>NW_027187352.1:19694371-19876824 GCF_028583685.1 Petaurus breviceps papuanus
AAAAAAAAAAAAAAAAAAAAAAAAAAAAAAAAGGAAAGAAAAAAAGGGATTGGCTAGGTGTCACAGTGAGTAAGAGCACAGGCCCTGGAGTCGGGAGGACCTGGGATTGGTTCTGGCCTCAGATACTTAATACCCACACCAAAAAACTGGCTGAGTAACCTTGGGCAAGTTACTTAACCCCAATTGCTTTAAAAAAAAAGTATTCTATCCTCATCCAATTAGAGCAAGCATCCTTACAACTCCAGTATGAATTGAAATAACAAAATACTGTCCACTTTCAACCATAATTGTGACCCTAGAGACTGAATCCCAGTACTCACAAGATAATGCATTTCCTTCACTTCTCAGTGGTATTAGGAAACCACTGGCTGGCACTTTATATTTCAGCTATTGTATAGGATACAGACAGTCACATTTCACTTTTAATACTGCCAGAAGCAGTATTTGGAGCAGATGTATACTCCTATTCAGCTGTAGTGCCCCTGGCCATCCCTTATTTATAGCCTAAAATCCTAGGACTTTCAGTATGTCTGTACTGCCATCAAGGCAGAATAGTTCCCACCACCTAGCCTGCAAGGTGGTACGATTAGCCTCATACTGGAAGCACCAATTCTGGTCAACACGTTGCCTAGACCAGATGCCATAGCTCAAAAAGAGTTTCTTTGTAAGAAGCAGAAGAAGTTCATCTAGGTCTACGTTATCTTCCAGTGGAAGCCTGGCACCATTTGCCAAGAAGAGCATGGAGTTATGACTACAGACCCTTGAAAAATAAGGCCGTCCAGAACTAATCAACTTCTGTCATTAATGCCTCTCTATCCAATTTGACCTACAGGTCCAACACAATCTGATCTGGATATGGGAAACTGTTCAATGAAAGATGGTCGTCCAAACACGTATGGCCCATGTGTCTATTGGTTTATGTCCTTACATTTGTTCAGGGCCCCTACATCTGATCAGAGGTTCAGGAATTCAATATTTCAAAACTTGTGGGGCCAGTGATGATGGGCAGTCTGTCTTGCCGATTATCTTCATCTACATCCAGTACCCTGATGAATTGGGCAGTTAGGTGATGCAGTGAATTAGAATATCAGGCCTGGAATCAGGAAGTTCAAATCTGGCCTCAGACAATTAGCTCCTCTGTGGCCCTGGGCAAGTCACTTATCCCTGTTTGCCTCAGTTTCTTCATCTGTAAAATGAGCTGGGGAAGGAAATGACAAACCATTCCAATATCTTTGCCAAAAAAACTCCAAATGGTCGTAAAGAGTCAGATACAACTCAAATGACTAAACAACCAACATACCGATGAATTGATCTGAATGGTTTTATAATACCTTTGCCCAGTTATTTATTAACTAAGTTGGAGAAATACACTTTAAAAAAAGAAATTAAAATTTTGGGATGCCTGGGAAATTTATGGATGCTCCAGAAGCAAGAACAAAATATCTATATGAGATCTGTCTGCTAAACTGGCAATAGCATTCTTTATTAGTATAGTCTTATTAATTGCCCTTAATTACTAACATATGTCAATCCTATACCACTTATGTGGTCAGTATCCCACATTTACAAGTTTATACAGACTGAACTTGTGTAGATGTCATTAAAGGTATCAAGTTTCAGACCAAGATCTTTTTTCAAAGTTCAACAGAGGTACTGCCTCCCCTGTGAAGCCTTCTCGGATTTCCCTAGTTATTAACACTTCCCTCATTAAATTACTTTTTATCTGCTTACCTATATACATATTGAATGCCTACCAAATCTCTCTACCTCTCTTCCCCAGTGCAATATAAACTACTTTGAGCTTAGGGATTGCTCTCTCTTGCTCTCTCTCTCTCTCTCTCTTCCCTTTCTAACCCAGGCTGGAAGTTCATTCACTACTCATTGGCCCAGCCCTGTTGCAGAAGGTTTGATTTGCTCTATTTCTGTTCTGGCCTAGTTTGCCTCTTCTTAGGCACCCTGGGTACTTATACCAGTGCCAGACTTAATGCACATACCCTACAGGTATCAGTCCAGCTGTAGCTCAGCACTCCAGAGCTCAATCAATCCACCAACCTCAGCATCCAAAGCAGCAGGGATTGCAAGTGTGTATCATCAACCCCAGAATTCATTTTTGTCTTTGTAGCATCAATGCCTAGGAAGTAAGAGGCACTTAATAAATGTTTTTGAACTCTCAGAGATGTAAATACTTTACTCTCTACTACTCATGTAATATTGTAATCAGCCCACCCTTTGGAATTTATTGATTATGTACTACTCACTCAGCACTGTTCTAGGAGCTATGGGGGATACAAAGAAAATTAAGAAATGGTCCCTTTTTTCTTTGTGGCTCTCCCCAAGTAGATGAGGTTAATGTGCACACTGTTTTAGAACTACAGGATCTTTGTTCTGGAAAGGACGACTAAGATCCACTATTTCCATCCCTTCATTTGACAGTAAGGAAACCAAAGCCTATAAAAAGTGAAGAGTTGACCAAAACAATCAAGAAAGTAGCAGAACTAAGGATAGTTCTGAAGTTTCCTGACTCCCAGGCTAGTGTTTGTGGGGAGCCAAAGAAGCCTGGTTCAGAACTCAGATATTAAATCCTAATAGTGGACTTTAAAACAAGAATCTCTTTGAGATGCGACTTTTCCTCAAGTTAGCTCCTGAGTTCTTTGTTATGGGTTACACTTATAAGGATGTTACTTGAGTTCTCAGATCAATAGGCTACACCCCAAGATTTTAGTAATTGAGAGCCAAAATATTTGATTCAGCACTCAGGTATCTTTGGGTGGCCAGCTCTAAACGTGATGTCTTTTGAGGATTGCAGCTTTGGCTTTGAAGTTTGCTCTCAATTGTATCTGTTTATGACTGCGACTGCATTAGCAGGTACCTGAGGCCTAGGTCAAAGGTTTTACCCTAAGACTTTAGTCACCTAGATAACAAATCCTTATCAAATTATCTAACCTGTGTTACCTCCAGGATACAATAGGCTAAGGTAATGATTAGAAAACTTGAGTACCCTTCCTTTGTCTCATTGCTCTATAAAAACCTTGTCCTGAGAATCAATAAATGGAGTTCTTCATTCTTCCTTGAAATATCCACATGGCCTGGTCATTTCTTATTCACATCTCTGAATCATGCTAAGTGCTGGACACTGAGCAGCCCACGGCAAGTGTTCTTTCAACTATCCTAACACTTTCTTCTTGATTACACATTGATTCAGTTGTGGCAGACTCTTTGTGACCCTATTTGGGGTTTTCTTGGCAAAGATACTGGAGTGGTGTGCCATTTCCTTCTCCAGTTCATTTTAAAGATAAGGAAACTGAGGCAAACAGGGTTAAGTGACATGCCCAGGGTCACACAGCTAGGAAGTATTTGATTTGAACTCAAGTCTTCCTGACTCCAGGTCCAGTGCTCTATTCACTGCACCACCTAGCTGCCTCTAGGAGATTCTTTTCTAAGTATAGGTTGAATTATATGGCCATTGAAGGCTCATCCAGCTCAGAAATTCTGTGATCCTGTGAATCAGGAAAATTTGGTTTCAATCTTGCTTCTGATTCTTAGTACCTAGGTAATTGTGGGCAAATCATTTAACCCCTTTGAGAATCAGTTTCCTCATCTGTAATATGGGATAATAACACTTGTGGTAGTTACCTCATAAAGTAATTGTCGATAATTACAGCAAGGTATCCAAATGAAATAAAATAAGTAAAGGGCTTTGCAAACTTTAAAGCATCATTTAATTTGAGTTATTATTATTATTATTAAATGAAAAACACAGGCTGAGTAGTTGTATACAGGTTGTAAAATGCAATATTGGAAGGTTGAGTTCTTAGATCCACTGAACTATCAAAATAAATAAAATTACAGGGTTAGGGAGTTGAACTAGAGTCTAGTCCCTAAACAATTTCTGACATTCCTTTCAGCTCTGACATTCTTTAGTTTTATGTTTATGAAACATGAGGAAAAGGAGATTTCATTGTGGGGGCTTTGAAGGGTCTGGTTCAGGGGGTAGGGAACCTACAGCCTTGAAGCCACATGTGACCCTCTAGGTACTCAAGCATGGCCCTCTGACTGAATCCAAACTTCACAGAACAAATCTCTTTAATAAAAGGATTTGTTCTGTAAAACTTGGACTCAGTTAAAAGGCTACACCCAAGGACCTAAAAGGCCATATGTGGCCTCGAGGCTGCAGGCTCCCTACCTCTGACCTGGTTAAATCAATGGAGAGTGAAGAGAACATTTGTCTCAGGGTTGAGAATTAAATACAGCTTGACATTAGTGGTGGTGAGACTTTTGAGAAGGTTGTAATATACCACATCCTGTACCACAAGTCAGAGGATTTGCACATAGTTAATAAGTGGCTTGTGGAGATGATGCCAATAACATTGCCAACTGATGTTTTATAAGAAAAAAAGGCATTAGCTTTGGCTTCCACTCACTCTCTCTAATAGCATTCCATTGCAACTTATTTCCCACCTAGTTCTTAAATGGGAAAATTAATTATATTGTTAATGTGTCTCTATTTGATAATTACAACACTTCCTTCCCACTCCCTCCTTTATTTGGTTTCAAAATCATTTTGCTCTGAGTTATTTATCAGATAATTAGATGTTGGGGACAACCATTCAGCAGATGTGCTGCTTAATTTAATATGTTGGCACTGCATTTGGAAGAGGTGATGACTTTTGTCAACTTTCCAGCCCAGTTGAAACTCACAATTTTAATGTCTTATCTCTTAATTCTCCCATATGTTCAGCAGTGAAGTGTCTACACCCTATAGAACATTGTGCTGGGTGAAGGAGGAGATGGAAATTTTACACAAGATAGTTCCTGCCCTCAAGGTGCTTATTAGCTGTGTTTTAGGGAGATAGATACCAACAGAGAAAGCTAAAATATGCAATACTAGAAGATAAGCACATTATATAGTTATAAAACTAAATCCTATGTGAGATGTGGGAGGTGGAGAAAACTTTAAAAAGTGTACATCTCTGGCTGCCCTGCCTCCATCCTTCTAAATGATGCTTAACCAGGAGAGGCAGATGGTAGAGAAAGCAATTCTGGGTTTTGCTGTTCACTTGTTTGAGTCATGTTTGACTCAGTGACCTCATTTGGGGTTTTCTTGGCAAAGATGCTAGAGGGGTTTGCCAACAAGGTTAAGTGACTTGTACAGGGTCATACAGCTAGTGTCTGAGGTTTGAAGATGAATCTGTCTGACTTTAGGCCCTGTACTCTATCCATTGTGCCACCTAGCTGTCAGTTTCTTCATGTTCATATTCAGACTGTCCATTGTGTTTTCTTGGCAAAGATACTGGAGTGGGTCGCCATTTCCTTCTCTAGTGAATTAAGGTAAACAGAGGTTAAATGACTTACCCAGAGTCACACAGCTAGTAAGTATCTGAAACCTGATTTGAACTTAGGTTTTCCTGACTCCAGGCCCACTGCTCTATCCACTGAGCCACCTTACTGCCCCCAGATTCCAGACTAAGAATCGGTAGAACTCTGTTCTAATCCTGGATTTGCCACTGATTGCCTTTATGACCTCGGACAAGTCACTTCCCAAACCTGCTGGTCTCTGATTCTGAGTTGTATCTTTTTTTTTTCTTTTTGGAGGGGGGAAGGTAGGGCAATTGGGGTTAAATGACTTGCCCAAGGTCACACAGCTAGTTTTATGTTAAGTGTCTGAAGCCAGATTTGAACTGTATTGTATCTTAAGAGAAAACAATAGAGATTAGAAGAGAATTACATCAACCCTGACCTATTTACACAATCCATTGATGCAGAAAATGGAAAATGACATTGACTTTGATTATCACTGTTCCAATCGCAGTTTAACTGTATCAATTGATCTCCCTAGTCAGATTTCACATTACTCTTTATGCACTTGACATGCCAGTCAAACTGACCTACTTGCTGTTGTTTCCCATACAGGGCATTCTGTCTCTTGCCCTGCTATATCTGCATAGGCTCTTCCCCTTGCCCTGCCCCTTCTCTTCACCTCCACCTCTTAGAATTGAGATCCCATTCAAGGCTTAGCTCAAATGCCACGTCCTGGAGACTTCCCCCTTGCCAGTTGTTAGTATTCTTCTCTTCCTCGACAAAGTACTTTGCATCACTTTTTCATTTAGTTATCTATGTACATGTCGTTTTAGAATATGAGCTCCTTAATACCAGACTGTTGTTTGAGTTTTTGTTATTGTTTTCGCATCTCTAACACTTATCATAATGACTGGTATTTAATACTAGGTATTAAATAAATGCTTGTCATATTCAATTGTAGTAAACTGGATCCAACTGAACTGATAGAAAGCAGTTTCCACAAAGAAGTGGTTTTTTAAAAAAAAATCCCCAAATAGTTTCAGTGTGCCAACACTTGATCTTTTTGGCAAGCTAGGAGACATGTCAGTCAAGGACAATATCGATTTAGAGGGTGCATTTAAAAAAAATACAGAAGATGGCAGATATAAATATTTAAATAATAAATATCTGCTTCACAAAACAGTAAAAATCCATGGGGATTGGGGGGAAGAGGGACAAGGAATCCAGGACACTGTTTAACTATTAATTTCCAAAAAGCTTGGCATGAAACCAAATTAAACCAGGTCATCCAAAGATGTGGAAGAAGGACCCGGTTAGTTCTTCTTGGCCCTAGAGAACAGAAGCAATGGATGCATGTTGTAAAGAGGTAAATTTAGGTTGATGTCAAGAAGGGAGGTAGTGGGTTCCTCTCCATCTGAGGGTTTTAAACAGAGGCAGAGTGACCACTTGTCAGACGTTGGGATTCTTTTGGAGGTATCAGCTAGATTAGACAGATGCAGAAGTACTTTCTAGCACTGAAATTCTGTGATTCTGAGAAGAAAATCTGTAAATTAGACTGAAAGCTGTTGTTCAGTCATGTCTGACTCTTCATGACCCCTTGTGGGGTTTTCTTGACAAAGATACTAGATTGGTTTGCCATTCACTTCCTAGTAAGTGTCTGAGGCCAGAATTGAACTCAGGAAGATGAGTCTTCCTGACTCCAGGCCCAGTGCTCTATCCACTTCACCACTTAGCTGCCCTAGACTGCAAGATAAACGACAATTAGGCAGAATATAAAACAAATTTGCCAGCCTGTATTTCTGACTGTTCTAATGAGATTAGAGAAAGCAAATAACACATGAGGTCTAAGCTGAAACACAAACAGAAAATTCTCTCTTGCAAAAAACCCCCACAAAACTATGGAGGGTATTGTCGAGGTTTCGACAGTGAGTACTTTTGTGGAGGATTAAGAAGACAGTAGGGACAAGTATTAAACATGATGAGCTGAGGGGGTTTGTAATCTAGCCAAGGGACATCTCTATCAAAGTCTCAAACTACCTACCTTTCAATGATGGTGGCCAAAGCCCTTAACAGGAACTTCAAAGGGTGTCTCAATTCTTGATAAAGAATAAACATCAATGCCAATTTAAAACTTCCTCCAACAGTTCCAGTATCACCAGGATACAATTATAGAACAGAAAAACTTTTGTTTATATGAGGAAGTCTGTGACTCAGGGCTTTCTCACAGGAGATAACTGATATACAGGCTGGGTAAAGGAGAGTGCTTGGCATAATGAGCCCAGAGATAAAGGGAGCTTTGGGTTTCTTTCCACCTCCTGGAACATACTCCATTAAATAAAAATGAGCAGGTTGGGGATGGGAGGATGGGGTGTGCTATATAATTAGATGTTAGTGGGATTTAAACATTTTTCTTATTACATATATATGGATTGGGATCGAAGAGTATTTACATCCTCAAATTATTTCTTTAATATTTCAATGTATCTGTTATCTCATCAGTCAATCAACTATTGACTTGCTTGCAAACTCAAGCATTTAAGTATCAGGTATTGTACTGGAGCGATCTGTTATGTTTATTTTATGTATACAAAGTAAAAATGAACCTGACCCTTACTCTTAAGGAGCTTAGAGGAAATTAGAGAAAATGATGCATACATATATAAATGTACACAAAAACATACAAAATTAATACAAGGTGACTTCTGAAGAAGGAGGCATTAGTAGCTGGGGAGATCAGGAAAGTCCCCATGGAGGAGGTAACATCTGAACTGAACTTCAGAGGAAATCAAGGATTGATTCTAAGAGCTGAAGATGAGGAAAGAGGAAATGCCAGCCACCAGGATAGCCTGGAAAATGACTCAAAGGAAAAACTGGAAAGCAGAACTCAGGGAATAGCAAGTAGACCAGTTTGGATTAAATTGAAGAGTTTGTGATAGTGAGAAATTCACAATAGACCAATAGGGTGGGTTGGATCCAGGTTGTGAGGAACTTTAAATATAAAGTAGTGGAATTTGTACTTGATCCCAGAGGTAATAGGAAACCACTACATAATGGAAATGGATTACAAAGAAGAGAGACTTTAGGCATGGAGACCAAATAGGATGATCCATGTGAGTGCTTCCTCTAAGCACAGATCAGTGCCCATCCATAGCTTCTCCCCTCAGGCCACTCTCTTTCATGGCCTGGCAGAGATCCTCCACATGAGGGCTCCACCCAAATTTTCTTGGCCTACCTTTCCATCTCTTGCCATTAAGTGGATACCAATGCAGCATGTGGACTGTCCACTAGTTGTCTCCCTCACTTTCACTACATGACTGGTTCACACCCCTTTTTCAGTCAAAAATCTGAGGATTATTTTTCCACATTGCTTTTTTGCAAATAAACATTTGTGTTCTGTATCACATAATAGCAAACAATTTCTTTATAAATAAATTCAGAAAAACTCTGACTGTGGGTCACTGGACAAAGTTGAGAAATGTTTTTATTATAATAACAGTTGGGATGTTTGTATACAAAAAAAAAATTGTAATCTGACCTTTAATAATATTAGTTACCTAACAATAGGTAGCTGCTGGCATACTAGATAGAGTATACTGGGAAGCACCTCAGGAAGACCTGAGTTCAAATTTGACCTCAGACACCTAGTAGCTATGTGACCTTGGGCAAGTCACTTAACCTCTATCTACCTCAGTTTCCTCAACTTTAAAATGGAGATAATAATAATACCTACCTTGCAGGGCTGTGATGATCAAATGAGATAATATTTGTAAAAAGCTCTTAGCAAAGTACCTAGTACATGGTTGATTGTTGTCCTTTGTTCTCAAAGAGGACCAAAATGATATCACTATGTTAGAGTAGAGTTAGTGTGTACAACTGTGGCTGATCAGACCAATGTGAGCTTGGAATGTTTTATCACAGGTCAGACACAGATAGTCCATGTGAATATCTGGGATGAATTCTCTAAATTTGCACATCTCTCGTTCCTTTTGAACTACTTCAATTCTACTTTCCTCATAGAGCACAGCACCTTCTTTGATGAGGGCACACCATGCTGGGCAGTCCTGTGCCAGTGTCTCCCACATCAGACAATCAATTCCAAAGTTCTTAAGAGAGACCTTGAGAGTGTCCTTGTATCACTTTTTCTGACCACCATAAGAGCATTTGCCTGTATGAGTTCTCCATAAAAGTCTTTTAGGCAAGTGTACATTTTGTATTCGAACAACATGGCCAGCCATCAGACTTGCACTCTCTGAAGCAGAGTTCAAATGCTTTGCAGTTTAGTTCAAGAAAGGACCTCTGTGTCTGGTATCTTATCCTGCCAGGTGATCTTCAGAATCTTCCTAAGACAATTCAAATGGAAGTGATTCAGTTTCCTGGCATGGTGCTGGCAGACTGTCCAGGGTTCACAAGCATACAACAATGAGATCAACTCTGTAGACCTTCAGTTTGGTAATCAGTCTAATACTACTTCTCTTCCACACTTTCCTTCAGAGCCTCCCAAACACTGAGCTAGCTCTGGCAATGCATGTGTCAACCTCATATCAGTGTGTACATCCCTGGAAAGTATATTGCCAAGGTGAGCGATCTTATCCATAGCATTCAAAACTCCATTTGCTGTAACTGATGGTTCCACATACAAATGATGTGGTGCTGGCTGATGGAGCACCTGTGTTTTCTTGGTGTTAAATGTTAGGCCAAAATTTGCACAAGGTACAAAGAATCAATCCATACTTTGTTGTATCTCAGCTTCAGAGACTGCATTGAGGGCACAATCATCTACAAACAGAAAGTCATGCACCAACACTCCCTCCTCTTTAGTCTTGGTTTGTAGCCTTTTCAAGTTGAAGAATTTACCATCAATTCAGTAGCTGACATTGATGCCATGTTGATCCTCATTGAAAGCATTTGACAAACATGGATGAAAACATCATGCTAAAAAGCATGGGAGCAAGCACACAGTCTTGTTTCACTCCACTGGTGACTGGGAAAGCATGAGAGCATTGTCCATTATCTAGAACCCAAATAAGCATGCTGTCATGACAATGCTGATGAACTTCTCCAGGCAACGAAATTTTGATATACTTTTCCATAAGCCCTCATGACTGACAGTATCAAAGGCCTTGGTTGGATCTACAAATGCTGTGTACAGACCTCTGTTCTGCTCCTGGCATTTCTCCTGGAGTAGCCAAGCAGCAAACACCATATCTACTGTTCCTCGGCCCTTTCTGAAGCCACACTGACTCTCAGGTAGATGACCATATTCCAGGTGAAGGATCAGCCTAATAAGGAGGATTGTGGCAAGAATCTTGCCAGCAATGACTAAGAGAGACCACCCTCCTCCCCCCCACCCCCATTGTCACAGGACAATCTATTCCCTTCACCTCTATAGGGATAAACAAAAGAGGCATCCTTGAACTCCAGGAGGAAAACCTACTCATGCCATGTAACCCAAAAGATAATTCCCAGAGTTATTCTCACGTGACCAGGCTCTGTAGTTCTTGATTATTTGTCCTATGCGATATCAACACCTTAAGGAAGGATGTCTTTTTTATACCCTCTAAAGGAGTTCATACAACCTGGGGTATGGAGTGTGGCTACTGGAGGGTCAAGTTCACCTCTGCTGGGAAGAGCTTTGGATATGAAGACAACAGGCTCTGGGTTTTAATTCTGGCTCTTCCACTTACTCTATATGTGACACTTAATTTCTTTGTGCCTCAGATTCCCAGCCTCAGTTTCCTTATCTATAAGATGGGATAAAATGTGTAGTCCTTAATTCAAAGGGTTGTTGTGAGATGCAAATGAAATCAGGGGAAATGCTTTTCAAACTTTAAAAATACTAAGTAAATACTAGTTAATATTTTATAGCTAGAAGAATCCTGACATTAATAACAGCTACTCACATTTACACAGCACTTTGCAATATATAAAGTACTCACCAACCAATGATTCTGTGAGATTGAAGTACACACATTATTATACCCATTTTACAAATGAGGAAACAGACAAAAAGAAGTCATACAGCTAGGACATGGGTAGGACAGGATACAGTTAGTGAGAAGTCAAGCCAAGACTAAGCACAGGGCATTAGCCCCAAGTCTTCTGACACTCTCTGGTGCTCTTTCCACTAGATGCTGTCACAGATTAGACTTCTAAGAAATACTCATGTGTATACCAAGTTAGCAATCAGCATAAAAAGTGCCACATTCAATCTATCAGAGCTGTGCTAGGTTCATGTGCTTCTATTTGTATGAAATGCTTTCCCGCTAATTGAGTGTTTCAAAACCGCTGACCTAACACTAGGGGGATTCACCTGTTCCCAATTTAACACCAGGAAATTTAAATGGGTGTTAACCAAAACCCTGGTAGTGTTATGAACTTATACATTAATTGCTTCCTGTTTGGAAAGTACTACTTTAAACCTTTCTTTAATTGATACCACCATGGGTTTATTTTTTAATGTAAAACCTTCTGATCTGAACAATTTTTCCTATCTTCTTCTGGTTTGAAGAGTAAATCACATGAAAGATGTGGCAATCACTTCATTTCTCTAGGACTCAGTTTCCCTGTCTATGAAATGAGGAGGATGGACTAATTTTATCTCTAAACTTCCTTCCACATCTAAAAATCTGTGGTTATATTCTCTAACTAAAAAGGGCAACACTTTGCCATTCCAGCTCCCAGGTTCAATAAAACAGGCTTGTAGACAGTTAACTTGGGAATCTAATCCCTAGGTGAACTCCAATTCGCTTGACCATTGACACTGATAATGGTCCTTCAGGGTCTCCCTTAGTGTGTGCCTAATGCATTAAGCATTATTTAAAGCAAGAAGGGGTGGGGAATAAAAAACTGCCCAAAGAATTTTACCAAGTGAATTTTCCTGTTAATCCTTAAATAGCATTTATCAAGTGATTACTGTGTCAAACCAGTATACATTTGGATGGGATAGAAATAATTTACTTTTGATTAATTTATATTTGACTTATCAAAATAATATTTTGAAGGTTCTGCTTGATATTAAGACTTATCCCAGAATCCTTTAGCTAGTTGGCAAAGTCTTTATTCTTAGGAACAGGAAGCCACCTTTTGCCATGAATGAACTCCAACCCCCAAAGGTTTGAAATGAAACTAACACCAAAGAAAGAGTGGGCTATAAATTGATGGTCCATAATCAAATGGTTAACATATTTTTAGCTGCCTGTATTTTTATGGCAATCTCAATCTCATCTTCATGTGGACCAGAGTCTCTTCTCCCTTGGCCCCTTTCACATTAGCTAAGTTTTCATTTATTTGTACACTTTCAAACTCAAAGCAGCATATAGTCAAGTCATGCAGAAATATTTGTTCTCTTTCCTTGGTTACAGGAACTGTTTGTGGATTTCATGCTATCAAGACCAACTGATCCAAATGCCATCTGTTTTAAGGGAACTGCTCATGTCATTTCAAAGAACCTGGACAATTTACATATTTCTGTTTCAACACCAAATTTCAGTCCTGTTTTCTTATTCTAGCAGTATCAAGAGAATCTAATCCCACAGGCTAATACTCTGGAAACACCCTCTAATAATAACATATTTCATTACATAATCTTTGCACCCTTGGTAGTGGTGGTGTTTCCAGTGTAAGAATTGATTTATAACCTTTCAATCGTCACATGGTAAAATTCTGTTTGTCACATAGTTTAAAAGGTAAACAGAGCAGCAATATATTCACCAGTGACATACGGATATGCATTTATCTCTCCTGCATTGCAAACACGGAGACTAGAATTCACATCACACATGCATTGCCAGTATATTTCTGAAAGCCCACTTGCATGGTTTGTTTAGAACACCGCAGTACTAATGGTATTGTCACTCACCAATGAAGAGCTGTAGGTGCAAGAGGAGCCAGTGGGCAGGTAAAGCTGCCATGAATTAAGTCATGTGATAAAAGACTTTAATCTTCCTGAGCTAGCTAAACCGTACAGTTCATCTGTCAGTGATACATTAAACATGTGAAACATTTCTTTCTGATTATGGGTAAATATAAAAACTATTCTGTGGGCTTTGAGTTGAAAGCTCAAACACTGAATAGCATGAAAATAGTTGAGGAAAGATAGTTTTCAACAAGTGAAAAGCAGGTGTGAGACTGGTAGAAACTAAAAGACAAGTAATACTGGTACAAAATTTTTAAAAAAAAACTTCATATAATGGTCACAACCCACTTTTTTTTTTTTGAGCAATTGGGGTTAAGTAACTTGCTCAAGGTTACACAGCCAGTTATTTCTGGGTGTGGTGCTAATATCTGAGCCCGGATTTGATCCCCAGGTCATCCCGACACTGGGGCCAGTGCTCTTACCGTGTTTCCCCGATAATAAGACACTGTCTTATTAAATTTTTTGGACAGAAAAACACCAGAGGGCTTATTTTCAGGGGAGGGCTTATTTTAATGAACATTGACAGCAATTTTAATAAACAGGTAAACGTGAACAAAAAAATGTACCTTTATTCAATAAGCAAATCACTGGGGAAGAACAGGATGACGTGCTCACTGCTGCAGCTCTGATTGGATGCAGCTCGGAGCGCGGCATGCGTTTCACCCGGGGGCGGGGGGACGGTGCATACAGAGGGTACTGTAATGTAGTGTGTAGCGCAGGGAATCACCTTCACTACAGTAGCAATATCAATAGGGCTTATTTTTGGGGGAGGGCTTATTTTAGAGGAATCTTACACAGTAAGGGGAGGACTTATTTTTGGGATAGGTGTTATCGGGGAAACACAGTACTCGCTGAAACATCTGGCCGCCCCTAACCCACTTTTTTTTTTACAAAAAAATTTGTCATAAATTCTGTGACGATTATGTGGTGAAATTCAGTAAACCAATAGGTACACAGGAAGAAGGAAATTCAAATATTGACAAAGAAATCCAAAGAGTAGTTTTTCTGCTTATAAAGGCTCAAGCTTACCAATCTCTAGTTAAGCACTACCTCTTGAAATAGTTCAGGCAAAGATTGTGCCTTGTAGGTAGCATCAGAGTTGACTTTCAATTCTTCAGACTTTTCAAAGAAATGTTTTTGAAAAGTGAAAACCAACCCACAAATTTCTCTTCTAGCTGGGTCCCTCGTTCTGTTAGTAAAAGTTTCATCTTGGGATTGGGCATCAAATTCTATCATTCTTGAGCAGCTAACAATCATATATATGGTACTTATAATAAATGAATACTTGTAGAATTTAACTTCCTAATTAATACAGTGCTGTTTAGTGTGATAGAAATTAAATTAGACATAGTCTATATCCTATAGACAGTTATGTACTTAAGTTTGGTGCCTAATGCTCCATTAGACACTGTTTTTGTCCTATGGACTCAAAATTAAAATTTGTTCCAGAAGATCTCAATGCAAGGAGAGAATGGGAATTAATATTTGAAAACACTAATTGAAATATTTTACATTTTAGTGGTACTCTCAGTTTTCATTTGAAGTTAAAAAAAAAGAGCATGCAAGTCTCAGATCAAAGGCCCTATAGGATTATAAAGTATTTTTCTTTAGAAATCTCTTTATCGCTAAAGAAAACTAATAGTTGAAGATATTGTGTGAATGGACTGAGGGGGTGCAGAAATGTGACTAATGGAACAGGCCCTAAGCTTGGTGGCAGGAGACTTGGGTTTGAGTCCCTGTTCTGCCAGTCATTCTCTTTGGGACTTTGAAAAAAGTCACTTCACCACTCCAAATCTCCCTTTCTCTGGAAAAATAAATTCAGTGCCTTGCCCATAATTTTTGAGTTGGATTGAATGCAGGGCCAGAGGACTTCAGAGTTCAAGATGGATCACTTCTAGCTGGGGATTGACAGGGTGGGAGGGCCAGATTCAACCTCTAAGATTCATTCCATCACTAAAATTCTTTTCTGTGCCTTAGTGTTTCTCTCCTACTTGGGATAAGTGATGGAACACTAGAAATTTTACAAGCAGTAATAAAAGGTCATTTTAAAATGTGTTTCTAACAACTATATATATTGGTCATCAAAGCTTGAGGTGCAAGTTTCAGTATCCTGAGAATGCATAGGGTCATAGATTGGGAACTAAAAGAGGTCTGTAAATGAATGAGTAAATGAATGAATGTATAAAGGTGGGGAGAGGAGGAAAGAGGAGTAAACAGAGACCTGTCCTCAGAGAGTACACATTATACTCAACCCATAAATTGGCATGGGCTCCAGTTTCTATATATCCAATGTGGCATTCTTCTGCCCCCTCAAAGCTCATCAGATCACAGACATCTTCAATATTCCACCTACAAGTAAGAAAAATATAGATGCAAAAAGGCAAAAGCATTATCAGGGCCATTTGATCATGGTTTCATGTTGAACCTGGAAATGAAAGTAGGCTCTTGGTGCTGATGCTTTCTTTGAGCAACAGAATTGGCTCCTGATGGGATAGAGCCCAAGGCCCCGCACAGAGGTCCACTGAACCTCGTCCTTGCTCACTTCCAAATAAGGAAAGAGAGAGGGTATTTTGCCTGATGGGTAGCTAGTACCTTTTTTCACTAGGTGGCACAATGGGTAGAGTGCTGGACATGGTGTTAGGTAGACCTGAATCAAAATCCTGATCATATACACATTTAACTGGTAAGTTGAGAGCCATTAGAGGACTCAGCAGTGATATAACATGGTTAGAATGGTGGTAAGTCTCACCTCAAGATAAGCCCCAGACCACCTGGGGCCCTGAGGAACATGAGACTTCTTGAGTTTGTGAGATGGCTGTAGACTTTTCTGAGTCCACTGCCCCTGACTGCAAAGGAGACCTGAAGAGCAATACCAATCTAGACACCGATTACCACTTTGAGTCCTTTACTGTGGAGTCTGTTCATTACCGACAGAGTACTGTGAATATATGCCTGATGTTGCTAAATGTAGACAGTGGTTAGAGAAGAATTTTCTAAATGAGTTTGCAAAACTTACTGTAGAAAATTCACCTAATGGGGCGGCTAGGTGGCGCAGTGAATAGAGCACCGGCCCTAAAGTCAGGAGGACATGGGTTCGGATCCAGCCTCAGATACTTAACACAAAAAATAGTTGTGTGACCTTGGGCAAGTCACTTGACCCCAGTTGCCCTCGAGGAAGGAAGGATGGAAGGAAGGAAGGAAGAAAGAAAATTCACCTAAACAAGAACCTGGAATTGGGGAAGGTGCAGGAACAGCAGGAGAAGAGGAGAAGAAAAAACAAAAAAGAGGTGGAAGGGGGTCAGATGAAACAAAAAATAAGACAGTTCCACAAAAGGTTATAATAGCCAAAATTCCTAGATCAAAGAAGAAATATATGACAAGAGCGTGTGGCCTTGCAACTTTCGAGATTGACCTTAAAGAAGCACAAGGGTTTTTTGCTCAGAAATTCTCCTGGGTGCCTCAGTTACAGGGGAAGATGAAATCATCATTCAGGGAGACTTTAAAGATGACATTATTGATGTAATTCAGGAGAACTGGGAAGAAGTGGATGATGATAGCATTGAGAACCTTGGAGAAGTAAAGAAGTGATTTTTAAAAATTTGTCTGTATTTAATGACTTGAAGTTATAGTTGATGTAGCTGAAGGGAGGTAGGCCTCTAAAATATATATATAATAAATTAAAAATATATAAATATATATTTGTCCTACAGTAAAACTATAAAACTACCCTTTTCCATGGCATTTCAGTGTTCTGTACAAGGCTGCTTGTGTTTTTTCTTTTGTTTTATTTTTTAAATTGCCAAAGTACAATAAACTGGGGAAATCCATCATGTTTATGCATGAAATAGAGATTTAGTTAAATAAAAAATTGTGGTCATATGGTTAAAAAAAAAAGAATTGTTTCCTTTACATACATTAACTCATTTGATCCCCACAACACCCCTATGAGGTAGGTATTATTATTTCCTCCATTTTACAGATAAGTAAACTGAGGCATGGAGGGGGTTTAAGTGACTTGCTCAGGGTGTCTGACAGGATAGGAACTCAGGTCTTCCTCACCCTAAATACCACACTCTATCCATTGCACTACCCAATACTTTCTCAAGTTTTTACTGCTGCTTTGACTTCTCTTTCCTCCCTTCACAGGCTCAATCCTATAGTTCAGTAGGATCCAAGCATTTTAATGTTTCATCTAATCAATAAAAACTTTGAGTATATGTGTATGGGTACATATATATATGCACAGACACATACATATATGTATATATTCACTTATTTATAAAATACATATGTACAATTGTACTAATGATTATTATGTACCATAAAACTTGAACAAAAATATAAAAGGATGAAATAAAGCTTTATTTGTTAATGGTACAAAAATATTTGTGTCATGAAATTATGATTAATAATGGCATTTTAGTGAGAGCAATGTGATTGAATATGCTTCATTATTATTATTTAATATCTTGGTTCCATATTTTGAGATGCAGAAAATCAAAGATCTAGTTCTCAGTTAATTTCATTTTAAACATTTGGCTTCTGCGGTCATCAGAAAAACAATTTTAAGAATCATTGGACTCTGAATACCACTACCCTCCCAAATAGGTAGACATTGTATTCAGGCTTATGTCCCTCTATTCCCCTGCATGAAGTCTCTATTCTAACAACTACTCAACTAACTTCCCCCATCAAACTGTGTGCTTTAAATCCTTTATGACTTTACCCATATTTTCTTATATGTTCCATGTAGCACCCCTTCTGGGCTACTTTCCTAATCCCTGATCTCACAGATAAGCTGGATCTCAAATGGCAATTGGCTACTTCTCATCTAAGGGTTCCATCAAAAAGTGAACCTTATAGGTGGGAGTTTCTAAGACCATAGTTCATTCATTCCCCTTCAATATGCTTCTCAGTACTAACCAACCAACATCAGTTAGGAATTTGCTGAGAAACTATAACAAGAAAAGTAGTTATAATGCAATCTCGCCAAACTGAGGGCACTCTTTATCCTTGAAAATTCACAAGGCTCCTTGTGAGTTCAAAACTAAAAAAACAACATACTAATGAGGCACATGTAGAGCACAAAAGACCAAGGGTTGCCTGAAGACGAGAGTTCCCACCAAGTTTGCTTTTGAGAGTGGCAACAGGAATGGGAGAGCCCTTTCTTGTTCATGTGTTGTATAGCATGGAAATTGCACAGTATCCATTTCATAACTTAGCAATAGTTACAATTTTATCTGGCTTGTTACAGTAACCTAATATTCACCAAGAGTTTATTTAACCAGCAGAGCCAATATTAGGGATTCTGGCACTTGGGGCAAATTCAGTTGGGAAGGGAGAGACAGAAACAACAGGGCATCTTGAGGCCAGTGGGCAAATTTAGAACATTCTGTCTGAAGCAGATTCTCAGATCAGGAAAAGGGGCTGGATGGTAGAAGGACCCCTGAGGGCGCCGGCAGTGCCGGGGTTCAGAGAGGGCAGAGGAGACACACTTCTGTATACTTCCTCTTCCGGTCCGGCATCAGGGTATGCTTCCTTAGCTGGTCCTCTGAGAAGGGAATGTTCCCTCATGTTATCACCTGCAAGGAAGAATGAAGGGAAAGGACCTTGCCCTTCAGCAAAGCCCTGAAGCTCTGGAAAACCCCTTGCTAGTTATGACTGTTAATCAGACCTCCCTAGTATTTACTTATAGACAGAAATGAGACTAT
Organism: Petaurus breviceps papuanus; assembly: GCF_028583685.1. Taxonomy (NCBI): domain Eukaryota; kingdom Metazoa; phylum Chordata; class Mammalia; order Diprotodontia; family Petauridae; genus Petaurus; species Petaurus breviceps. Next base: position 19,713,296 of record NW_027187352.1, read on the forward strand.
TGTTGCTATTTTCTATTTTGGCCTCATATTTGGACCAAACCAGGAACAAATGAGAACCCAAATACCCATACAGCCATATTCTTGTGTAATGCCCCCTTTTCCAGACAGGTTTGGCAGTTCCCTGAAGGACAGCTCTGTGATGCTCCTTGTGTGTAGTGAGACCTAACCCTGATTGGCTGAGAGACCTTTGAGCTTCTGTGTACAGAGTATGTTTTACATGTAATTGAGAGAAAAAAAAATAGAAACATTCTTTAAACTGCAAAGCACTTTTATTGATGCTTCTTTTTAAACAAAAATTACTAGAAGAAAAAAATTTAACCCCATTTTGTGTTGCCTGAAAGTCATTTTCTCTAGTTAGGGAGCTGTTAATAGTATCTGTCATCAAAAGAGGATTTTTCCTTAAAAAGAGAATTGACAAATGTACAAAATATTTATAACTCATTATGAAGTAACAAGTTATCATTCACTAAATGACTTTATCAACTTGTTGAATAAATGCTTATTTAACTTGATCCAATTTAAATCCAGTCCTCAAGAGAGGCCCATTCACACCCTGGCAACAGCATGTTTAAGGAAACACTCTTTTATGAAAGATCACTCACTAGGAGACAGGTTCTTTAGTTTTGGTGCACAAAGTAGCAAGTCTGAGGATGCAGGTCAGGTCACCGGATCTACAAGTCAGGCTATACATACCACCATTGTCCATTCTGCCAGCATTCCTTTGATGTCACCCACTGCTTAGGCACTGGGGACATACTCAGCATAATTCCCACCCTCCCTACCTCTCCTCCTCCCTCCTTGAGAAGGCAAACACTTTGATATAGATTATACAATCAATGTGCAGTCATGCAAAACATTGCCTTGAAGTATAAATGTTCCTTTATTTGCTTTAGATGTGGCTTGTGAAAAACTCTCCTTGTTTAGGAGTCTGTTTTCACTGGAATGAACTGGAATGTACTCCTTCCTTTCCCACTTCAAAGCACCCACTTCCTATCTTCTTGTCCTGATTCTCTCCAGTTCCTGGGTCATCTCCAGTCATCTTGATCTATATCTTGCCACTGGACCCAGATGGCTCCAGAGGAGAAAGCGAGGCTGGTGGCTTTGCACAGCCCTCCCTCATTTAAATCTAATTCACTTGCAAGTCATGGCATCTCCTTCCTGATGTCATGGTCCCCTTTGAGAACAAAGGACAAGCAATAACAACAACAGGGTAAAGGAGAGAGACTTTGAGAGAGAAAAGTAGAGTTTGAGGGAGAGAAAGGGTGGGCAAGAGAGGCAAGGCATGAACTTTTGAATGGTTAATAGAAACCTCCAGAGCCATAGACATATAGGGGAAATCTGCCCTCCGACATATAACTTGACTCCCAGCACCTACAACACCTAAGACAGTTAAGAGGAAACTTCTCTGGTGAGATTATTCTCTTCTTAGCTGGGTTGAGATTTTTTTTCTTGCTCTCAAATTGAATAGCCCATTTACTTTTGTGTATTTTGTCCTCTAACCTAATAAGTATAATGTCCCCAACTTTTATTTTGCTGACTGATTGAATAAATAAGTTTGCTTGCTGCTTGTGAATTTCTTTTGCATAAGTAGTTGGTAGGAAGGAGCTAAGCTGACCAAATGTAGGCTAATTGTTATCTTTTCCTTTAGAACAATCAGGGGGAAAATAATTTTATACTGAACCCCTAAAAGAAAATCATGCCTCTAGACTGCAAATAACTGATATAATTCTAGCTCACTGCCCCTCTTGGAGATAGATAAGAAAATGAAGGTTAGCACCTCCTACTCCACCCAAAGGTAGAAATTGGATTCTCCCTTGGAGACAGGTAATGGGATGTTATAGATCTTACTTTTCTAAATATACCCTTCCAACACAGGCTACTCCAAGTCCCTATGGACTTGTTAATCTCTAATACATTTACAATGTCAAATCAAGAGTTAGGGCAAACCCGGGAAAGAAAATCTCAACAAATATGTGAAAAATGTAAGAAAAAGGGCTCAGGATTGCTGCCAGCATGGGGAGGGAAGAAAGAGGAGCAGGAGGAAGAGAACAAGAAGAACAAGAAGTAGGTTTGTAAAGCACTTTGCAAATATTTTTTCATTTGATACTCAACAACTGTAGGAGGCAGGTTTTATAATCATCCCCATTTTACAGATGAAAAAACTGAGACAAGGAGTTAAGTGATTTGGATGGGGTCATTTCAGTATCTGAGGCGGGATTTGAACTCGGGTTTTCCTTATTCCAGTCTGGCACTCTAATTAGTGCACCACCTGGCTGCTTCATGGTATGCAGGGATGGGGAACCTCAGGCCTTGAGGTCACATGAGGCCCTCCAGGTCTTCAAGTGTGGCCCTTTGTCTGAATCCAAATTTCACAGAACAAATCCCCTTAATAAACGGATTTATTCTATAAAACTTGAACTCAGTCAAAAGGCCGCACCCAAGGACCCAGAAGGTCACATGTAGCCTCAAGGCCACAGGTCCCCTACCCCTGGATAGAATATTTTCCACCCTTCTCATCTGATGATGATGCCACTGACATGATTGCTATCTGTGCATGCTGAAATGTTGCTGAAATGACCAAAGCAATGAAACTATACAAACATTTATTAAACAACTTCTACATTCAAGGAATTGTGTTAGGTGATGGGGATAAAAAGACCAAAAAAAAAAATATGACTGTCCCTGTCTTTGAGGGGCTTATGTTCTGATGGTAAAAATCAACAGTTTTTTCTGCTCTGCACAACCATTAGAACTACTGCTCTATGACTGGCTGTTCTTTGTTCCTTGTTTCCGATACTTAGATTCTCACTCAGTCCCAAGTTTTTGCTCAAAGAAAGCTGCCTTAATCTTGATTGCCACACAGAAGTATGGTCTGCTTGGTATTTTTTATTCCCAGCAGTCCCTGCTTTTACATTGCTTAGAGTGTGCCTCCAGGCAACCTTAACGTCTGATGCATTTTTTTTTAACCTTCGTGCTTAAAGCTCCCTTTACAATAACTACAGTTGCTCTGGTATCCTGCTATGATTCTGAATATTCACCTAAACTTGGTAAAGCTGCTGTTAGCATCACTCAAAGCCACTTGTATTCTAGGACTCCATATTTGTTGTCCTACCACCTGTTAGCAAATAAGGGTCTTGAAATCCTCAAGAAATCAGGTAATGTTTGCTCTAGGTTTAGATCTCACAGTGCAAAGAACCCTCTTTCTTCTGGGTGTGGCATCTCAATTGAGATATTTATACTATCTCCTATCTTTGTGATCTGACCATCCTAAGCCATTTCCATTTTTGGTACCCAGAAACACACATAGAAAATACCCTGGATTTAAAGTTGGAGGACATGGGTTCAAAATCTTGCTCTTCATTAATTTGGCAAAAGTAGCATGGTACAAAGGAAAGACTGATTCTAGAGTCTAAAGACTTGAGTTCAAATCCTACTCCTAACACTTACTAGATATATTACCATGGAAATGTCACTTCACCTCTTACAGTCTTAGTTTCCCCATGCATAAAGTGAAGGGATTGGATTGGATGACTCCTGAGATTTCTTCTAGACCCATAATCCTATAAGTCCTCCACTCAGAGGTCTCTTACTTCTTGGGATACTGTAGCAGCAAGCACCCCAGCCTCCCCAGGGTGGCTGCTCACACAGGTTCTTGGATCTGCTTTGATAAAGGAAAGCAACTCAAAATGGGTTAACAAGCTTACTTTAATCAGTCAGATATGTATCATTTACCTAGTTCAGGGGGAAAAGGTCAGCACCCCTAACTTCAAAGTATATAGACAGAATTATCAAGACAAAAACAGATCAAGTAGACAGATTTCCAAACTGTCCAACCATTACATCCATACCAAACAACATCTGGGTTTCAAAGCCGGGGGGCTCTGGACAACGGCTTTCCAGAGTTTCATCTGATCAAATCACAGAACACTTCTCAAAGTGAGCCCCAAAACAAAGCTACACATCAGGGCTTATATAGCCTTCTCCTGGCTCAGAGAATGTAACAATCTTATTGACTCACTGGCCAATCAAGAAGTATCTACTGAAAAACAAGCCTCCCACCCCAGGCTCCAGGTGCACTTTAGCCTAGGGGCAGGGAAGATCTTTAAAATTTACATTCCCATTACAGATACACACAAATGGGACCCTCTTCTTAACATCAAGCCCAGCAGCAGAGGTGCCCAAAAAAACAAACTCACAGAGATGAACAAGCCAAAAGAATTTCATACCATTGGTTACATGAGAAAGATGCTGTAAATGGGAAACATCTTAGCTGGTCTGTCTGACTTAGCTAAGGTGTTCAGTACCTCAATCAGAATATATCACACATGGTAGTGTTAACAGAACAGTTTGTGGACACTTGAACTATTTAATGCTGTTAGTGCCCCAGATCCATACAACTACTTCCTCAAGGGCAACAGTGATATGAAAGTGCCTTTTTCGGGTGTTCAGTCAAGTTGACCAAACCCCACAAGAAGCAAAGAAAACACCAAGATGAAGGTGGAGAATCCCAAACTCCCTAAGACACCAGAACTATCATATATCCCAAAGAAACCTGCTTCTCTGTCACTCCCATACTTAATTCACTCAGATGTTCATTCTCTTGCTGTAAAAAAAAAAATGATGGGATCCTAATCTCTCAACCACAAGCAGCATTCTTCTGCAAGATTCCCCCATTATATGTCCTATAAACAGTCATCTTTCCCCATAAGGGAAAATTGCAGAGAGCTGGACATAAGGCTGTCAAGCCCTGGACATTAATAAACTACCTGCTAAGCTGAGGCATCCGCTAGTCTCATCCCTACCTATATCTGCTAACACCTGTAGAAATGATGCTGTGCCTGGGAACTCAGTTCCCTCTTGTTTTCCCCAAACTGACAGCCCTTCTTGCTCCATGACACTGTGTGATGGGCTCGGCTTTCACCAATTACATGCAGTTTTATTTTTCTTCTGTTTCTCATGTGACTGCTTCACAACAAAGTTACTTCTCAGTCATATAAAAAATTGTCATGACCATAGATTTATAGTCTTTCTGTATAGTATGGGATTTCTTCCTCTGTTCCTGCCTAACTTGTCCTATTGGGGCTTTTTGGATTCAATTTTCTACTCATTCATCTGACCACATACCTTCTATCTGCTGCTATGCATTTCTCCTGAGGCAAGGCAACTCAACTTCCATCTGTGCCAGCTCAAGGCAACTTCTACCTCCGGATGCCCCCAATCACCTGATCTCCAGCATCCACATACAAAGAGGAGTGACCTTTCCCTTCACCAGGAGCCTTTCATCCCCTGATGGGCTTGTCCTCTGAGTGAAGGGGTAGACGAAAGTTGGTGGGGAATAGGACTTCCATCACCTGCTATGCAATTTCAACTTCCATCTCCTGCTATTCTGTCTCCAGTCCAATCTCCAATTCTTCTCTGGGAAGAGAAATAGTACCTTCCATTCAATGACTAACATACTCACACCTAGTCATATTCTACACATCTGTGATTCTGAACCCCTGTAGTTCATCATTTGAACCCCATTCCCTATCCCTCGATTTCCAATTCCTTATTACTATTGCTCTCAACCCTTCTATTCCAAAGTCCAAATCAAATAATAACCATTCCTTTGGAATGCCTATATAATAGGTAATAAACTTGTCTTCATCTTAAATTTTTTCTTCTCCCATTCCTTCTGTCTTCTAGGAATCATTGAGATCTGGTTCCATATGGATGACAAAGTTCCCTGAAAACTCTTTCCAGTACTAATTGCACCTTCACTTATTCCCCTCAGCTCACTGATGAAGGTGGGAGAGCTGGAATACACCTTTTCCCCCATTGTCACTTCCTGGTTCTTCCCCCCCCCCCCACTTCCTTTACTCAGTAACCACTTTTCCTTTGAGATCCATATAATCCATATCTACCATCCAATCAGAATTCTAATAGCTACTGTTTACAGACCCCCAAGTAACTCACCTTCCTTCCTCAATGAGTTTAGCACCTAGATCATAATTTTTCTCTTCTCTTCAACTCCTGCCCTCATACCAGAGGACTTCAAAATACATATTGATGCTCCTTCAAACACCCTAACCATTTAGTTACTTGACCTACTCACTTCCCTACTCCTCCACCCCATCTTAGTTACACACAAAGATGGTCATACCCTAGATTTGGCCATGGCCCACAAATGTACCACCTCCATGTTCAAGAATTCTGAAATCCCCTTATCTGATCCTACTCTATTGGTTTTCCACCTCTCCCTCTGCCTGCCCTTACCAAACCCTACTCTTCTTTCACACTGGGACCTTTAATTCCTCAAGGGACCATCTCCAGTCATCCTGATCTCTATCTGGCCACTGGACCCAGATGGCTCTGGAGGAGAAAATGAGACTGGTGACTTTGCACAGCCTTCCCTCACTTAAATTCAATTCACTTGCAAGTCATGGAATCACTTTCCTGATGTCATGGTCCTCTTTGAGAAAGAATGAGAAACAACCACCTGTGAGTAGCCTGAGATGCCCCACTGGGGACCCAGATAATCAGTTCTAGTTGGACAAGGCAGCTCTTTTCTTCCTTCCTTCCTTCCTTCCTTCCTTCCTTCCTTCCTTCCTTCCTTCTTCCCTCCCCCCCTCCTTCCTGTAAAGGCAAGCAAAGTAGTATTTTGCTGCTTGTTTCATCTATTCAAGTGACTTTGAGCCTCACCTTTGATTATGTCAAGTCTTTGTTGGAAACAGTATATATTTGTGTTGCCCTTAATAGAACTAAGGGAGTCTGGAAACCTTCTCTGTCCTTAATAGGCCTAATATTATCACATGGAGCCCACAGTGGGAGAAACTTGCTGAAAGAGCAGAACAGAAAGGGCAGAACAGGAAGAAGCAGAGGAGATAAAAGATGGAGCATGAGCTGGGACCAAGCAGAACTGAGAGAAAGAATGTTTGTGATGTCAGCACTCTGCCTGTCTGTTGGGTGTATTTTGATTTCTCAGACAGAAGTCCTGTCTGTTGTTCTGTATTGGTTTCTCAGACAGAAAGTGAACTGAGATGATAGTACCAATAATTTGTGCAAATATTGTTGTACCCCTGTTGAGCTTTGTTTTGCTAGAATCAGAAACTGTGAAGAGCTTAGAGTGAGGCAGTACCTGTGAGCTGCACTACAGAACCAGAGCAGATAGCTGCCTGCCTGTGAATCCAGGTAAGAGCTGGGAGTGTGGAAGAGGAGCCATGGAGTTTGGAAGTCAGCCAAGAGCAAGGATCAAAGAGGACCTTTACTTGGGTACTTAGTGCTGACTGATGATACTGGAACTTACTGTGACCTAGGAGTGGATGGTGTTTGTACTTTCTGCTACCCCTTAAGGATGACTGGCTTAAGATTATTGGAAGGCAGCCTTCAGTCAAGATGAAAGAAGACTTGACTTGGGTACTCTATATTGACAGAGGACATTGTAACTTACTCAGTGATATGTTTTGTTTAAGACCATGTGGCTATAAGTTGTTATGTATATTGTTGTGAATGTTGTGCTTTAGTTTTTTGAATGTTTTGCTTTAGTTTATTGATGAATACATAGAGAGTTCGTTATACTATGCAATTAGATCCTTAAAGTTATTCACAGCAGCAGTCCTCAGGAGAGCTGCTTATGATTGGCTTTACACATCCCTCCCAACCTTCCTCTCTTTCTTCCTTCTTTACGTCCTCCTCCCTTCTCTTCTTTTCCCTCCACTCCCCTCTCTTCTTTCCTCTCCCTTGGTCCACATGGGGTATCATAAACCTGAGGGTGCTATGCCCAAAGGAATGTAAACTTTGATGGCTAAAACCTAGCAAGATATCTTGGGGTTTATTGGTTGGATTTCTTTCTTAAAGACCATGACTTAAACCCAATTCACTCTGGCTCTCACTGATTGGCCAACAATAGTTCCCAGCCCAAGCCCCACTGGTTTGGGCCTTGAAGGCTCAGAGAGAATGTAAATAGCAATTATAACTGTTTTGGCCAGAAACCCTGAGCGTCTTCCCCTCCCAGGTGAATTTTTTTTTAATTAGGTAAAAGGGACCACTCTTTGGCTCATTTCTTACTTAGTCTTAATCACTGTTACCTCAGTCAGAGTGAGAATTCAGAAAATCCTTAGCTTACAAAGGTCAAGGTCTCTCACTGCATCTGGGACAATCTCCAGTCATCCTGATCTATATCTTGCCATTGGACCCAAATGGCTGCAGGGGAGAAAGTGAGGCTGGTGACTTTGCTCAGCCCTCCTTCACTTAAATCCAATTCACTTTCAAGTCATGGCATCACCTTCTTGATGTCATGGTCCAGAATGAAAGACAAATAACAACAATAATCCAAGCCCTCAAACTCTGTTCTCTCCAAGGCCATAGCCCCTGAACTAAACACTTTCTTGTTGTTTCCCATCTTGACCTCTTGGTGAACCAGTTGAACTCTATACACTCCTGTTCCCATAAGTCCCTGACCTCATTACCATATTGCCAATTTCTTCCTTCCAAGCTTTAGCCTTGGATGAGTCCCACCAACCTCTCTCTTCACTCCTTTTTTATGTGCCACTGAACAAAGGTGAAGAAAATCATGTAACTATTCTGACTGGGTCCACTATAGACTTATGTTATATAATCTCAGCTGAGCTCTCACTGACACTAAGCAGCCCTACCATACCTCCCTTATCAACTCACTATCCCACTCTCCACAGTGGTTCTTCTAGACCTCTTCATCCTCTTCAAAACTTTCATGACTCCCCCTTCCCTTCCCCTTCATCTGAGAACCTTATTTCATTTTTTTACAGAAAAACAATTGAGGCCATCTGCCATAAGCTCCCCTTTCTCCCTTCTTACTCATCTTATATGATTCAGATGTCTTCTGCCACTATCTCCTCCACCTCTGTCTTACATAAAGAGGTGGCCCTACTCCTTACCAAGGCAAATAGTTCTATCTGCACAAAAAATTCCATTCCTTCCCATCTCCTCCAACAGATTGCTCCCTCCTTCATTCCTACTTTTCACATATCTTTTATCTTTTCCAGTCTACTGATGCCTCCTTACTGCCTACAAACATGGCTATGTCTTCCCCATCCTCAAAAACCTCTCACTTGATCCTTTCCACCTAATATCATCCTATCTATCTTCTGTCTTTTGTGGCTAAACTTCAGAAGTCCACTTCCAATAGGTGCCTCCATCTACTTCCTCTCCTCTCACTCTTTTCTTAACTGACTTTAATCCATCTTCCAACCTCATTATTTTACCAAACACTAATGTCCCTAAAGTTACCAATAATCTTTTAATTGCCAAATCCAATGGCTATTTCTCAACTCTCATTCTCCTTGACCTCTTTGCAGACTTTGACACTAGGGATTATCCTCTTGATAATCTTTTCTTTCTAGATTTTTGGGACACCATTCTCTGCTGGTCATACTGCCTATCTAACTATGCCTTCTCAATTTCCTCTGCTGGATCCTCATCCAGATCATGCCCACTAATTATGGGTTTCCCACAGGGTTCTTCCCTTAATTCCCTTCTCTTCGCCCCATATACTACTTCAGTTGGTGATCTGATCTCATCAATTCCCAAAGATTTAATGATCATTTCTAGACTAATGATTCTCACATCTACCTGTCTTACCCTAACCTCTTGCTGACCTTCAGTTTTGCATCTCCAACCTTCTTCAGACAGATCAAATTAGATGTCTAACAGATATTTTAAAAGCAAATTAAACTCATTCTCTTTCCCCCTAAACCTGCCCCAGTTCAAAATTTCTCTATTACTATAAAGTGTACCATAATCCTCTCCGTTTCTCAGGCTCACAACCTAGCAGTCATCCCTGGCTCCTCACTACTTCTCATTCCATTATTCAATGGGTGATCAAGGCCCAGCAATTTCAGCTTTGCAACATCTCTCAAATACACTCCCCTTTCTCTTTTGTTACTGTTACCACGATGGTGCGGCCCCTCATTGCCTCACAATTAGACTATTGCAATAACCTTCGGGTGTCTCTCTCTGCTACAAGTCTCTTCCCATTCCAACCTATCATCTGTTCAGTTACCAAAGTAATTTCCTAAAGCACTTGTCCAACCATGTCATTCTCCTATACTCAATAAACTCTGTTGTCTTCCTATCACCTCTAGGATAAAATACAAAGTCTTTTGTTTAGCATAGAAAGCCATTCCTAACCTAGTACTTTCCTACCTTTTCAGTCTTCTTACACCTTACTACTCACTATGTACTATTCATTCAATTAGACTGGCCTCCATGTTGGTCCACAAAGAAGACGCTCCATTTCTCAGCTCTGGGCATTTTCTCTGGCTGTCCCCCATGACTGGAAGGTGCTTCCTCTGCATTCTACCTCCTAGTTTACTTCAAGTCCCAGCAAAAATTACACTTTGTACTGAAAACCTTTCCCTGTCTTAATTCTAATGCCTCCCCTCAATTATTTCCAATTTATCCTGCATATAGCCTTTTCTGGGTACGTAGCTGTATCTCCAGTGCTTAGCATAGTGCCTGGCATATAGCAGGCACTTAATAAATATTTATTGATGGACTGACTGATTCATCCTTTGCATATCACTGAACAATGTGCTACCGAAACAGCTGTCTGGCTGCTTTATGATAGTGCTTTTCACTCTATATTGCTGATTCTATTTTTGACAATGTGAAGTTCTTTTCTGTTCTTCAAAGATCTTTCCTCCAGCTGTGCAGATCTAAACCATCTCCCTCTACCATCCTTTGCAAATCTTGTTTATGGCCTTGTAAGTTTACCACAGGCTGTCCACCTAAACCTACCAGGTGTGCGGGGTGTATGGATTCCTCGATTTCTCCTGATATCACCAGTATAACAGTATAGTATAGGGGCTGTCCACCAATGATCTTCTGCTAATGCCATAGTATCAGCCCATCATCTTTTTCAAGAACATGACAATAGCCTGGTAAAGTAAAAAGGCTGTTAGATCTGGGCCCTGAAGACGAGTTCAAATCTTTGCCTAGTGATTGAGTAGTGTTTGGCAAATCATATCACCTTTCTAAGCTCAAGTTTCTTCATCTCAAAATGTGGGTGGGGTTTGCACTAGATAATTTCTTCCAAATCCAAACCTATACATGACCCCTTATACATTCCTCACTGATTTCTCTGTTTTGAAACGTTGGTACAAACGCTTTTCAGCTTCCTGAACTGCCCTTTGGATTTTGTATTCATAAGAATTCTGCCTTGAACCTGCTAGGCCTTCCTTTAATCTCTCTGATCAAAACTGGTGCCACTATTTTCCTCCAGAGAATTCTCCACTTGACAAACTCAATCACAATTGTTCTTAATCAGGGCACCTGTCAGAGCTCTACAAAGACATAACAGATAAGACGTGATCAAAAATAACTTTCATACAAGGCAATATGTAAAAAGATTTAAACAAAATGCTATAAGAACTTAAGAGCTTCTCTAAGCAGAGAAATAGGGAAGGAAAATAGGTTTGGGGTGGTGGGGAAGATGATGGGTTCTATTTTGCCTATGTTGAGTTTGAGATAGCTCTCTGAGACATCCAGTTTGTAATGTCCAATAAGCAGATGGGGATGTGATACTGAAGCTCAAGAGAGAGTAAGGGTTATGTCATTAAAAGAGACTAAATTAAAGTACAAGAGATTGAGGGGTGATATCCAGAGGCTTTGAGATGAAAAGGAAAGGATAGGGGGCTCACTCCCATGGCCTCTATTTTCTCTGTAAAGTGTGGGGTTGCTTAGTTGAGAGAGTGGAATCAGGGAGAGTTTTGAAGTGGGAGAAGGAAGTACCATAACATTCTAGGTTTGAAGGACTTTCATTAGTGAAGGAAAATGCAGTAAGCATTTCAATCAACAAATAAGCATTTATTAAGCACTTTCAATATGCTTAATAGGAACAGGCACTGTATTACATCCTAGGGATACAAAGAATGAAGTAAAGCAGTCTTTATCCTCCAATAGCTTGCAGTCTAGTTGGGGGAAGTAATATATACACATATAATTACTAAATTGATACAAGGTCCAATAGGAGTGGAGACAAGGGGCAGGGGGAGAAGTGGCACTTGAATTATGCCTTGAATGAAACTAGGGATTCTGAGAGATGGAGGTGAGGAGGGAATGAATCTCAACCATGGACAACAGTCAGTTCAAAAGTCACCACTCCCTTCAAAAACAAACAAAAACCAGAAGCAGGATGCTATGTATAAAGAATGGGTAAGAAGTCCAGTTTGGTCAAATCTAGTGATATTTGTTGTGGGAAGGGAAAAATATGTAATAAGTCTGAAAAAGGGGGTTTGGGGATCAGATGAAGAAGGAAGAAAATTGGCATTTATTAAGAGTTTACTCTGTGCCAGTAACTATTTTTGTTTTTCAGTCGTTGGACTATTCCTGACCCCATGTGGGGTTTTCTTTGCAAAGCTACTGGAATAGTTTGCCATTTCCTCCTCCGGTTCATTTTGCAATCCAAGAACTGAGGCAAACACGGTTAAGTGACTTGCCTAGGGTCACACAACTATTAAGTGTCTGAGGTCGGATTTGGACTCAGGAAGGTGAGTTTTTCTGATGCTCTCGGGGAAATCTATCTCCTGTGCCACTTAACTGACCACCAGGTACTATACTAAGATAATAAGTATTTATACAGCACCACTTTATAATTTTTATCTCATTTGATCCTCACAACCACCCTGGGAGGTAGGTGCTATTAGTATCCCCGCTTTACAGTTGAGGAAACTGAGGTAGACAGCAGTCTACTTGTCAAGTAGACTTGACTGGACAAGTCACTTGACTTGCCCAGGATCACACAGCTAGGAAGTATCTGGGGCTGGATTTGAATTCAGGTCTTTTTGACTGCGGTCCCAGGGCTCTGTCCTGTAAAGCTCTTTGAATGGAAAATATTAAAGAAATAATAGTAGGCAAAAAGAAAGGAAGAAAATAACAGCCTGCAGATTTTCCCAAGGCAGCAGCAACGAGCTTCCTCGCTTTCCAGATTGAATTTGAGCAGAATAACGATCACTATACTTCTCCCTAAACCAGTGCAATTTAGGAGGAGGTGGAGCTGCTAGCCTTGGGGCGGGGCGCGCAAGGGTGGGCGGGGCTCAATCCAACTTCGGAGACTGTAGCATACGACATCCTCGCGCATGCGTGCTCCTTCGTGGGTAACTTCCATTTTTTTCGGCGGAGGATCCAAAGGTATCAATACCACCGGTTCTTTACTTACATTCCTCCATCGGGAATTAGATTGCATGAGTCCTTTGAAACAAAGTGACATGACGACTTCAGTGCCGAAAGCACGACTGTGATCTCTCGCCTCATTTTCCAGGAAGAGAGGCATCTCTCTGACTCCTTCCCCGCCGTAGGCGGTTCAATGGTCTGATCCATTCCGGCGGCTCTCAGGCCCTGAAACCCGTCAGGGGATCCAGGGTTTCGGCCAATTGCGGCTTAAACGGCTTCGGGAGGCGGAGGGGTTGAGGGAGAGTCCCTTCCATTCCCGCCACTCATTTTCAAGGTGGTGGTGAGGAACGGGGCAGAAGGACCAGGATTTGGAGGGACACGCGGGAAGAGCTCTTGAAAGCTCGCGGACCCACGACGCCCTTTCGCGTGGAACGGAGCTGGGCGGGCGGTGGGGAGTTGGTGGGGGTAGTGGGGTGAGCCTCGTAGGGGCGGGGGGGAGCCGCGAGGGGAGGGGGAGCGGAGGCCGCGCGGGCGGGCGCGCGCGAGCGCGCGCCCCTTTTTCAGCAGTGTGGCGGGGCCGCACGCCCGCCCGCCTCGGCGGCTGGGCGCGGTTTGCGACGGTGGGGGGGCCGGCGGAGGCGGTAGTGGTGGAGGAGGAGGCGGCGGCGGCGGCTTTGCGGCCGGCGCGAGCCGGGCTTGCTTGACGGCGGTGTGGCGGAGGCCCCGGCCGAGGCGACAGGAGCCCGGAGGGAGGCGCAGGAACATGTCCGAGAGGGAAGTCTCTACAGCGCCGGCGGGAAGCGACATGCCTGCGGCCAAGAAGCAGAAGCTGAGCAGCGACGAGAACAGCAACCCGGACCTGTCCGGGGACGAGAACGTGAGTGGGCGCCGCTGCTGCCGGGTGCGGGGCTGGGGAGGAGGGCACAGCGAGCCCACGGAGGAGCCTTTCGTCCCGGCTCCGGCGTGGCCCCGCGGTCCAGGCGGGACGAATGTCATCCCTCGGAGAGGGGACGTCGGGAAACTCGGAGAGCACCGGAGGGGGTGGGGGGTCGTGCTTCCTCTCGGACGGGAGAGGCCGGCCAGACCACTTGGGGAGGAGGTAGTAACGATGTGTCTCCCGCACCTCTGGGCTCTTTGAGAAGTATTTCTGTCGTGGGGGAGGGGGAGGGCTAGGGGGTGAGCACTTCACCTGAGTCACCAGCTTCCTCCTCCCCCTACCCCAGGATGAGGAAGCATATGGGATGCCTCGGGTGGTAGCAGGGCGTTAAAGCGTGAGCATGTGATGTGGCTCTTGGGTACCACGGAGGGGATGCGGGGGAGATGGCATTTGTGTCCGAGGCAGAGAATGGAGGCCTGGCGTGGGCTTGACAGGTAGTGCATCCTACTCGGAGCTTTGCTCTTCACCTACCCACCTCCAACCCTAGCATTTTACCGTTGAAGAAACTGGAGCTGAGCGAATTGAAGGGATTTGGCCTAAGATTGGGTGTCTGAATAGAGAGAATGAGTGGTAGAAGAGCTGAACTCTCTTTGGAAAACTTAAAACTGATGAAAATCGGTGCTGGGTGGTGCCCCAGCCATCCCTTCCAGCTTTAATACACCTTATTTTCTTCTCCATGCATACTCATATCTCCTGCCCCTTGCTTTGCACTGACTATCTTCCATGCCTGAAATAGTCTCCCTTCTCAACTTTACCTCTTAGAATTCTTCTTTCCTCTAAGGTTCAGCTCAAGTTCAACTTTCTACCCAAAGCCTTTTCTGAAACACTGGCAGGGGCCCCCTCTTCCACTCCAGCTGCTTGTCCTTTCACCTCCCCAATCCATTTTTACATATGTTTACATATATACACACATCATGTTTATATATATATATATACATATATATATATACACACACACACATATATGGTTCAGACATGGCTAGATTGCAAGCACCTTGAGAGCAGAGATTTTCATTTTTACTTTTGTAAACCAGCAACTAGCACAGTTCCTAACACCATGTTAGGTGTTTAATATTAGGAGTTTGTTTAAAATTAGGTGTTTGTTGAAGGCACTCTAATCCAGTTCCTTCCTTCCTTTTCCAGATGAGTAAACTGAGGCCATGAACGAGGGAATGATTTGCTTGAGGTTGTGCATATTAAGTGGCAGAACTTAGATTTAAATCCAGGTCCATCCCTTTTTCCACTCCTCACCCTGAACAGAAAGAAGAACCTTTTAAATAAGAGTAGTGAGGGGTACTGTGTAATAGAAATCTGGAACCTTCAGAGAGGATCACTGGAAGAAATAGGTGGTTGGGGTCTTTAAGAAGCTACAAAGCTTAATATTTTGATTAGTACATCAAAACTTAATCAGGGAGGTAAGTGATTTGTTCTCCAGCATTCTTAGGTCAGAGGCAGCATGTTATAGTGAGAGAGAGAGCCAGTCTCAAAGCTAGGAAGACCTTGGTTCAACTCCTGGCTCTGTCACACACTGGCTTCGTGACCCTGGGCAGGTTACTTAATTTCTCAGTGATGGTGCCATCCTGCATTGGTAAATGGAGTTTCCTCACCTGGATGTTCCCTGTGGCAGGAAAATCACAGGGTGGGCCCTCTCTCTATTCTTGTATTCAGTTTGCCTACAATGAAATATGTCTCAAAATCATTTTTAGAGTTTGTATTTCAAAGCAGCTGATTTTTGTCGTTTTAAGATTCTACTGCTGGTACCATAATGCACTTGATTGATAATCAGACAAATGAGGATCATAGATCTAGAGCAGAGAAGGGGGATTCCAAGTGATGTAGTACAATTCTCATATTTTACAGATAAAAAAAAAACAGGTTTTGAGAGATTAAGTGACATCCTCAAGATCACAGAAAAATGTGCGTAGCAAAGCTTGGACTCAAATTCTCTGCTTCTGAGTCCCACACTCATTGTTCTCTCAAACTGTGCTATGACAGCAAAGCTTGTGCTTTACAGATACTTTTATTTTAGACTAAGAAACATTCCAGTTGTACATGTGAATAATTAGTGAAAGGTTACTGACCTTTTTTGCCTTATCCTGAACTTTTTAAAGAGGAAGTGTTAAAATACTCAAAACTAAGTTAATTTAGAAAAGGTGACTTTATCAGTATTGTAATCAAACATTACAGATACATGTATGTATGGAAGAAAAGCTGTATGTTAGGGAAATAGGTTAGGGAAAGGAGTAATAGAAGGGTGAGAGAAGAGTCAAAATAAAAATAATTTTACAGTTCTGAGTTGAAGTACTGAAGAACAAGAAAAAATGCCAGAAATAGTAGAAAGGTATGATAGAAACCAGTAAAAGTAAAAAAAAGTCCCAGTAAAAGTCTGATGATGACAGTTGCCTTAATGGAAAACCAGCCCTAATCTGTTTAATGAAATGGCAGTGCTTGTTTGGGGTTTTATATGAAATATTCAATACAGTAAATGTTTATTGTTAACTTTAAATAAAGAGATGCATATGTGGTAATAGATTCATAGACATTTTGTGAGCAGTGTACTGAATTAGCCATAAGGGAATTATTTTTTTGTCATTTTAAAACCTTTTAGTTCACAGGAAGTAGGAGAGGGGAAGCAGTTCTCGTTCTCTCTCTCTGTTAGTGATGCTAATTCAAGGCAGTTAGGTGGCACAGTGGGTAGAGCACTGACCCTAGAATCAGCAGGATCTGAGTTCAAATGTGACCTTAGACACTTACTAGCTGTGTGACCTTGGGCAAGTAACTTAAGCCTGATTTAGTGGGGGAAAGCAAGACACTAAGAATTAAAAGAATTGGGTACTAGACCTAATTCTAGTTTATGAAAATAAGTGATGAGTTTTAGAGACAAATGACTTAATCATTCCGTTCCTCTATTTTCTTCATCTGTGAAATGAGAATATATGGACAGTCAGTCATGCATGTGCTGTCATTCAAAAGAATTATTAGTGGAGACCATTTCTTATACTGTTACTTTGTATTTCCATACTATCTTGATCACATACTAAGCACTTGTTAAATGTTTGATTAGGAGTATAAAATGGATTCACAGATATAAAACTTATGTTTTATGTAAATATGCAGTACAGGTCTGACCACATCATTTTCTTATTCTAAAAGCTTCAGTAGCTCCTTATTGCCTTTAGGATCAAATTCAGACCATTCTGTTTAACATTTAAAGGTTTTTTTGAGTCTGTATCTAACCTATCTGTCCAATTTGATTGCACATCTTCCCCCTGAAGTACTCTGTATTCCAACTATGCCGGACTAGTTGATGTTTCCTTGTATACAACATTAATTTCCTTTCCCTCTGCCTTTGCATAGACTTGTGCTTCATACCTAAATGATGCTCTTTCAGCGAAAATTTACGTCTTGGAATGCATAACTTCCTTTAACTGTCACCCTAAGTACCACCTCTTTCAAGAGGTCTTTCCTGATTCACTCCTTCCCCATCTTAAAATGGCTTTATGTAAATTTATATTTTCTATGTAACTGCTGTTTAGTTTACATAATAAACAACAGAAAATAGAAAATAAGTGATTTGAAGCCTAGTTGTCTTTTTGTCCCTAACAACCTGGCATAGTCCTGTTGTGTGTGTGTGTGTGTGTGTGTGTGTGTGTGTGTGTGTGTAAACAGAAACATACATAGGTACATATATGCATATATATTAGATGCTTAATAAATATAAACTGTTTTCTATTTATCTCAGATCTATGCATTTTTCAACTGGAAAATCAAAGAGAAACAAATCAAAATAATTGACTACTTCCATATAGAGAAATAAAAACTATTAGGTTGATTACCATGGTATAGTGGAAAGATCACATAGGTCCTTTCTGTTTCCTGTGTGACCTTGGATGAGTCACAACTTTCTTGGGCTTCAGTTTCCTTATCTGTAAAATGAAGGAACTAGATCATGAAGCAGTCAGCAAGTTTTTACTACATTCTCTAATTAGGGAGACAGGCACATATAAAAAAATACATACAGTGTAAGTATAAAGTTAATAAGAGTTAGAGTAGTTAAATACAAGGTAGTTTGGGAGGGAAGCACTTGCATTTGGGGAGATCAGGAAAGGCATCATGCAGAAGGTAGTGACTGAGCAGCATCTTAAAATTAGATACTTTTAAGATCCATCCAGTCTCTAGATCTGTGATTCTGTGAATTTGACTTAACAGTGGAAGAAGAATGAATTTTAAGAAATATCAAAAAGTAGAAAAAAAATTCCAAGCTGTTGATTACAGGATATTTTAGCCAAAATGTAAAGAAATTGCCTACAAACTATTTCTCAGTGGTTTCTAATCTTCGAGTATTGGGACCTGTCCTTAACACACTTCCTAATATACATAGTAGTTGTACTAGAAGATGGGTATCATTTGTCATTACGTATGAGTTCAGTTGACAGTTTAAATGTATTTGTATTTTTACAACAGCATCAACATGCACTTAAAAATAGTAGAAAAGCATATATATATGAGAAGTATTATTTATCCAGTCTAGAAAAGTTATGTTTGTATATTTATTATATAGTCATTAATGAGATACAGCCCTTGCTATTGTAGGCCTCTCCACCTTAGGGTCCATGCTTCACAGTTTAAGGGCTAGTGTGGTACATTTTAAATGTGTTAAAGAAGAGAGAAATATTCAGGGAAGAGTATAATTTCTTTTCTTTCATGTACTTAACTTGAAAATTTCATGCTTTATGCCCTTTTAAAAGATAAACTGCATTTATCTTATTTTTTTCTCCTTGGATTAGGGTATCCATAATTGAAATGCTTTATATATTTAATGTCATATGAGTTACAATGTTTAAAAAAAGTGCCACATGTCAAATAATTAAGTTGAAATTAATTTTATCTTGAATAGTTCATGATACCATTTCTGTTGGGGAAACATTGTTGTATCATAAAAGCAGCTTTGGGAATCACTAATTTAGGAAATAACCCTGGGGGGGGGAGCGGGTTTCTTTTGATAGTTTTAGTTTAGAAGTTATAGTTTGATCCCACTGAGAAAGTATGAAACAAAATTAGCTTAAATTGTTTCACAAATAACAAACTTTTTAGGCATTTTGAAGAACTTCATGATTGTAAGATTTTTGAGACACTGAACTATATTATCAAGGACAGGAAGCTGCCTCTGTATACATTGGGGGAAAGGTAGGTCTCTCTGGGGAGACTTAATTATATTCTAGAATGTGGACTAGTTTACTTCTCAAGGCCTATTCTAGCCTCATTCTCTAATGGAATACAGATTTCACTTAGATTTGAATGCTTTTATAATGTCATCAGAGTTTTCAAATTTTTCTTGTTATTTTTCTTCCCTCAAAATAAATATATACAAGCTCCCATCAGAAAGAATTTCTGAAAACCTTGAATCACCCTTAAAGTAGAACTTGAAGGAAGAGTTAAGAGGTTGTAAAAGGTGCTTATCTTGTTGACCTAACTTTTGGGAATTCTATAATTCTCAGACTATCTGATATTAAATTCTCCTATTTCTGGTCACTAGTTTGAAAAAAAAAAACTACACCAGGAGTACTCAATGTAGGTTTCAGTCATAAATATGGAAGTTTTGTTTCTTTTTAAGGTCTTAGAATTTCCCTTATCTTAAGTGACTTCATCTGATAAACCAGTCTCTACTAGAATAGCCAATAGCAAGGGGTGTACAAGGGATCTGAAAACTAAATTTGTGATACCTGCAGGGAAGTTATAGAGATGAATTTTTAACTGAGAAATATTCAAGTGATTAAATTCTTGCAGGATAACAATTTTTTTTTCTTATTGTCTTTTTTTTTGGGTAGTATAGTGATACTACGTTGATAGATTAGTTCAGCAAATATTACTGTCATGTGCAGTGCTTTGTGCTAGGTACATATTTACATTTAGAAATATGGAATATTAAGGCTAGGAGGGTCTTCAGAGATCATCCTTTAAGTGGAGTGTTTCTGAAGTATAGGCCTATGTACTAACTGTAGGAGCATTTTACCGAAAACTTTTTCTGTTAACTGTTTTTAGTACTTAAAGACTGAATTTTTAGAACTTGACTCCTGTTTTTCTTTCTCTCTTGTCTGTTTTTCCTGGTGTCTTTGTCTTTGATTTCTGGTCCTCACCTAAAAAACTGGATTGGAATTAGATCGAGGCCAAGTCTCCCAACTCCCAGTACCTATCTTTGTACCTGTCTTACACCATCTTTCCCACTATGCTTGGTAGAGTAAATTTTGAACTTGATTTGAGATATCTTTCACCCTTTTGTACACCTTGCTAATGCATTGTTTCTTTAAGAATAAAGAATGATCATTTTCCACAACAAAATCATTTGCTTCTAAATAGAGTTCTGTTATTTTTAGTGATATTTCCTAAACTTGCTTTTGCAGGATGATGCTATCAGTATAGAAAGTGGCCCTAACACTGAACGACCCGATACTCCAACAAATACTCCAAATGCCCCTGGAAGGAAGAGTTGGGGGAAGGGAAAATGGAAATCAAAGAAGTGCAAATATTCTTTCAAATGTGTAAATAGTCTCAAGGTATGTGGGAGAAGTATAGCCCAGTGAGCTTGAATTATAAACTTGAAAATTATTTTGCAGTGGTTAATGTTTTATATTCAGAGTGTCCTACAAATACTATCAAAGAAAGATTACTTTGAAAATAAAATGTGTATTTTGTAACTTAGGCTGCTTATTATTTAATTTTATCTCCCACTGGCCAAGTTTCCTTCCTTTAATAAGATGTTTTATTTTTTAAATACCCTACTTCCTGGCACTGGCTAATTGAAAACTTGACCATGGTCCATTTGCTTTGAGTCAGCATAAATTGAACCAGATGGCTTAATTTGTACAGAGGGTTTAAAAAAAATATTTATGAAATATATGAAAAATGTATTTATGAAATCTATGTTTTTAAAGGAAAAGGTAGAATTTAAATGTCAATTACTTTTAGGTTTCTTTTTGTAGGAATAGATGGTATTTTTACTGTGCTCAGGATTACCAAATTTTTGTCATCAACTTGGCATTAGAATCTTCGTTTAACTTTTTAAATTTAATTTTAAATTTAGTGTAGTTTCTTTCTCATCTTTTCTCCTTCAGCAGTTTAAATCATATAAATGTATAAAACTAAAGCCTAGATTAGCTTTAATTTCTAAGTATCTAATTAATATACTTAGGGCAAGAGTATAAACATTTATGATAACTTTTTTCTTTGAAACTACTTTTCTTTGGAAGTATAATTTCAAAATATAATAACTGTAGATTTTTTTAAATGATCTTTGCTTTGTATGTTAATATTTAAGCATGGCAGTTCTGAAAATTAGTCTTTGCTATTTAGGCTCTTTAAGTTACTATTTAAATACTTAAAAAACTAAAATGATTGCTTTCCAAGTGACAAGAAATGAAATTTCAGGTATTTTTTATGAAATGGCACAAAAGTTTACTGTTAACTCTGAAGTTGAACAGGTGAAAAAATAACTTTTATTGTGTGTAAACTCCTAATTCCCCCAAAAGCTTTTGTGAATGAGATTGATAACTCTCTTTTTCCTTTTAAGTTCACATAAATCTTCTAAGTTGCTTTTGTGAAAGTAATGATTTTTTTCAAGTAAACCTTTTTGAGTCTTATATGTGTTTTTCAAGTCTTGAACTCAAGGTTGTGAATTTTGTGGCTGCGTGTTCAATAGAAATCTGCTTGTTTTAGAGGAACTTGTTATATTTTATTTTACAAGGGAAACAACCATTTCACAGTTGTTTGTTTCAAGGAAATAAGTACTGCACCATGATCTTGAAAATGCAATATGGTAAAATTTTGGTAAAAATAGTTTGTACACTTGAAAATACCACATTTAGGTAGCTTTTAAACTTAGGTCCAAGCATATAAGTAAGATATATTCACGTATTTTGGATAACTATAATTGTTAGCTAATATATGATTTGAGTTTTTGAATATTTTGATTTTATTAATCTACTCACCCTCTATTTAGAAATATCTAAGCTTGGCATACAGTTAAAATACTTGCTATTTTTCATCAAATTGATTCATGTGTGATACTATAGTGATGTGTAATATGCTTTTTAAAGTTTTCGGTTTCTAAACCATATTGGTCTTTCTAATGGTATTTGTTTCTCTTACAGGAAGACCATAACCAACCATTATTTGGAGTGCAATTTAATTGGCACAGTAAGGAAGGAGATCCCTTAGTTTTTGCAACTGTAGGGAGTAACAGAGTGAGTATAGTATTAAAGGCATTTACTTTTCAACTTAGGTATTAAATAAATATTTATTAAATGCCCGTCTTGTGCTAGGCGTTGAAAATGCAAAGACAAACAAAATGGTCCTTGTTCTGAAGAAGTTTATTCTATTTTCCTGGAGGGTTTTTTCTTTTTTTTTTTTTTGCAGGGGGGAAGGCAGAGCAATTAGGATTAAGTGACTTGCCCAGGGTCACACAGCTAGTAAGTGTTAAGTGTCTGAGATCAGATTTGAACTCAGGTTCTCCTGACTCTAGGGCCGGTGCTCTATTCACTGACACCTAGCTGTCCCTTTCCTGGAGTTTTGTCTGATGGATTCAAAATAATGAATTTCATATAAATAGTCTGAGATTTTAAGAAAATAAACTGTAGTTGAACACTCAGAAAAATTCCCTAATGTAAATGAACTCTATGAGAAATTTTCAGATTAAAATTGCTTACTCAAACATACCTGCTGGTTTTTCACGCAAACTGTACATGCACTTTAAAGCTTTTGGGTGAATGGATTTAGATGTCCCTCATAACTTAGCATAACTAAGATAGCATAACTTTGCTATCCGTAAATTTAAGATTGTTATTTAGAAACTAGCTGATGAAAAAGGCTGAGAATTTTAAAGATGTTAAATGATTTTTAAAAGTCTCAGTTAAAATTATAAGATAAAAAATTGTTCTGTTGATTTATTTGCAATAAATATTTGGTTTTTTTTTCCTTGAGCCAGTCAAAATAGTCTAGAAACACAAGAATTGTTTGAAAAAGAACCATGTTGTTGAACTTATTGTTGATCTTAAACTAAGCCAAAATTTGGACTCCATTGTTTATTTGTGGAATGGTTGTTAGTATGAATGGATAGAGTAGGGCAGAAGCACTACTGTGTTACAGGAAATATTTAACTTTAATCACCATCATCATCTAGTCATCTCATTTTGGTAAAGCATTATTTCCTTGGCACTACCCTCTGAGGGTAGATAGCCTATGAAAATGTACGTCATTAAGCCTAAAACCCTTATCAGCTGACAGTTGAGGTAATCAGTTAACACCTTGGAAAAGATTATAACTGAGTTGGGCACTGTGGTAGTGCTTTGGGCTTTTTTGGAGATTCTGGGTTGGGGCTGGTATCTGGAGTTAGAAGGGGAATTAACCAAGGGTTTGGAAGGACAGCAAAGTCAAACCTGATCAGCTTCACTATTTCATCTATAGTGTCAGAACCTTCACCACTAGAAAATCATCTGTGGCTCAAGTGCTGTAGATTGTTAAAACTTGAACCTAAATGTGAACTGTTTCATAGTGTGGGCTCTTGAGCTCCCAGAATTTAAGAATTGCCATCAATTTTTCAAATGGAAACTTGAAATTCACTAGTTTTGTTCCTTTGATCTCACTTTTAGTATCACCCAGGTGCTAAGAGATAGAACTATCACTTCCATAGAGAAATCAGGAGGTCTCTAAAAAGTCTCTTCCTTTCCTTTTTTTTCCTAATGACAGCTTCAAAGTAGGTTAAGAATGAAAGCTCTTGGGGCGGCCAGGTGGCACAGTGAGTAAGAGTGTCGGCAGATCCGGGATTGGTTCCGGCCTCAGATACTTGGCACCCATACAAAATAACTGGCCGTGTAACCTTGAGCAAGTTACTTAACCCCAATTGCTCTAAAAAAAAAAAAAAGAATAAAAGCTCTTGTGCACAACTCCTACTTATTCCTTATAGTTTTCTATAATATAAAGAGAAATTTGGTATAAGGTAGGTACTTCATGGTTCTTATATAAGGATATTTGGTGCAGTACTAAAAAGACTTTGCTTGTCTTTTAAAGGGATTCCTCTTGCATAAATACTGAGGCTTTCTTATACCTGTTCTACTCTCTTCCTGCTTGACATAATTTCCATTTATATATTTTTTCCCAAGATTCACCATTGTGAAATGTCATTTAAAAGTTCTGCTTTGTAAACAAGATATATCTCTTCAATTTCAATTTTTACATTTGGTTTCTAACCTTGAAAAGAATACAGAGATACAAAATAGTTTCAGTCGAAGAATGAGGCTACTTAATCACTACCTTTTGTGGGAAACAGTCATTAATTACCTTAAGGATACTTAAAACATTTTGTGAAATCTAGGATGAACAAAAAAAAAATACATACCACTCACTTGATCATACAGCTTAAAAAAAAAAATTGGCATAGGGATTTCCCTATGAGAAAACTCCCTTTACACACAACTTAATAACTGCATTGCAATTTATAGTCTTAGAAAGTTGCCTAGTTTACTGAGATGTTAAGTGACTTCACTAGCATTATAATGGAGTCAATAGGTATCATAGTTGAGACTTTAATCCAGTCTTCCCAGACCAGCTGTCTTTCCACTTCATCATGCTGCATCTTGTACTAATAACAAAATTCAACTTCTTTTTTTTGGAGGGCAATTGGGATTAAGTGACTTACCCAAGGTCACACAGCTGGTAAGTGTTTTAGGTGTCTGAGGCTGGATTTGAACTCAGGTCCTCCTGATTCCAGGGCCAGTGCTCTATTCACTGCGCCACCTAGCCGCCCACAAAATTCAACTTCTAATCATGTGTTTTGCCAAGTGTCTTTTTTTTTTTAATTTCCTTTTTGAAACTTAACCTACAGAGGAATTTAATTCATCAATGATTTATCAAATAGACTTAGAAAGATATAAAGAAAAAGGTCCTGGTCCAAGCTGTCATGAAGCTTATTGTCAATGAAAGGCATTGGTTTAAAATGATGAAAGTTTCTGTTGGCATATGTTCTAAAATAAAGTGGACAGAGTTTATCATTACCTAATAAATTATCTCAAAAAGGAGTATTTTTATATACTTAATGCAGATGTGGCTAACTCTTTGAGTTTTAATAGTGATAATTTATATATGGGATCTTCATCAAGCTATTATATATTTTAAAACTTGAATAATATGGTGCTTTCAGGTTTGCAAAGTGCTTTACGTAATTATCTTTTTTGATCTTTTTAATAACTCTGTAATTTGGGTACTATTAATATCCCCATTTTATGGATGAGGAAAATGAGTTGAAAGAAAGGTAAAGTGACTTTCCCAGGGTCACATAGTAAATTTCTGAGTTGAGATTTGAATCCAAATTCTTTACTCTGAGGTCACTTATATCTACTAGTCCATACTGTCCTAGGGATAGCATACTTGAGATCCATAATGTCATTTGTTGTTTTCTGTTTGTCACACAGTCAAAATTATCCAAGTTTCAAGTTACATAAGGACTTTGTAAAAACTATTTGAAAGAAGGGGAAAATCTTATAACATTGTTTATCATATGTATTGTGAAGTAAGACTTTATCATGATTGACTCAAGACTTCATAGAGATTCTATTTTGAAGCAACATTTTATAGTGTTTCAGTATGTTTTCTTAAACCTCTTCAAAACCCACAGAATAAACTTATGTGCTTATCAAGATTAAATATACTGTTCATTTTGTTTTATCAGGTTACACTATATGAATGTCACTCACAAGGAGAAATCCGGTTATTGCAGTCTTATGTGGATGCTGATGTATCCTTCTCTAAAGAGTACATCATATGTTTTTGTGGATATGTGAATTGACTTGAGATGAGGACATCACCCTGGGGGAAAAATACTTTTAAGTTAATTGTTCCCCTAAAATTTGGATTGATCTTCATAAATTTCTGTTTGTGCCATTCCTTCTTCTATAACTTTGTTGTTCCCCATAGCATAACTGACATTAGTATAGTGTTTTAAAGTTTGCAGAGCATTTTACAGATGTATCATTTGTTCTTTCTAACATGCTATGAGGTAGGTATTAAGGTATTACTATTATCATTACCTATGTTTTACAGAAGAGGAAATAGTATCAGAGAGCTTGTGACTTTGCCATGGTACAGCTAGTAAAGGTCAGAGGCAGGAATTCTGCTTTGACAGTTTTCATTTCTGATCTGTATTTGTTCCTAATTATTTCTTCTTTGAATTTCTTTTTTCTTTTGAGCCTTTCTGGAGTTTCTTACTGTTCTCTCTTGGGAGTCCACAGGGTTCTGGATTTCATCAGACATTAGGTCATTTAACTTTTCTTGTGAATTTGTTGAGAACTTTGTAATCTCTTCAAGGATTTAGTATCCATCCTCCCTTCTGGTTTTTTGATCCTCAGTTGAATTATGTACTTATGTTTATTTACTCAGTTTTTTTTCTCCTAAAGTCTTTAGTGTTTCAGTCCTGTTTGCTGGTAGGCACACCCATCCTATTCCCCAGCCTTCCCATATTGAGGAATATAGAGTTCACTAGTATAGGTCCCTATTGTGAATATTTTTTGGTGCTAAGGTCCTTGTCCTGAGTCCCCATTCCTTTGGACCTAGAACAGCCCCCCTCACACTGATTTCCCCTGCCTTGAACCCTCCCTTGACTCTCCTTTATTTCTTGTGACTATCCTGAGTCATCATTTTGTGCCTCTTTTCAGGGTAGGGTAGATTTTTCAAGCAGTCTCTGAAGTCTTGATAGTCTCTAACCTGGAAGATTGCATTGTTTTTAGCCCTTCCTCTCCACTTCCTGTGACAGTTCAGAGTATGTGTTCTTGGGATGATATGTTTTGACAGTATCAGCCAGGGACAGGAGTAGAGATCCCAAGATGAACCCAAGCACAAGTCCTGGAATCCACTTACTGTCCCTGCCAGATAAATATGTTCGCTAGTGGCTAAAGTGCTTAAAGTTAGCATTTTAAGGATTAGACTTCCCTAGTGTTCATTGATAAAGATTTTACTCTATTGGGCTTCTTATTTGATGTAGATCAAGTTGTAATTGCTCTACATCTGGATCATAAGTCTCTTTTTTCTTAGTAAGGGTTAGAAAGTTAAAGAAGCAAGTGAAAAGTGACTAATTTGTTATGTTATTGGTCATATGTCATGATACTAAAAATATTTGTATATATTTATTTATATTCTATATATTTTATATTTACTTATGTGTACATATTGCTTTTCCCAATAACCATCAACTCCTTACAGGTGGGAACTGTTTTGTTTTTGTCTTTGTCTCATTACTTTAGCAGGGTGACTGAGGAATAATAAAAGCTTAATAAATGCTTGTTGATTGATTGAAATAGTCGATAACAATACTGTGAAGGTTGGATCCAGGAGACTTTGAAAAGATTTCTGTTGTCCCCAACCTTATTAAATAGCCTAGAGCATTAATAATTCATGGTGAAGTATTTGCATATCATCCTAGACTCTTCAGTGGAGTATATATGCCCATCTATAACTTAGCTCTGCTTGCCTGCTCTAACCTTATATCCCTTTAACCACTAACATAAACCCTCAGGTAATCTTTTGATTACTAAATATTCTTTATACATTCCTGTCTCTGTTCTGGCAACAACTTGATGCAGTGGAAAAAAATGCTGAATTTGGAGTCACAGGACCTCAATTTAAGTCCTCCCTCTGACACCTATTGCTTATTACCAAAGATCATTTTACAGACATGACCTTTGAGCAAGTCACTCTCTGGGCCTCAATTTCCTCATCCATAAAATCAAGAATTTGGACTAAGTGACCTCTTATAAAATCTTTTCCAGTACTAGATCTATGATCCTATGGGCTATTGCTCATACTCCCTTTCCCTAGAATAATCTTATTCCTTTCTAAAGGAATAATCTTGTGCAATTGTGCTCTTCAAGTTGGTCTCACATAAGTAAGTACAAATATTTTAATTTAGCCATTATATTCAGCTCTTCTGTCTTCTTTTGTCTACATTCTCTAAAACTTTTATAAAGAGTATCTATATTACATAGTCTTGCTACTTGATAACTATTTTTGACAATTGAACCTCTTATTAAAGGAACAGGCTGCCTCTTGAAATAGAGACTGAAAGTATTCAAAGGATGAAGACCTCTAGTGTGTTCACGTAAAAGATTGCTGCATAGGAACATGGATCACAATCTTGGGATTGAGTAGTGATAGGTAGATGACTTGTAGGGTCTCTTCCAGCTCTTAAGATTCTATAATTCTAAGTTGAAAAGTTTGTCCTGATCATTAAACTGAGAAGGTGATGTCAGAGAAATTGGAAGTAGAATTAATTGGATAAGTCTTCAGAAGAATTTAATTGAATCTAGGAGAATCTATTGAATTATCGATTGAAAATCGCATTTAGTTCTATAAATATTAAATGCCTACTATGTGCTAGTCACTGTGACTTAATAACATTATTTTTGCAATTTGTTTATGTGAGGGAATGGAAAGAGGAAAAACTGGAGGAAGGAAGGGGAGAGAGATAAATGAAGAAATAATAGTGTTAAATTTTTCTTTGGTCTGTTATTTAATTTTAATTTTGCCTATTGTTCAGTTCCTTAAAATGTGGGGACTCAACCAGCAAGTTCATTAATACAGTTAACATTGGTGTGAAAAAATCCCATAAGTATAGTTTTGTATTAAGATAGATAATGCATGACTTACTGAATAGTGATAATTACCTTGATGTTTTAACAATTCTTAAAGCTGTAGAACCTTAGCAGATGGGCCTGTACTTAATTGCTATAGGTTCTCTGTGTAGTCCAGGTACCTCTTGGGGTCCTTCAGAGTTTTTCAGGGGGACCCCAAGGTGAAAATTACTTTCATAATAATACTAAAATATTTTAATTTCTAATATTAAAACCAGTGGGTGTACTGTACATAAGCCCTTCTTTGGGGATTTCTCAATTTTTAAGAGTATAAAGTAGTCTTGAAACCAAAGAGTTTTAGAGCCACTACTCTAAAAACAAATTTGCAATTTTCCCATTTAAATGAAGTAAAATTTATGGAACTAAACTGTAGCAAAAGTTTTTGAGGTTGAATGAGTAGGTAGAAAAGTGGTAGATGAGTTTTACTGAAGAGTGATTCTTTTAGGGAAATGTGATATGCCAATTCTAATAGTGAAGTCTGAAACATCAATTTTAATCCAGTAAAGGAATCTAGGAATCATTTGTACGCTTTCTTGGAACTTTTGGTATATTGTAATATTGGAATCGGGCAGCCTTCAAAATGTTGCTTCATCATTTGAGAGAATGCATTAGGAATAAAACAGAAACATCACAGTCTGTACAAAATCTTAGTTTGTCCATACATGAAATAGTGGGTATGTTTCTACTTTGTGTGCCTCTCTGCTTTAGTTCAACTAGAAGTGTATTACAGAAGGGAAATTTTATAAATGATTTAAGAGAGGGTGACTGCTATGTTAAAACAGTCTGAAAACACCAGAATTTTTTTTATCTTAGATGAAAGTTAAATAATTTGAATGTATGATTGAAATCTAAAAAAATGTGAGTAATATAGACAAAGTAAACAGGCATTTACTAAATAGTGTATTGGATTTTAAGGTGTTTCTCTTGAAACTTGAAAGAATTAAGTTTAGAGTAAAGTAATGACTTCCACTGAAAGGTAAGAAACTTTAAAAAGTCATTACCCCCAAGAAGCTGTGTAAGTGTAAGCTGAAAATAATACTGGGTTCAGAAAAAAAAAAGGAATATATGTCAAGAAATGCATCTTAAAGCTCTTCCATAAGAAAGTCCATTTTTAATATCAGATTCAGAATACTGGACTGGATTGCGCCTGAATTTTGCACAGCCTGTAAGTTTTCAGTGTTCTCAATGACACTGAATGCATAAATGCATTAATAATTTTAGCTTTCTTCACAATGTGGATCACTATATAATTCATCCAATTACAGTGACTGGTATTCCTTGTTCATTTTAAGGTGATTTTCTTTTTTCCAATTACATGTAAAAGTTTTTAACATTAATTAAAAAAAATTTTTTTTTCACTTCCAAATTCTCTCCCTTTTCCTCTCCCCCTTCATTGAGAAGACAAGCAATTTTATCTAGATTATACATGTGCAGTCATGCAAAACATTTCCTTATTAGTTATATTATGAAAAAAAAAACAGATTCCCCCCTCAAAAAATACAAGAAAAATAAAGATTTGTATAAAAAATGTTCTTCAGTCTGCATTCAGACTCCATCAATACTTTCTCTGAAAGTAGATAGCATTTTTCATAGTGAGTTTTAAGCTGACTTTTCAGTATTGTTTGCTTGATGCTTGTAAATCTGCCCTTTGTGTAGATAATACTGTAGCCCTTGAAAAATGTAAAATTATTTGTTTTTATTATATAAATAATATATATTATATTTATAATTTATTATATAATATATTAAAATTATAATATATAATATAACATATAATAAATAAAGTTACAGTATTCAGAGAATTCTCCCATTTTATTTTTTCATTATTCGAAAACTTTCATTACTGCCTTGTTTTGACATTTTCTCGAGTACCCAGATATTCATTATTCAGATGAATCTTTGCTTTTATCAATATAGATTAATAATTCAGATTGAAGTTCATTCTTGTCCATACTTTATGCATCTCTAGTCTGTGTCTCTTGATAAGTTCTCCATAGGAGCACCATACAATGTGACAGAGACTTTTCTTTCTTGCTTACTTCTAACATCTTGAGGATACTAGTGGAATGTACAGATTGTCCACTGGTTCTCCCTTGTTCTCATCATTTGATCAGCAGGTTCAACTTTATCAATCAGTTCCTAGATAATATCCATTACTGTCATTCTTTTGAAGTTTCATATTTGTTATATATTTTTGCAGCCTGCAAATATCAATTATGCACCTTTTATTTGCCTTCTGTTTTATATTTATCCTTAATACTTTGGAAACTGTGATGTTCCATGATTTAAAACAATACATCAATACTGGTGGGTTATCGCTATTAAAACAATAGGGCTTAGAGCCCTATAGGGGGAACATCTATCCTGCTTATCTACGTTTTAATTCTGAGTCCAACTTATTGTCCATTTGTACTGTTTATTCAGGAGATGCATACTGATAGGTGAGCTTTATAGGTGATCCATGCAATTATTGTATGTCATAATATGGACAGTCGACTTCTCTAAGTCCATTTGAATTTTCCTGAATCAGTATTTAATTCTTTTGACTCATTATGGATTTCTTCCAGAATATAATGTGCTAGAGCTTAATACCTCAAGCAAGAAGCATTTACTATGTGGTAGGCACTATGCAAAGTGCTAGAAATATTTTTTAAAAAGTAAAAACATTCTCTGCCTTTAAGTAGCTTGCGTTCTAATAGGGGAGACAATATAGATGTAAATCAGTATGTGGAAGATAAATACAAAATAAATGGAAGGGAAGATAGCCTTAGAGTGAAGGCAACGTGTTTCCTGTCATCACAGACATCTGGAGCATCTGGAGACCTTACCATCATTCATAGAGACTTCTTTACCTTCCATTTAGTGCTGGATTTCCACTATGGCAGAGGTCAAAGCCTTCAGTAACCATATGTTGGTTTGTTTTATGTCTTACCTGACTTCAATAATCAAAGGTTCTTCAACTGAGGTTATTATTGAAAGAGGTTACTATGTGTTAGCTCATAGTAAATGCTTATTAAATGTTGTTGATAGACTGTTGATTATCACTGTTAAAGGAATTCTGAAGGAGACATCCTTTTATTTAGCTGCAACTTTTTAATCTTCTTGTTCCCTTTGTAGTGGTAATGTTAAAAAAAATTTTATGATTCTTTTATTCCAGAAGCACATCCATTTGTTTGTTAGAAAAGGTCCTCACATTTATAGTGCTACTAGCAAAGTGATTGTTTTTGGATAGTCTCAGAGCTATGATTCTTAACATCTCTCTTCCTCCACTGTTACCATTGCTGCAAAAGTGGAATGAAACTTCACAGAACTGAGGATCATTTTGTATTTTCCTTTGTTTCATAGTCTGCCACAGCAAAAAAAACCCAAAAAACTCTCAAGTGGCCTGCCTACTTGAGATGAGCTTCTCTGTACTTAGCTAGAATGTTCCTCAACAAGCTTTAGTCTGCTGCTGGCACCTTAATCAAAGCATTTGCAACATAAGTCTTTCCAGGCTCACATTCCACTGATGAAGTTTTAAAAAATCCATGTTCACCACTATACCATAATGAATCATAGAAGGATTTTGTGAAGGTTTTTTTTCCCCTTGAATATCAGCATTAAAAACTTTTGGAAAGGTAGCTTTCTTATTACATCTAAATGAAATGAAGGATATTTGCATCAATTTAGCAGTGGTTTAACTACTCTTTGTTTATAGTATCAAAATAGTATCTCTTAGTCTATCAGAAGATCCATTGATGTGTAGCAAAATAAAGTTGCACAGGTATTGGAAACTCTTCTGTTGTGCCTATTAGTTTTCTTCTAAGTTGTTCATCATTACTCTCAAAAGCATTTTAGAAACCATGTCTTTAAACAGTTATCAGCTTATTCTTTCAGGTGATGGGAAGATGAGCAGCAACAGCATAAAGTGGTAGAGCAGGAAAAGCCACAGGTTGAACCATTGGGAATGTTAAGGGAGCTCCATTTGCTGGTGTTGTGGTTCCTCAATCCTAGGGCAGGGGCCTCTGCCCAGAGCCATCCGTTACCTCCATTGTAGCTGCCCATTGCTCTTGGTAGAGTATTTCTAGTTTCACAAGTTTGTGATCTTAAGCGAAGAAGAATTAGATTTTAATTCAGAATTCTGTTTTAGTATATGTAAACCACTTCCCAAACCTTAAAGCACTATGAATGTTAGCTGTTATTAATTTTTTTACAGAGTTGACTACAAATAGTTGGACAGCATCAGCATCTTATGCAACTAAAGTAAAATAGGTGGGAAAACAAAACGTGCTTTTTTTGTTGATTGATTTAGAATTTGTTGATCCATTGTTAGTATTAGATCCTACTCTCCGAATTAGGTTAGGAAGTGAGAATTTACTGCTTGTAAGAGGCACTGATAAAACTGTGGCAATTTAAATATATTTGAATCAAGTCATAAAATGTTAAATACATTTTTCACAGATAATGAAATGAGTATGTTTAGAAGTTGTATTTTAAAATTTGTGTTCCTTAACAGTACTTTTTCTTAGGCTGATGAAAACTTTTATACTTGTGCCTGGACTTATGATAGCAATACAAGCCATCCTCTCTTAGCTGTGGCTGGATCTAGAGGCATAATTAGGATAATTAATCCCATAACAATGCAGTGCATAAAGGTAAGTTGAATGTTATGTCATTGGAGCTTTGTCATGCAGACTTTGTAGCTAGTGAAATTTTTAATTTGGGCACAAGGTAAAATGATTTTATTTTCTTAGAAGTTCATTGGACTAAGGTAATTTAAAACTGCATTTAGCAAACATACTTAAAGTGAATTTCTGTATTCTTAAAAGTGTGTTTCATGTTGTACATGTTTTATGTAGTTATAGAAAAAGGAGGAAAATATAGGGGTTTTTTTGTTTGTTTTTGTAATTTCCTCCCCTCTGCCCTCCCAGATTTTTTTATTCTGTTTATGCTCCTCTCAGTTTTAAATGCTTGGATATAGATTTAGAAGGGATCACATGGGGCCCATTTAAGCAGAAAGACATGTTTAATGTGCAAGTCACTTATAATGAAAATGTTTTAATTTCTGTGAGATGAGAAAAATATTTGTCCTAGGGATATGAACTTTATCTTTAAATTTTATTTTAGCACTATGTTGGCCATGGAAATGCTATTAATGAACTGAAATTTCATCCAAGAGATCCAAATCTTCTCCTCTCAGTAAGCAAAGGTAAGACCAGCAATTCTTTCTTTAGACCTACTTATATGTGAATGAATTATATGTTCTTTCCATTTAGTTAGGAGTTGAACAAGAATTGCACTAGAAAGTTATACTGAAAAATCCTAGAAATTTTATAGCAGTAAGGAATTTTTAAAAACCATAAGCCTAGATGAAGATATTTACTTGTGGCATTTTACTGAAGTAAATGGAGCTAATGATGCTAGGGGATTCAGTGTAATATAGTTGACTGATATTGTGGAAGTTCTAAAAGTTAACAAATTTTTCTGCAATTGAATTATTTGGAAGTTTTAATAATTTGAAGCAATATTTTCAGTAGCATGTTATACATAGACATATTTTAAAAGCATGTTTTACAAACCAGCATACCAAAGGTAATTTTAATTCCTTAAATTCACATATAGGTATAATTTGTATACCGTGATATCATTAATATGACCTAATTAACATTTATGAAGATATGTATTTACTAAACCGCTAAAACAGTGCAATTTTGTTCTACAAAAAGATTGATTTACAAAAGGTTTTCCATAAAGTGTCATTAGACAGTGAGTAGTTCTAGCACTCTTTGTGCTTTCAGGGACATTGTTATCTGTGCATGCTTTCCCTCCCATTGATCTGTGTGTGTCTCTTCTCCTAAATATGAGCCCACTTAAACTCACCTTGGGTTCATATAAGTTGATGATGAGTAACTTTTGCTTCCCTAAGACAGCTGTGTTGCTCACACTCAGGATCTGTGCTCATGTGTATTTTCATCACACTTTTCTCTCCTTTTTTGTGGCCATGGTCTAGTGTATGTAGTCTTTTCACAGACCTATTCCCCACCTGTGCTACAGATTAAAAAGGGTTTGTGAAGTAATGTCCTAATGAATTTTAAATTATTCAATTTGCAAATAACTTTTTTCAGAAATATTTTTATTTGAAGTACATATGTATATGAAACATGCTTGCATGTTTAATGCCTTTAGGCCTCTGTGATTCTCCAGCTCCTAACTGTGCCACATGTCACCACCTCTGAAAACTAAGAGGAGTAGAAATACTTTATGCATCACCTCCCCTCTTGGCAGTGGTGAGTGGAACAGGCAAGAGTGCCTGGGCTCAAATGCACTTCTGTGTAATGCAAGTCATGTTTTAATTCACTTATTTTAATTAGCACAACTTTTCAGCCCAACTTTTTATTCATTTGTATATCTAAAAGTAAAGAAAATATCACTGTAAACTTTCAAAGTGAGTTGAAATTGACTGAAATATTTTAAAAGCTTGCCATTGATGTTATTTTGAGGTCCTCTAGTTTCAAAAATCTGATGTGATACAAAAGAGGTTTGACTGTTGATAGACATTGTTGAATACTGTTGCTATTGAAGATATACTTGACATTCCTTGATTTACTTTTTTCAAATTCTGATTTAGAGCATTATTGTACTGTTTCTTGCATTCATGTTGAAAGAAAATGAAACATTTGAAGAATTTGAAATAAAGTTTTATGATTTTAGAATATGAAGAGAAATATACCACAGAAATGTGTGTGATTGGACCAATGTCAATCTTAATTTCAGTTTACTATAGATTTCTTATAAATCTGCTCATTCCCACCTGTTTCTTAATATAAGCATAAGTGTGAAGAAGAATGTCAAATGACAAGCAGTATAATATATTTTTTAGTATTTTCTGTTAAAATGTCTAAACATGGTTTCTCCTTATATAGCACATCTCCATTTTATTTTTGAAAAAAAGTTCTATAAGCATTAAAAATATATCTCAAAAATAGGATTTCATTCTTCACCTTGTACCTTAAAACAATTGAGTTAAGTAACTTTCTTTAAAGATACACTTTGAGCTCAATAAGCATTATAAGTTAGTCTCATAATGAAATTTATTCAGATTCATCAGGATTTAAGATAACACTGATGAAAAGAAATTGAAAAGGAGTGTTATTCTATATGTTAGGAAGTTTTTTGAGCCTACAATCTTAATTTCCATTCTTTAAGTAGTCGTTAACTGTACAAAGAAAGCCTACTGCAAAACTAAATCATTTTGAAAATTATCTTAAGGTTTTCTTGCCTGTCAATACGTAGGATAGGTTTGAAAGGCCAGAACTATAAATGATAAAGGTTAATCTTAATTATTTGCATTTATACTAGATCATGCTTTGAGACTGTGGAACATCCAGACAGACACACTGGTTGCAATATTTGGAGGTGTAGAAGGGCACAGAGATGAAGTTTTAAGTGCTGTAAGTAGAAAGCCACAGGGCAGTGATTTATTTATTTGTGACTTTGAGATTTATTTGTAAATTATTACCATTGATAGCTTTTCTTACAAGAAAGCATATGGTTTCTATGGTATAGCCTTTCAGGCTATCATTTCACCTATCCATAATATATACTTTAATTTTGTTGGTTGAATGAAGCAAAGAGTTGTAATGTATCTTCTTCATTTGCATTAAGATAAATCGTGAGAGAATAGTGAAAGAAAAGCACAAAAAAAAGAATAGGTTTTGCCTGATGAATCTTATTCATTTTTATCTTCTGTGAGGTTATAGAATGAACCTAATGGATGGAGAATGGCCTTTGAGTCCACAAGACCTCA
Source organism: Petaurus breviceps papuanus (assembly GCF_028583685.1). Taxonomy (NCBI): domain Eukaryota; kingdom Metazoa; phylum Chordata; class Mammalia; order Diprotodontia; family Petauridae; genus Petaurus; species Petaurus breviceps. The sequence goes on from NW_027187352.1 coordinate 19,749,819, forward strand.
GTTCATTTCCTGCTTCTGTAGCATACTGGCTGTATAACCCTGGGCAAGTCACTTAACTTCTTAGTGCCCCAGGCAGCTCTTTAATACTATCAGTTGCACAGCAGGTGCCAGTGGGGATTGATGAACAAGTTTCTTCAGAGGGAATTCCTTGAACCAATGAAATCATAAGTCCGGTACTTCAAAAAATTGGATTTTAAGTACATTTGGAAAGCATCATGTTTGCCCTTATAGTTCATGTTGCAAAGAGATAACTGTTTCCAACTCTTCTGTGTGAATTATATGTGTCTATGAGACTAGGAACATAGTAGCTTTCAATTTCTTCGAACACATATGGTGTTTGCTGTAACATATTCTGAACAGTTTTCAATTAAAAAAGACTTGTTTCATATATTATGATTTTTAACTTAAAAATTTTGGTCACTTTGTGGCATAATTCTTGTAGTAATTTAAAAGTTACCCCATCTGATGCTTATATGAGAAACAACTGAATTTTGGAGAGTGCAGGATGCATTAGGCACACAATTAATATCCCAAACCTTGGTTTTGTAAGTCAGGGACACTCAGCCACGAATGCAAGTACATGTTAGCGTATCAGCAATGCCATATTCACAATGCCTATGGAAATTATAGATATGCTGATGTAATTATCCATCACAAAATACATCAGGCTTGCTATATGGGGGAATAAGCTAGAAAATTTATTAAAATACCAAAAGACTGAGTCCCCAAACCAGAAAGTGAAAGCCATCAGAGTAGTTATGAAATTGGCACAGGTAGATAAAGTAGAAAGCACCCACATTCTCAAGCCTTTAAAACAGAACAGGCTACCTCAGGCAAAGGTCCTCCTCTCCCCACTCACAGCAACCACCCAGTGTCCATGAAGCGTGCTCTCAGCAGCTCCGGCCCCTGGCAGTCCTCAGCAGGAGTCCTTAGTAGAAATTCTGGCTGACTCAAAAAGGGGTTCACGCTGCCACTGCCTCTGCTGCTGCTGCCGCCATCGCCACCACTGCTAGCCACCGCAGGAACTCTAGCTTGGCTTCTGCTTCCTCTTGCTCCGCCCCTTCCTGCTATGTCAGCAAGTCCAATGGGGCATGGAAGATCTTTAAATCCCATAACCCTTACAGTTAGTCATACAAGGGTTTTTTTTGGAGGTGGCAACAAAAGCGTAGAGTAGTCTCAACATGGAAGAACCCAAACTCCTGTCACCCTAAATTATGAATCATAACTTTAGAGCTACCAGCTAAGGAACAATGCTTTGTTGATATTGGTTTTCTAAGTAAAATAATAAGAAACAAAGCAGCCAGGCTTGTGAACTAAAGTTTCAGTTTCTTGGATTACAGTAATTTGTGGCTCATCTCATAGGATTGATTCTTTAGCTTAGGTTATGAAATTATTCTTCTCAAAAGGAATGCTTTGCTTTGTTTTTCTGAGCATTAAAGTGTGTTTTAAGTACTCTGAGATTTCTATGAATGTCCAATTAAGAATTCTTCTACCCTGTTAATTTTAAGGAAGTAGCATTCTTTGAAGAAATAGTTATTTGATAGCAAGAGAAACTTCATTTTTCAAGATGCTTTAAGCAGACTTTCTGAAGTATCAGGATTATTAAAAATTGATTTTGGCGTTGTCTGTTCTATCTGATATGCAGAAATTGTAAACTGTACCCTGGGGATGATGGTGACAACTTCAGGCAGATAGCCCAGTTTCATAGGCATTTTGGGTGGGTAATAAGATATCTTTAGAATTTTTCTTTATTGTACTTTTAACGTACATGTTTTGATATGCTTCTTTCACCTCTAAAACTAATATGTCAAGTCAGTGAACTTTGTGTATTTCTGCTATTTAAAAAAAAGTAATTTGGAAAAAACTATGTATACATGACCTTGTTGGATTTCAGTTTTAGTTTGAGAGGTACTATTTACAGCTTTTTAAGAATGTAGTACTCAGGGCAGCTAGGTGGCACAGTGAATAGAGCACTGGGCCCTGGAGTCAGGTTCAAATGCGGCCTCAGACACAACACTTAATAGCCGTGTGACCTTGGGCAAGTCACTTAACCCCAGTTGCCCTGCCTTCCCCCCTCCAAAAAGCAAAAAAAAAAATGTAGCTCTTATGGTTTGTTGACTTAGTCTGTAAATTGAAACTTAGTCACCTCACTTGATATTTTGAAAATTAAGAAGGTTGTATGGTTGAATGAATTGGGATAGAAGGAAATTGATGCAAAATTCTCATTTCTTGAACTCCTAAATTGATTGGTTTTGAACTGAGTTAAGAGGCAGGATTAACCCAGAGACTTATTTCTGAAATTAATGGTTTGTCAGTATGTTTCCGGTAGTCTCATGCTATAAAATAGACACAAAATTGTGTTTATTTTTTTAATCAGTAACTTCCCCTTTTTTTAAATGTATCTTATTAATAGAAAATTCTTTGATAGGAAATTCTGAATTGAAGTTCTTATTAAACGCATTATTTGGAAGACCTATTCTTAGTACCCTTAAGACCAGCATTTAGCGTTGAGTTAGTTGTTGTTTTGGCCCTTTGGTACTGATACCTGTTAATATATCTTTTTCAGGCAATGCTATTTCTGTACCATTGTGCAGTCATTAATGGCATGCTAAATTTTGTTGATTTTCAGATACCTTGTCTGAAAAAAAAAAAAAGCAAACCATTAACCATAAGCATGTGATAATTTTCTTCAATTATCTCAGCAGTAAATAATAGAGTAAAGGTATGAACTCATAGCAGATTGCTAGAAATAAATTATTCACAGACCCATTGCCAATGAATGTAGTTTTTCAGCCATTTGACATCTCTTAGCATCTCCATCCACCAGGGTGAGCAAGAAAAGCAAAAGAGTTGAGTCATATCAGTCAGTTTGGTTATTTCATAACTTTAAACATTGTTTAATAGGGAAGAAAATGGAAGATTCTGAATTTAAAGGTTTTTAAAAATATATTTTGGGTTTTTTTGTGTGTATGTTTGTACCTTTCTTGATGTTCATAGTTAAACATTGACTTGTCTCTTTAAGTACACAGTTGTAGTCATTAGTGAGAGTCTCATATAACACAAAATGAATGAAAGTTCATTGTTCCTTCCATAAAAGATAGAGTTTTGTCATGAGAAAAGGTTTTGGTTTAGCATTAGGTGTTCAAAATTAAGCAAAGAGACCTTGGTGAATATCTAGAAAAGGAATTCACAAAGAATTAGCCTGCTTTTCATCAAGAGTGGCTCATGCAACACTAACATTATTTCCTTACCAAGTTGTTCAGGGGTGAGCTATAGATAAAACTTGCCTAGACTTTAGCAAAGCATGATAAAGTCCTTTATGTTGTTCTTCTATCATAAAAAGAAATATGTGAGCTAGATGATTATGCAAGTAAGTAAATGTAGAAATAGGCAAGTGACTGAACTTGGCAAGTTTATAGTTTGAATAAAATTAGAAGGGTGTCTCACGTCCCAAAGATCAGTGTCTGATTTTATTTTCTTTGACACTTTTATTAATGACTTGGTTAGCAGAGATGGAATACTTATCACATTTACAGGTGACACAAAGCTAGAAATGATAACTAAGATATCTGATGCAATTGCTTTTGAAAATTACTCCTAGCTGCTAACGGCATCTGAGTGTTGCAATGGATAGACTGCTGGCCTGGAGTCAGGAGGCCCCAAGTTCAAATTGGGCTTGACACTTAGCAGTGTGATCCTGTCACATAACCCCTGTCTTCCTTAGTTTCCTCAGCTGTAAAATGGGGATAATAATAGCACCTCACAGGGTTGTTGTGAGAGTCAAATGAGATAATACATAGTGCCTACTGTAGTAGCTGCTTAATAAACATTTGTTTCCTGGATATATAGTTAGGTTTCCAAAATATTTTGACAGATTAAAATGTCCTGAATATAACAAATGAAGTTTAAAGTGATGTGTAAGTTTACATTTGGTTGAAAAAAATTTTTTTAAATACAAGATGTAGAAAGGCAGCAGTTTGTCTAAAAAAGATTAAGTAGGCTTTGGAGGACTGCAGACTGACAAAGAGTCAGTAGTGTGATTTCATAACCACTAAAGCTAATGGTATCATGGACTGCATTAAGAGAGAAATAGCTACCAAAAATTGAGGAGAAATGCCTGCTGAACTTCTTTGGTATGACTGCATCTGAGGTGAAGGAAATGTAAAAGAGAGTCCACACAGGAAGACAACCAGAAAGGTGAAGGATTTCAAGTTCATGCCATATATGGATTGGTTGAAGTAATAGTTGAATTTTTAATAATTAGTCTGGAGATAAGATAATGTACAACTATGTATAGGTATTTGAAGGACTGTTAAGTAGAATAGGGATTGGACTTGTTTTGCTTGACCCCAGGGGACAGAATTTACAAAAAGGAATGTTTAGGCTTCAAAAAGCTGTGAATGGCCATTTAATGGGCATTTCTATAATTTGTGACTAAGTTGAAAAAAGGCCCCCCAAAATTGGCCATAGAAATACGATTTGTGTTGTAGTCTATTTTATTTTGAATATCATCAGGTAAGTTTGGATAAATGGCATAACTTGATACTGTGACTGATTTTCTTGATTTAAACTATTTACTGCATAGGATTATGATCTTCTTGGTGAAAAAATAATGTCCTGTGGAATGGATCATTCTCTTAAACTCTGGAGGATCAATTCAAAAAGAATGATGAATGCAATTAAGGACTCATATGATTATAACCCAAATAAAACTAACAGGTAATATTCATGACCTTTATTTAAGAACAAACAAAACTCTTGCCCTGAAAAACATATAAGTATGGGTAATAGCTGTTATTTTTACAAAATCATTTTTAACCTTTCAAAAAATCAGATTTGGAAAGTGATTTTTAAAAATAATTTATTAATGGATTAATTTGCTTGGTCTGGTTTTATTTCATGTTTTTCGTTCACTTTCAATTTATTTTATCAATTTGTTTTCATTTTAAAAAATTTGTTTAATTAGATTATCATTCCACTTTCTGTCCTTAGATGTTTTTAATAAAGGACAAAAATCTTCATATTACCATATTTTATTTACTGCAAAGAAATAGGAGACAGTAAATGGCAATTCAGAAACTTAAAAGTATCATCATTTATATGGTCAATAAAATCTCAAGTTCTGTTCAACAATGGTCTGAGGGAAGGATATTATTTAAACTTTTAATGTTAGCATCTAAAGACTTTGGATATCACGTTGGGCAATAATTGTTCAAAATAAGTTTTTCCAATACTACTTAAAAAATTTTTATTTCCATTATGTTTGCATGCTTAGTGTAAACCATGTACCATATAAAGTATTATTTTAAAAAAAAAAAACAGTCCATGGTTTTTATATTTAGGTCTTAATTTCTAACAAATATTATTGCCTTAAGCCAGATTGTCTCTAATTTTATATTAAAGATTGGGTCAAATGCAAAAACAGAAGAGATTCTGCAGAAGTCAGATGAGAAAGGGTTGACCTTCCCTTAATCTTCTTTTTCAAAATTTCTTAATAAGTTATTTCCAGAACCTTAAAAAGGCTATATGTGACTCTTCCATTGTAGAGAGTATATAACCTTTATATCTGTATTAAATTTTCACATAATGTCTTACTAAGAACTAGAGGTGCTAAACAACACGAATTTAAATTCTATTTGATTGTTGAGTTAGCTATTGTGGGTCTTTCAATTTCTAGTGGCCTAAAGAATTACTGTAACTTTACTTAATTCAATACCAAAGAATGGGGGCATAACTGGCAACATCTGTTTAATTAATTAACCTGGGAATATTATTAACAATTTATATTTCTGGAAGTAAAGGAAAAATTACTGTCACTTAAAATTTTTTAGGTAAGGTCATTTTTCACTGAACACTTAGAGTAAATCCCCAATTTACTTATTAAAAAAGCATTTAACTTAATTTTAAAAAATAATCTAAAACCAGATCCATTAATCAGATTTTTGTATATGACAGCTCTTTATAGTAAACACTTAAGTATAGACTTGGCCTTTAATCTTGATGTGATATCATGACAAAATTAGAGTCATAGAATCACAGAACTAGATATGACATTGGAAATGTACAAGTCCGCACAGTAGTTAACAGCAAAAATAGTAATTTCTATTGTTTAGACAAACAAAAGAACCCCTGAAGGCCCAACTTTTTGGGCTTAAAAATATAAGGTAAACTACCTTACCCTCCAGGCTAGGGTTAAAGTCTACCCTTGGTTTGCTTATGTTAATCTCTTCTAAAGTGAGAATAACATAAAAATAAGTTTAGGGAATTGGCACTTCATTTATGACTTCCTAAAATGAAATAGTTGTGCTTTTGGATTTTTAATCTCTGACTTGAATTATTTTATAGCAATTATTGCTTTAAATAAATCTACTCAGTCTATTCAAAAAGCTGGGAAACTAAAATTTTAACTATTAACATTTATAATTCTACAGGCTATCCCAGAAAGTTAGTGCATTTTAAAGCTCTTTAGATTTAAATAGAAGAAAAGAGAATTTGTGATCTTTTAAGTTACTTCTTTCAAGCTTGGTTTTCAAAAATATTAAGTTGAAAGAAGAAAATAGAGAATAAAAATTGGTGATGAAAATGACTAATGAGGCAACTCCCCATGAGTAGAAAGGAGTAAGCACTCAGCCATTGGAGAATGCCAGAACAAAGAGAAATTAACATTCCTCTTGTTTTATTTTTCACACTTCTACATTTCTGAACAGTGAAAATGAATGTGCCACTGCTGTTCTCCTTTTTTGAGTTTTGACATATCCATTCTTCCTGCAGGCCATTTATTTCTCAGAAAGTTCATTTCCCTGACTTTTCAACCAGAGACATACATAGGAATTATGTCGATTGTGTGCGATGGTTAGGAGATCTGATACTTTCCAAGGTATAGTAGCTGTTGTTAAGCTATATTTCTTTGTGTGTGTTGGGACTCCTTTTTAGGGAGTTTGCCAGTTGGATACAGTTAGTTTTATTATAAATCTTGACAAATTGTATAACAGTTTCCAAATTATAAATGCCATTTGTTCCTTTCTTTGCCAGAAAATAGGGAGCTTATTTAATCAAAAGCAAATATTTGGCTTTGCAAAGAATAATCTTCTATTTTAACTAATCTTGATGGTTATCAGAGGTGCTAGAAAGTGTTCTACTGAGCTTCTTTTATTCTTTTGCCTAATTGTCTCAGGTGCCTTGATATTTTCAAGTTTGCAAAATTATTTTAGAAAACCTTCCCCTTTGTAGGAACCTTGTTTAGATTGTAACCTTTCTACTTTAAAATCTTATCTATTTTATGTCAAGTCTTAAAAACATGGTGAATTTTTGCAAAGGATCGTGGAAAAGGTATGTGGTAGAATTGTGGATATTAATGAGTATTAAAATACAATCAGAAAGTGTTATTGTTTGCACTGGGAACTATGAAAGTCTTTCTGAATCCATTCAGTTTATAACAAGACTAGGTATAGTTTATCTCATTAGAAAAAAATTTGGCTTTGGAGAATTATCAAAGGCTCAGAACAGACTGTTCTATAGCCATTATCTCATACTTTACATCAGAGAAAATAGTGCTTTGTAATGTGTCCACAGATGATATGAGGCATCTTAAATATGATGAAACTTTTAAAGTCAATTAATTTCTGTATCTTCTTTCAGTCTCTTCACAGTAGAGGGGATGTTTGCCTTGGGTGGGATGTTGAGCTAGCTTTAACTTCCTTTCCAGTTATAAAATTTTACAGTTCTATAAATTTAACTAAGGTAATAATTGGGGGGGGGGAAACCTGTTTTTAATTTTTTTTTTCCTTTTATCATCTTTCTGTATTTCAGTCTTGTGAAAATGCCATTGTGTGCTGGAAACCTGGCAAAATGGAAGATGAGATAGATAAAATTAAACCTAGTGAGTCAAATGTGACTATTCTTGGGCGATTTGATTATAGTCAATGTGATATTTGGTACATGAGGTTTTCAATGGATTTCTGGCAGAAGGTAATACTTTGTTTTCATACTTTAAAAATGATTTATATTTAGAAAATTATAGTGCAGTTTGTAATTTTTTGTGCCTCTGGTCCCTTTATCTAGAATGTTCATGTGGGTATGTGGATTGATTTCCTTTCTTTACCACAGGGGATATTTGGTGCTGTCTCTGTGGGTTTACATACCATCTGCAGTGCTTATTATGAGTGAAATTGGCAGTTGGGTATTAAGTTTTTTCAAATAACCCCTGTTACTAAGCTATTATGCCTAATATTAAAGGGTTATTCTTCAGCAGTTTTCTGCCCTTTGCCTGAAAAATTCTTATAGTTGAGAGGAAATAGAGGAGGAGGTGGTAAGAAACATGTTAGTTATTTAAACAAGTTTGCTAAGAATTGTTGCCCACAAATTACTCAGAAATGTCTTTCACTAAGAGTTTGAAACAATCACTTTGTATAGTTTTTGCTACCATTCTTTTTAACATGAACTATATAACATGTAATCCAAGTAATATTTATTGAGAATTCAACCACAGGAAGGTACTGATATTTTTCTTAAGTAGAAAAACTATAAATTGCCTGGTTTTCTACACTTTTCAGCCATACTTTCTATCTAGAGGCTTCTATTTATATATTTCTAATTATTTCTTCAGATGCTTGCATTGGGCAATCAAGTCGGCAAACTTTATGTTTGGGATTTAGAAGTAGAAGACCCTCATAAAGCCAAGTGAGTATTTGTAAATTTCTCTTCTTACTTCCTATTCCCATCGCCCCAACAATTTAGGAAGCAGTAAATAATACATTGTTATCTTTAACAAACCTTTTGTTTAATGTCCTTAGATGAACATTATTAAATTGAAGCAATATTGGTAGATTAAATAAATGTGCTTTTATTTCTGTTGAGCTATGGTTACATGAGGATTCTTTAAAACTTTTTTTTCTTTTAATTAATAATTTCCCTTAATTTTTATGGAAAGTTAATTTTCAACTGTGAAAGTGAATATATTACCTTAGAATAAAGTGATTTCTATTTGTCTAACTAAAGTACTTTTTATTTGTTTGTGAAACATTTGTTCATTTTGTAGTTTTATTGTGGAAAAAAAATAATTAATGATAATTGTTGCTACTAGTATTTTGTGTGCTAGTTTAACCTTTATTCATGGTTTTTGTGTTTTTTTCTTTTTTTTGTTGTTTTTGTGTTTTTCCCACAGATGTACAACACTTACTCATCCAAAATGTGTTGCTGCCATTAGACAAACCAGTTTTAGCAGGGATAGCAGTATTCTTATAGCTGTGTGTGATGATGCTAGCATTTGGCGCTGGGATAGACTTCGATAAATTACTTTTTCTTAATTGAAAGTAGAAAATTTCTTTGTACAATATAATCTTCTACTGTGTCTTGCTAGTAAAAGCACCTAGAGCATCGCTAGCATTTAGAGTTGTGTTGTCTTCTTCCAGTGTACAATCAGCCTGAGCTGAACGTAGTGATGTTTACATTGTTTACATTCTTTGTACTGTCTTCCTGCTCAGACCCTATGGCTTTTAATAAAAATTTATTTTTGTAAAGCTCTCTGTATTGAGTCCATTTCCATTTTTCATTGTGTTTAAAAGATACTCTATAGCATTTAACACAGTTATATTCTATTTTTTTGGTGCTTATTCTTATTATGTGCAATAAAAAATAGAGTTTACATAACCCTTTCATATTTCAAAATGAGTTGTGAATATAATTTTAATCCTAACACTTAAATGATTGAATGGTATGCACTTTATTGAAAGAAATTATAAACATAATAGCATAATTTAAATATCAGTTAATTATGACTTGTCAAAAAGAGATTTCTCTTAATATATAAATCATAAGACTCCATAGGAATATCCATTATACAAAGACTTGACAGAATTTTCATACTCTTGGCTCTTTTTAAAAGTTTAAATGTACTAGGAGAAGAAACTTAAGTTTTAAGTACCTAGTATGTTTCCCATGTTAGGTGGAAAAATGGGGACTAGAAAAAGAAAAGTGTTGCACGGCTACAGAATTATATGTATGACATCATCCATTTAGGAACTGATGATCTTGGTGAGGTGAGACTTGTTCAGTAAAACAGAGCAGTAGGCTATGATACAATGCTTATGTGAGATATAGTTGAGAAGCAGCAAAGTACAATACAGGCCAGAGTTATTGAAGAATGTTTAAATGGCTTAAAGTTTTGTTTTGTTTTTTTCTTTTCAACCCTTTTAACATAACTATTGCCATATTTACTTCTAAAGGTTAGCAGTTTCCATAGAGTGCTAAGGAGCACAGGGTAAGCTACAAAGAAATGTAGTAATTATAGTTTTAATCTACTCAAGAATATGGAAGATTTGATGTATATAACAAGTCCAGTCAAGTTCTGACGTTTTCCTCTTTAGTCTTTTAAGCTACAGTGTTAAAAATAATCATAACTACTAATTATTGGGGTTTTTTTTGGTAATCCTTTTTGTTTCTATTTGTCTAGAAAAATAATTTTTAATACCTTATTTTTAAAAGGTTTTCTGCACAATGTGAATTTTTTAAAAGTAAATTACAGTTTAAACAGGAAGAGAACTTAGAGGTCACCTACTTCAATTTCATGATTTTGCAGATGAGAAAACAGAGAGGTTCTAAAGTCTTATAGGTAACAAGAAGCAAGAACAGAATTTGAACTCCAACCCCATGACTTCAGATCCAGCATTCTTTCTAGTATACCTTCCAGGCCAGGCTTTTTCCCCCAAAGAGCACATCTCTTGATTTTTATAATGAAAGGAGAAATTGATTTAATATGTAAAAATGTGTTTCACAGGCAGTAATATTTTTACGAACATCTCTAATCTTTGACATTTTCATGCCTTTTAAAATGATAAATCTGTTAGCAATAAAGTATTTAGATTAAACACCATTTCAATTTGATTTTAAAAAATTTTTCTGGCAAACCTTTTTATGTAGTATATGTTTGTATGGTATGGATTGGAAACTATCTGTACTACATGCTCAGTTTATACATATTTTCTGGTTGTCCTAATCCATAAATACTCCAGAAGTTCTGTCCAGTATGCTAGAGGTCTTGTGTTTTAACATTTCATAGGAAAAAGTACAGCATCCTCACCTCTTCATTCATGTCCAATCATTTGCCAAATCTTGTCATTTGTAACTCCACAGTATTTCTTGCAGACCTGATCTCTCTCTAGTCACACAGTCCTATAAAGTACTGGTCAACTGGATGAAATTTCCCTTTCCCTTCCCCTCCTTCTCTCCCCATTCAGCAACCTCTGGTGGTGGGTCCTTATTCTCACTAGGATCAAATATACACTTCTCTGACATTTAAAATACTTTGCCACCTGGCCCCATTCTTCTCCAGATACCTTACATATTATATCTGTGTTCCAGCCATACTGGCCTAAACATACCTTTCTAGGCAAACATTAAGCTTTTACTGTGTGTCTTGCACTGTGCTAAGTGCCAGAGATAGAGAGAGGGGCAAAAATAGGCCCAGGACTCAAAGAACTCAATGAGATAGCATGCAGATATGTAAAAAAATTTATACAGGATAAATTTGAGGTTATCTTGGAAGCCATTAGCATTAAGAAAAACTGAAGGAAAAAAAAAAAACCCTTGTTAGAAGGTGGATTTTTTTGTTTCCTGAGTCTTTAGGGAAGCCAGGTGAGGGAGCATTCTAGGAACAACAGAGTTAAGAGATGTTAGTGTCTTGACTTAGGGTCATATGAAGTAATGTGTAAGAATACTGGAAAAGTAGAAAAGGACCAGGTTATGAAGAGCTGTAGAAGTCAAACAGGAACTTTCCTAAAGGTAATAGGGAACTACTGAAGTTTATAAAAAAGGAGGTGGGGGAGAGGTTAACATGGTCAGTCCTTATGCTTTAAGAAGATTTAGAGTAACAACCACAGTGTTTGACTGATTTTGATAGACTTCGTCCTTCTAAGCAATGCAAGAACCTAAAACAATTCCAAAAGACTCATGACGGAAAATGCCATCTACATCCAGAGAAAGAATTATGGAGTTAGAATGCAGAGTGAAACAGACTATTTTGTTTTTTGTTTTTTCCTTCCCATGGTTTCTCCCCTTTGTTACAATTCTTCTATACAACGTGACTAATGTGAAAATGTGTTTAATAGGAATGTATGTATAGAACTATCAGATTGCATGCCATCTTGGGGGGGAGCGGGGATTTAAGACTTATGGAAGTGAATGTTGAAAACTAAAAATATTAATTTTGGGGGAAAAAAAGACCTAGATCATCAAGCAAAATTGTGTAGAAGAAAAGAGGGTCCAGGAAAAAACTTTGAGGGATGGATGACCAGATAGTGGGTGTACCCTGCATGAAAATTTAGCAAAAAGTCTGGGAAGGAAAACCAGGAAGAAGTAGGGTCACAAAAATCTAGACAAAAGCCAGTCTCATCTTGGAGAAGAGGGTGATTGACTCAAAGGCTACAGAGAGGTCAAGAAGGATGTGGACTGAGAATAAGGCCATTATGTTTGGCAATTAAGAGATAATTGGTAACTTGGGGGATGGTTTCAGGTGAACCACTTCAGAGTTGAGAGAGGAAGGGAAGTGGAATATAATAGCATTCTAAAGGTAATAGGGAGCTACTGAAGTTTATAAAGAAGAAGGTGGGAAGAGGTTAACATGGTCAGTCCTATGCTTTTAAGAAGATGCTTTAAGAGTAACAGCTAGTGTTTGATGACTGATTTTGGTAGACTTAGCCCATCTAAGTGGAATATAACAGCATCCTCAAGCTGTGAAGTGAAGGAAAGAGGTGATATACAGGAGGGACAGGTCTAGCTAAGATTATTTTTTTGAGGATGGGGAAGTGAACAGGTAATAGCAAGGAAGCAGCCAGTAAATAGGTATAGAGGATGACTGGGCAATGTACTCTAGAAAACTAGATCACTAGTATATGCTTCAGGATTTGCCTTGGGTAAGAACTATCTCTTGTGAGACAGGAGTGAAGGAGATAGTGGAGGAAGGCATCTGATGTGAGATGAGGAGGTAATGTAGAACAGAGGTGGCCTACAGCACTCAGTGGGTAGTACCAAATAAAAATGTAGTTGGGAAAATAAAAAAAAAAATAAAAATACAGTAGAACATAGATAAGGTTAATGTGTGGTTTTCTAAGTCAATTTGTAGCTCATGGGGATCCTTATATATGTTTTGTTGTCCCAGTTTCCATTTGAGTTTGACACCTCTGATGTAGAGAATACACTATCTCACTGTTAATTACATAGCATAATTTGTTAGAGCAAAATGCTTTCGTAAGACTTCCAACAAGTTTTTCCCATGTATGTATCAAAATTATACAAGATTCTATAAAAGTGAATTTTAAGATCCTATGAAAAATGGAAAAGTCATTTATTAAGCACTTACTCTCTGCCAGGTACTGCAGGAAGAATGAATATGTCAAGACTAAAAAAAAGGACAGCAGCAGCATGTTCATTTTCATTGTTTAGAAGTGTAAAAAATAAACACAACAGGGCTGTTCATTTCTTTTTGTTCTAGCATTCTTCAATAGCTGACTCCTTCCTCCTTTCTACTGATGGGAAGCTCGGCATCATTAGGCAGTCAGTCTTTCATAGCCTAGCTACCTCCCCCTTTCTAGTTTTCTTACATCTTAATCTCAGCCACAAACTCTTTGATCCAGTGACACTGGTGTAATGTTAATGGAATCTGAAGATCTTTCATGCCCCTTTGTATTTGCAAGCAAGCAGGTACTTAGAACCTTGTTTCAAGTTAACACCTTATTTAAGCTATTTAAGTAACACAGAAGTAGTTAACACCTTGGGAAGAAGTTGCTGATGTAATAGGAAGGGGCAGAACATCCAGGAGGAGCTATACCATATGTAAGGAAGAACATAGGCCTGGCAGAACTTGGGATAAGCTTCGTGGAAGCAGGGCAGCTGCTGCTGGATTGAAGACTGAACTGAGAATTGAGAACTGAGAAGAGGACTCTTGTAGTGGCAGAGTCAAGAAGGAGAAAACTTGTGGTATCCCAGCACTCTGTCTACTCTGTGTTGATGTTTGTTTGTGATACTTTGTACAGAAACCCTGAGACCTCACTGGAAGCCCTGAAAGAGAATTTTCTGGTTGTATGTTTACAGAAGTCATGGAGGAGGACTTTGGAGGTCCTGGCACTTTACTGATGATTTGTGCTGACCTCTTAGACCTTGTTTGTGGGTCTGTGTTGATTTCTATGTTTATGATTTGTGTTGAGTTCTCTGACCTTGTTGGTTTCTGAGTCTGGCAGATATGGAATTGATGATGGTGCCAGCAGTGTGTATGAATATTATTGTGGCTCTGCCAAGCTTTGTCTTCCCAGAAACAGGAACTGTGAAGGACTTAAGGTGGACTGGACACTGTGAACTTCAATATGGAACGGGAACTGGACGAGGAACTGGGAGCTGCCTACCTTTGAACCCAGGTGACAGTTGGAGCTGGGACCATGGAAGAGAAACCATGGAAGCTGAGAGCCAGCCTTTAGTCAAGCAGAAGACTTTACTTGGATGTTGCTACTGACAGAAGATTATGACTTACTGTGACCTAGGGATGGAGAACTTTGACTTTTGTACTTTGTGATTGAATTAAGTATTTTGTGATTGACTAAATGAATGTACTTTGTTGAAAACTATGTGACCACTTTAGTGAAAACTATGTGGCTATTTTAGTGATAAGTTGTTGAGTTGCAACATTATGAATGCTATACCTTGATTTTCTGTGAATGTTTTGCTGTGATTTGTTATTGAATAAATAGAGTTCACTATACTATGTAAAATCAGAACCTTGAAAACTGTTCACAGCAGCAGTCCTCTGGAAAGCTGCTCATGTGTGGCTTTAAAACTGGTCTTCTTGCTATTCCATGAGCAAGATATCATTTCTCAGTTCTGTGCATTTTCTCTGGCCATCTCCCATACCTAAAATACTTTCCTTCCTCCACTCCAACTACTGACCTCCTTGACTTTCTTTAAATGAGAGATAAAATCCCACCTTCTACAGGGAGCCTTTCCCAACCCTTCTTAATTTCAGTGCCTTCCCCCTATTAATTATTCCCTATTTATCCTGACTATAACTTGCTTTGTGTATGTGTGTATATATATATATATATATAAATATATTTGTTTGCATGTTGTTTTCCCTATTAGATTGTGAGCTCTTTGAAGGCAGCAAATGTCTTTTGCCACTCTTTGTATCTCTAAGTGCTTAGCACAGGGCCTGGCACATAGTAGGTACTTAATAAATGTTTGCTGATTGATTGATTGCCTAGTTTCCATATGGACTCCAGAACTCCAGTAAGATTACTTGCCACATGGTACTTTGCCAAGATGAATGAAACTTCCGACTTAAAAGTAAAGACTGGCTAACTCAAGACATGCTTCAGTACTTCACAGAGGGATCAGTCCCTATGCACTGGAATAGACAACATGACTAAGAGTTTAATGTGTTACAAGGCACTTTGTCAAATGAAAATATATAATTTACAGCACTACAACAACTACCATGCAAAGGAAAAAATGACATTTCTATATTTGACAACCCTTCAAATACTGGAAAAAAAATCACAAAAGTCTTTATAATGAATATTTTCCTCTGTTTTCAGTCCAAAATATTGTGATTTGCAAAGACAGGAGCATGGCTATGAACTACAAGACTTCTAGGACTATTTAGCCTAGAATTGTTTTGCCATTTTGCTCATGATAGTAAGGTACTGACCTCTCTGCCTTATATGTGTGATGAACTTATCTCCAATTTCTGCATCACATGCCAAGCTGTGCCTCCCTCCTGTTCTCCCAACTACTCCACCTGAGCTTCCTCCCTTCTGACCACCAATTATTGCCCAAACTATTTTACCTCCTACTCCCTCCTATCACCTCTTTGCCTTCTCCAAAATGACCAATAACAACTAGATATATGGGAGTGGAAAATTACTTTTAAGATCAACAGTGGCCATGTTAATCAATGCTAATAAACAAGAATTAGTAAACATGTCAATAAATTATTCATTTTTATAATCATAAAACTTCATTCAAATAAAAAACATTTTCAGTAATAACATTACCTATGTTTTATTGAATTTTTATCTATTTTGTTAATTACTTCTCAAATGCATTTTAATTTGGTTCTGGAGCACTCAGGAGTGCTGTGGAAGCATGGGGCCAGGGTACTGTGTTCATGACACCTCTGCTTTAAGAACTTCCTAGGGAGGAAATAGGTGAGACCTGGAAAATAAGTCAGCTCTTTCCATTTCCAAAAGGATAGAGTACTAACCAACAAACTTTGAACCATGGGGAAAGGGTAGTTTTGGAATCCAATTTTAGACTTATTAAATTTTAAATTTCCAGTGTGATATGTAGCAAGAAACATCCAGCAAGTATTTGGAAATATGGGGGCTAGAGTTTAGGGAGGATGTAGTGAAGGTATAGATTTTAGAGTCAACATCATAAAAATTATAACTGGAGATACAGAAAAGTATGAAATCAATATTATATGGAGTAAAAAAAAAGGGTCAAGGAGAGCTCCTCTGCAGAGAGGCTCACTTTTAAGGGCTGAAAGAGAGATGAGGAGCCAATGAATGAGACAAAGAAGGAGTTCAGAATATTGGGAGAACTATTAAAATGTTTTAATACAGGGGAGAATTGAGTATCAAGCAGGGGTGTGATCAACAGTATCAAGAAAGTCAAGAATGGGGGTATTGGAGGAAAAAAATCTTAAATTTAGGCATGCTATGCTTATTGAAGTTTTCCTCGGATCTAACAGTCTAATAATTGTACCCCAAAATGAGGTCATTCTGGCATGATTTTTTTTCAATCACACTTGTTCTCTTAATGATCACTTCCTTTTCTAGATGCTAACAAACATCTTTAATAAGAGAATCTAGAATTTTCCTATGAAGTAAAATCAAACTCACAGACCAGTCTCAATTCCCTTCCTTTTTTTCTCTCCAGACTGCACATTCATCCCTGACTTTGCCTACAAAAGCTCAGAAACCTCTCTAGGAAGAGGAAGCTCATTTCAGCCTTCACAGATTTTAAGGGCTCTCCACTTCTTTGTTCCCTCCTTCTGCTTGACTAGTTCTTCCCAGAATTTTCATTTGAAATAAGATGGCCAGACCACACCATTCCTTCATTCTTCTCCAAGCTGCACTCTACTCTCTTCCAGGATGTTAAAGTGTCCAGAGTCAAGGGTTCCTTCCAACCCTTTTGCTAGCTTCCTTTAATGTGTCTTCCCTCATTAGAATGTAAACTTCTTCATTTTAGGGTATTTCTTTCTTTCTGCCTGTATTTGTATTCTCAGTGCTTAGCACTATGCCCGAACATTGAAAGTATTCAATAAATGCTGGTTGACTTTTTTTTTTTAAATTGGAAGATTTGCCCTTCTCCAGTTTTCTGGAACCTCTACACCATTTTTCAAAGATCACTCACTGACTGATTAAGCTACTACATTTGCCATTTATTTCAGTAGCTAGTATCTTAGTTTATCCTGGTAACTTGAGATCATCGAGGGCACCAAGGTGCTTTCTTATCATCTCCTTAATTGTTTTGGGTTTCAATTTCCTGTTGATTATTTTTGTCTTATTTGGTTAAAGAGAGAAAATGAGTTGAATAGTTCTGGTTTCTCTTTATCGTGACATATCAATTTGTCCTTAATATTGCTGTTACTGTATACAGTGTTCTCATAGTTCTGCTCATTTTGCTCTTCATCATTTCATGCAAGTCTATCCATGATTTTCTAAGATTGAAATTTCTTACAGCACAATAGTATTCCAACACAATCATATACCAGAACTTGTTCAACCATTCCACGATTGGTGGACATCCCCACAATTTTCAGTTCTTTGCCACCACAAAGAAAGCTGCTATAAATATTTTAGAGCATATAGGTTCTTTTTCCCTAATCATCTTGGGAAATAGACCTAGTAATGATATTGCTGGGTCAAAGAGTATACACAGTGTAATAACTCTTTGGGAATAATTCCAGATTGACTCCAAAATGGTTGGATCAGTTTACAATTCCACCAACAATGAATGTGTTCCAATTTTTCCACATTCCCTCCAACATTTGTTGCTTTCCCCTTCAATCATTTTAGCCCATCTGATAGGTGTAAACTGGTTATCTAAAGGATATTCTAATTTGCATTTCTTTAATCAAAAATTGTTTTGATTTATCTAAAAACTGCCTGTTCATATCCTTTGATCATTTATCAATTGGGGAATGACTTGTATTCTTATAGATTTGACAAAGTTCTTTATATATTTGAGATATGAGACCTTTGTATGATAAACTATAAAAATTTCTTCTCTCCCCCCCCCCCCCCGCAATTTTCTGCTTTCTGATCTTGGCTACATTTATTTTATTTATATAATCAAAATCATACATTTTACACCTCACAATACTCTCCATCTCTTGTTTAGTTATAAATTGTTTGCCTATCTGTCTGTTAAGTAATATGTTCCATGTTCTTCAAATTTTCTTATAATATCTCTTTTTACATCTGGGTCATGCATCCATTTTGACCTTATCTTGGTAAATGGCATAAGATATTGGTCTAAGCCCAATTTCTTCCATACTCCTTTCCAGTTTTACTGATAATTTTAACGAAATAATGATTTCTTATTCCCAAATCTTGAGTCTTTACACTTGTCAAATACAAGGTTACCTGTTATTTGCTATTGTAAATTATATGTCTACACTGTTCCATTGATCTACCTATCTTTTTCTTAGTACCAAGTAGTTTTGATAATCATTGTCTCATAATAAAGTTTAATATCTAGTACTGCTAAACCTTTTTCCTTTGAATTTTTTTTCATTAGTTCCTTTGATATTCTTGGCTCTTTGTTCTTCTAAAAGAATTTTGTTATTATTTTTTCCAATCGAGTAAAATAATCTTTTGGTAATTGAATTGGGATAACATTGAATATATAAATTAGTTTAAGTAAAATTGTCATTTTTGTTATATTGTCCCTGCCTACCCATGAACAATTAATATTTCTCCAATTATTTACATCTTATTTTATTTGTATAAAAAGTTAAAAATTTTTTTAATTTATATAGTTCCTGGGTTTGTTTTGGCAGGTATACTCCAAGTATTTTATACTATCCAGAGTTATTTTAAATGGCATATCTTTTACTATCTCTTCTTGCAGGGATTTATTTGTGATATATAAGAATGCTGATGATTTATGTGGATTTACTTTATTTTATATCCTGCTACTTTGCTAAAATTATTAATTGTTTCAACTAACTTTTTAGTTGATTCTTTGGGATAGACCAAGTATATCATCATATAATCTGCAAAAAGAGATAGTTTTATTACCTCACTCCCTATTCTGGTTTCTTCTATTTATTTTTCTTCTCATTGCTATGACTAGGCTTTACAATACAATATTGAATAATATTGTTGACAGTGGAAATTCTTGTTTCATACCTGATCTTACTAGGAAGGCTTTTAGCTTATCCCCATTACAAATAATGCTTGCTGATGGTTTTAAATACTTTTCATCCATTTAAGGAAAAATCCATTTATACCTATGCTTTCAAGTGTTTTTTTTTTTAATAGAAATGAGTATTTTACAGGGTTTAAAATATTTTAAAATTGTGTTCCCACTTCTGGACTCCTTTGTCTTTGTCTGATCTTTAATACGTATAAAGAATAGTCAAATTTCTCTCTTCCCTTATGATACCACAAGGTTGGGTTTGGGGAGTACTTGGCTTCCCCCATCTTTCCTCCTATTCTAAGAAATATTGTAGTATTGGGAGGAAGAAGCCTGAAATTTGGCCAAAAAGATTATTTGGGCGATAGTGTGGGGGAAAATGTCAGATTCCTGATGACTTAGATGAAATGAGATAATATTTGTAAATCTTTTTTTTTTTTTGCAAACCTTAAAGCACTATATAAATATTAGCAATTATTATTGTTGTTACTTAGCACACTTTCATGAGTCCAGAGAATGGCAGAACTATCACTCAAAGGAGAAACCCAGAATAGGGACTTTTGTTTGGCATTTTGTTAGCATTGGATGCAAGGAGTACAAAAATCTCTTATTGAAACAAGACCTTTGGAAATATATTTTTTTTAATTTATTTGTTTATTTACTTTTAGTTTACAACATTGAGTTCCACAGTCCCTTGAGTTTCAAATTTTTTTCTCTCCTTCTCCTTTCTCCCCTTCCCCCCCTTATGGTGGCATACAATCAAATAGAGGATCAACAAATCTATTCACATTAATCATTAGTCATGATGTAAAGAAGGATTATAGCCGATGGAATAATCAGTGGGAAAGAGGAAACAAAACAAACAAAAAAAGAAACAGAGCAAGTAGTTTGCTTCAATCTGCATTCAGACTCCACAGCTCTTTCTCTGGATGTGGATATCTCTTTCGATTATGAATCTTTTGGAGTTGTCTTATAACATTACATTGCTGAGAGAAGCCCAGTCTATTAAAGTTAGTCATTACACATACATTGTGTCTGTGACTGTGTACAGATTTTTCCTGGTCTGCTCTTCTTGCTCAGCATCAGTTTATATAAGTCTCTCCAGGTTATTATGAAGTCCAATCTTATGGCACATATTACATTCATATACCACAACTTGTCCAGCCACTCCCCAATTGATGGGCATCCCCTTGATTTCAAATTCTTTGCCACCACAAAAAGAGCTGCTATAAATATTTTTGTACATACAGGTCCTCCTCCTACTTCTTTGATCTCTTTGGGATACAACCCTAGAAGTGGTATTGGGCATAGTTCCAGATTGCTCTCCAGAATGCTTGGATCAGTTCACAACTCCACCAACAATGCATTAGTGTTCCAATTTTTCCACATCCTCTCCAGCATTTATCATTTTCTTGTTTTGTCATCTTAGCCAATCTGACTTGTGAGATGTGATACCTCAGAGTTGTTTTGATTTGCATTTCTCTAATCAATAGTGATTTAGAGCATTTTTTCATATGCTTATAGACATCTTTAATTTCATCTTCTGAAAACTGCTTGTTCATATCCTTTGACCATTTATCAATTGGGGAGTGGCTTGTATTCTTACAGATTTGACTCAATTCTTCGTATATTTTAGAAATGAGATCTTTATCAAAGACTCTGGTTATAAAAATTCTTTCCCAGTTTTCCACATCCCTCTTAATCTTGGTTACATTGGACTTATTTGTATAGAAACTTTTCAATTTAGTGTAATCAAAATTATCCATTTTGCATTTTATAATGCTCCCTAACTCATTTCATCATGAAATCTTCCCCTCTCCATAGATCTGACAGGTAAACTATTCCTTGCTCTCCCAGATTGCTTACAGTATCAGCCTTTATACCTAGATCATGTACCCATTTAGACTTAACCTTGCTATATGGTGTTAGATATTGGTCTATGCCCAATTTCTTCCATACTATGTTCCAATTTTCCCAGCAGTTTTTGTCAAATAGTGGGTTCTTATCCCCAAAACTGGGGTCTTTGGGTTTATCAAACAGTAGATTACTATAGTCATTGGCTGCTGAGTCTCTTGTACCCAATCTATTCCATTGACCCACTACTCTACTCTATTCCTCAGCCAGTACCAAGTAGTTTTGATGACTGCTGCTTTATAATACAGATTTAAATCTGGTATGGCTAGGCTACTTTCCCTAGCATTTCTTTTCATTAATTCCCTTGATATTCTGGACCTTTTGTTCTTACAAATGAATTTTGCTACTATTTTATCTAGTTTTATAAAGTAATTATTGGTAATGGCAGACCTTTGGAAATATTTCATTCCTTTGAAGTAAAGCTTCACTAAGGATCAACCAGACTGAAATACTCTTGGTTGAGGATCGGAGGGTGGAAAAAAGCAATGGAGAATTGTAGCGGCAAGCACCCGAGCATCCCCAGGGTGTCTGCCAACACAGGTTCTTGGATCTGCTTTGATAAAGGAAAGCAACTCAAAATGGGTTAACAAGCTTACTTTAATCAGTCAGATATGTATCGTTCACCTAGTTCAGGGAGAAAAGGTCAGCACCCCGAACTTCAAAGTATATAGATAGAATTATCAAGACAAAAACAGATCAAGTAGACAGGTTTCCAAACTGTCCAACCATTACATCCATACCAAACAACATCTGGGTTTCAAAGCTGGGGGGCTCTGGACATCGGCTTTCCACAGTTTCATCTGATCAAACCACAGAACACTTCTCAAAGTGAGCCCCAAAACAAAGCCTCACATCAGGGCTTATATAGCCTTCTCCTGGCTCAGAGAATGTAAACAACCTTTTGGACCCACTGGCCAATCAAAAAGTATCTACTGAAAAACAAGCCTCCTACCCCAGGTTCCAGATGCACTTTAGGCTAGGGGCAGGGAAGATCTTCCAAATTTACATTCCCATTACAAGAATTCTTCAGAGAACCAGGAAAGAGAACATAAGAGTTTTGGGTGGTATTCAGAGAGCTGAGTTATGATACTACCATATGCAGGGAACTATGGAAAATTCTAAGGAATACATGAATTGGGCTGGGGAATCAGCCATCATGGAGATGATGATGAAGAATCAATAGACATTTAAGGGTCTACTATGTTCTAAAGGTTGAGTGTATAAAGAAAGGCAAAACCAAACCAAATAAACAACAATAATTTAAAAAACAACAGTTTGGGGGCAGCTAGGTGGTGCAGTGAGTAAAGAGCTGGCCCTGGAGTCAGGAGAACCTGAGTTCAGTTCTGGCCTCAGACACTTAACACCCACACACACAAAAAACTAGCTTGGGCAAGTTACTTAACCCCAACTGCCCTCCAAAAAGGCAAAAAAAAAAAAAAGAAGTAAAAAACAACAGTTTCCACTCTCAAGTTCTCAAGTTCTTTTGTCTTTTTGGAGAGACAACATTCAAACAACTATGCACAAACAAGATATATACAGCATAAATTGGAGATAATCAAAAGAGGGAAGGCACTACTAGCCTTAAGAAGGATCAGGAAAGTCCTCTTATAGAAGACAGGATTTTAGTTGGGACTTGCAGAAAGTCAGAAGTAGGAGAAAGGAGAAAATTCCAGGCATAGAGAAAAGCTAGTGAAAATTTGTGAGGTGAAAGATGGAGCATCTCATGCAAGTGATCCTTGTGCAAGGATCATAAAGGCCTTGAAAAGAAGGTGGAAGAAGAAATAACCAAGAAAACCTCAGTAGGAAATATGAGCTGAGATTTGCATGGCACCTGTAAGTGACTGAGGCAACACAGGTATTTAGGGAAGGGTTGTTTCTGGCAGAAATTATTGCTTCTATGGGTTCCTATCTAAATATTTTCTAAAATAAATAAATAGATAAATAAATGTTTTCTCCTCTAAATTTTGTGAACCATAGGCTTGAAATGTGAACCGTGATAACACCCTGAGTAATGTAAAATACTAGATTCCTAGATTACTTGAGTGGAGTCAGTGAGCCAAAGGAGTTAAAATTCTTCAAGGTGTCCTCAAGGCCTTTCATATCAAGTGAGAAGGATTGACTCGAAGCTTACACATTCTTCACTTGATTTTCTTTTCTTTTTCTTTCTTTCTTTCTTTTTTTGGTCTGGACTAAAGATTTTATTAATGTTCCTAGGTGGGGTAGATAGAGAGCTTGGCCTAGAGTAAGGAAGACTGGTCTTCATGGGTTCAGATCTGGCCTCAGACACTAGCTGTGTGACCCTGGGCAAGTCATTTAATTATTTGCCTCAGTTTTCTCATCTATAAAATGAGATGGAGGAGGAAATGGCAAACTACTTCAGTATCTGAAAAAGTGATTTTTATAAGGTATAGAGAACTGTGGGTTAGAGAAACTTTTGTCTTCCAATGCAGTCTTGAAACAGAAGGTCTTAGAGAATTACTTTAGGGATATTGAGAAATCAATTGACAAATATTTATTAAGCACCTGTTATGTGCCAGCAATGAACTGAGGAAGAGGGATACAAAAAAGCTCAAAAGACAGTCCCTGCTCTAAAGAAACTCAGTCTAAATGGGGGAGATAACATGCAAGCAACTATGTATATATAAAAAAAACAATTATATACAGGATAAATTGGAAATAATCAAAAGAGGGAAGTCACTAGAATTAAGAGGATAGGGAAAGGCTTCCTGTAGAAGGTGGGATTTTAGGCTGAACTTGGAAGGAAGCCAAAAAATCCAGGGAGCAGAGAGGAAGGGGGAGAATAATGTAGGCAAGGGGGTCAGCTAGTGATAATGCCCAGAGTTGGGAAATGAGTGTTCAAGGAATACAAAAGAGTCCAAAGTCATTGGATTGCAAAGTGAGTGGGAGAGAGTGCTGTGTGAAATGTAAGAAGCCTGTAAAGAGGTATGCGTGTGTTTATTGGGATACACTATGAAGGGCTTTGAACTCGAAACAGAGGATTTTATATTTGATCCTAGAGGTGATAGGGAACCGTTGGAGTTTGGGGTTGGGGTGGGGTGAGTGAGGGGAGGGCAAGTGACAGTTATATTATCTCTCTAGAAATACAGAACACTTCACAAATTTGCTCAGTCACAAAGTCAAATTGGACCACCTACTCCTCAGGGTCCTCGTGAGTAAAGCACTCTACAAAGTATGAAAGAAGAATAGGGTCTAGATCTGGAAAATCAACAAGTCAATCAACAAATCAGCAAGTCAACACCTTTTCTCCCCTTAGCTTCTTAGACCTGAGAGCACAACCCAGCTTAGCGATTTGCCCAGTCACACAGCCAACACGTATGAAAGGCATTGGGACCAGCTCGCTTTCCATTACACAATCCACCTCCCTCTCAAATAGTTTCATCAAAATGTTCTTGTCACTATTACTATCACCATTTTCATCGTCTTCGTTATCATTGTCATTATAGCCTCAGTTTCGCTACTTATAAAATGAGGTGGTTGGATTAAAGGAGAGGCTCTTGACTTGAAATTCCTGAACTTCTTTTTAAAAATATAACTGTCAATATAATTGATTTTTTTTTGGTAGTTCTATGTCTCATAGACATTTAAAAGCATTCTTTTGAGAAGGTGCCCATAAGCTCCATCAGACTGCCAAAGAAGTCCTGCAGGAGACGAACTACAAAGATGATTATCTCGTTACCTGGGATTTCAAGACAAGATTACGGGTCCAACTCATTCTCTAGAATACAAATCCCAGCATGCATTGCCTCCGACGCCGCGCCCACCGGGGAGTATGGTGAAAACTGCATGCTGGGATTTGTAGTCTTCCGTGTGTGTATGTTGGGAGGTTTTGAGGGGTGGTGTGGGAGGGAGTGTGTGGGTGTGTTTTCTCGCGTTTCCTTTCCTTTGCCACCCAGGCGGATCCCGCTCCGTCCCCGGAAGCGCTTGGCCCCAGCTGGGTGAGGGGCGGGGGCTCGGAGTGTAGGTCAGAGGTTGCAGGTCAGACAGCGCCTCAGCGGGACGGCTCAATAGCTATGTAGCTTGCCGATTGGAAGGGTGGCTGCGCCTTCTGGAAGCTTCCTGCGAGAAAGAGCGTCGCGGGCACTGCGGCCCTTGCAGCTGCCGCAGCCGTCTTCTCCCAGCTCCTGGGGCTTTTCTCGCTCCCGCTCCGCGGAGGAGCCACCACTGCCGCCATGTTCGGCTGCCTGGTGGCCGGGAGGCTGGTAAGGGACTGGGGCTGGCAGCAGGGCATCGAGGGTGGGCGGGGCAGCGCCGGGCCTGGGGGGGGGGGGGTCCTCCCTCGGAGAGGAGGAGGGATGGTCCTGGTCCTGGGCACCTGGGGCAGACGATGGGTGTTTGTGTGTGTGTTATGTGTGTGTGTCTCTGTGTCTGTGTGTTTGTGTCCCTCCGTGTCCCTGCATCCGTGCATGCGATTGTGTAGTGTGCGTTTGTGTGCACGTGTGTAATGTGCTGTAGTGTGTGTATATACGATGTAGAGTGTAATGTGTGTGTAATACGTGAATGTGCGCATGTGTAGTGTTCATTGTAGTGTGTATGCCCTGTGTAATGTGTGCGGTATTGCTTTTGTTGTGTGACAGTGTTAGGTCCTATAAATACCAGTTTTATGCTTTCGGAGGATTCCATTGTATGCGAATGTGTGCGTGCACAATACTATGTGCACACACACGAGTGGTCAGCCCTTATGCCCCTGCATCAGCGCAGGATGGGCATCTTGGTGAAGCGGAAGGAGCTCTGGATTTACGACCACCACAAGACCTGGCATTGCCTCTGCTTCTCCGAACTTTGTCGGGGGCTGGGGTTCTTTTCTTTCCTTGTCCGTGTGGCCACAGAACCAGCATAGCCGAGTGCCTGTCATGTGGGTACGGTAGGCGCTTCATAAATGCTCATTGATTGATGGGTTGATGGGCAAGTCACTTCACTGCTAGGCTTCAGGGCCCTCATTTGTGAAATGGGAGGTTGGATTAGGTAAGATAAAGGAGCCAGAGACTATTTTGTGTCATAAACCCTTCCCCCTACCGCTGACCTTTGACTGTCTGTTAAAGCCTGTGAACTCCTCAGGATGTTTTTAAATACTGTAAATAAAATATGTAGGATTACGAGAAAATGAATTAGATTGAAGTAGTTATCAAAATAACAAAAAAATTATAGGTTCACAGACAACAGATTAACGCTAGAAGGATCAGGCCCATCAATTGATAAAAAAATTGTGCTGTGAAATAAACATTTTCAGCTAGCTCTATTTTCTTTATGGATAAAAAAGAATACTCCTGGGTCATTATTTTTAAGATCCAGTCCTTCTTTTTTAAGGAGATAGTTAGAAAGAGAATCTTACTGCTTAAGGTTTTCAGTGAGGCAGTGCTAGGCCTGGAGTCGGGGAAGACCAGAGTTGGAACCCAGCTCCAGATACTTGCTATTGATATGACCCTGGGGAAGTCACTTAACCTCTGTGAGCCTTTGTTTCTTCAAAATGGGGAAAATAATACCTACATTGCAGGCTTGTTAAGAGGATTAAATGAGATAATATTTATAAAAGGCACCTGGCACATAGTAGACTGCATATAAATTCTTATTTCCATTTCCTTTTAGAAATTATTGTAGTACTTTGAACAGGATAGTGCTGTAAACTTGATTTTTTTTAAAAAAGGGGCTAACTAGGGCTAAGGTCCTGTTTGAATATTGAACATCTTTAATAATAATAATGATAAGTGAATTTTTTGGGGGCCCTTGAAAATTTGCAAAGCACTTGGCATACTTTACCCCGTTTGAGCCTAGCCATACAGGTATTATCTGCACTTTAGAGATAAGGAAGCTGAAGCTGCAGAAAGTTAAGTGACTTGCCCAAAGGCTTTTAGCTTTTGTGTGTCCCAGATAGGGTTTTTATTCCTAGTCCTCTAAGCTCCACATTTTGTACTCTATTACCCCTAGGGTCAAGGCACTAATAACTTAATTAAGGTCCTACTCTTTGCAAAGAAATGTGCTAGGTATGGGGGATACAGAAACTAATATTTTACTGTTTGTCCTCTAGGAACTGGTGGATGCATAATGTATATGGATAAGTAAATACAAAATAATTTGAGGAGAAAAAGAACATTAATCCTAAAAGAATTGATATTCTCTTCATTAATTTCTTCAGTATATAATGCTGTGCTGAAACTCTGCTCAACTATTTCATTGTTGCACTCAGGTGACTGGACTCTTGAAGTAAAAGAGTACTCTGACAGATTTTTATCAGAGTAGAAAAACTATCTGAAACACAGATTTCCTGTCCTTGTTACTCCTTGTCTTCCCTCCTAAATTTATTCTCTAGTCTCAACATCATTTCCAGGCATACCACCCCTCCTTGCATTCCCAGGTGTACCCTTGCTCAGACCTCACTTTCCTCCCTTTACATTTTGATACTTTGAATCATTCTAGCATTTATTAAGCACCTAAGGTTCCTAGTGGTGGTGGGCAGCGATCTACAAAGACTAATGAAATCAGCACCTGCCCTAATGTAGCTTTACATTGTACAGTCAACCAGTTCAATTTTCTACTATGAGTTACCTTGATTCCCTTTTTCTTTGTCCTGTCCAAGTTTGTTCTTTTTCAAACTCTAATCTTAAATTATTCCCATGATCAGCTCTCTCAGCTTCTGTTCCAGTGCTGCCGAATGTGGGAAGAAGTCACATATTTGCTGATTGAATTTACATTCTTAACTGGGATCTTGACAACTGTGGCCAGTCTATTTACTCTTTTCTGATTATATTGACAGCACTCACCACAGCTCCTGTTCCAAATCTTGTTTCCTCAGTTTTCAACATCCCCTCATCAGTTCTTCTCAGGACCTTGCTTCATACTTAAAAAAAAGTCAGACTTGCTTTCTTTCATTATTCTGTACCTTGGCTCCCTTTATCATCATTCCCCCATTCTCAGCTTTGCTCTAGTCTCTGATGAAAAGGTGATCTTTCTTTCAAAGGTCATACCTTACAGATATTCTTGATCCCATTTCTTCCCTGCTCCAGGTAATTAATTACCCCTTTGGTCATCCCCTCTTTTATTCTCTATATACCCAAGACCTTCCTTGCCCGTTGTAAATCTTCACTTGAATTTACTGTCACTTCAAGCTATAATCACACATCACTCCTCCCTTTCACAGCCAAAGTACTACAAAAAGTTATCTACATATATATTTCATTCACTTTTTAACTGTCTCTTTTCAGTCTCTTACAACTTGGTTTTTTACTGAGGTTACCAGTGATCTTTGTTGCTAAATCTAATGTCATTTCAGTGTTCATTCTTCCTTATCTCTGCAGCATTTGAGGACACCTTCCTCCTGGATATTCTCTTCTCCCTGATTTTTTATGGTATTCTTCAATCCTGGTTTTCCTCTTACATGTCTGTCCAGTACTTTTCTGCAGGATTGTCATCCATGTTCTGCCCCATATGTATTAGTATATACAGGTCTCTGTCTTGGGCGGCCCTCACTCTTAGTAATCTCATTAATTCTCATCTCTGTGCAGATGATTCTCTGAGGAACACACCCAACTTTCACCTCTTTCTTAAGCTCTATTTCTGCATTACTAATTTCCTGACAGTCATCTCACAAATATTTCAGACTCAACATATCTAAAACTTTTCCCCTAAGCGAACTCCTCCTAACTCTCTTGTTTCTGCCGGTCATCCATAATTACAACTCAGGAGTCCTGAGCATTCATTCTCTCATCCCCATCATAACCTGGCAGTTGCCAAATCTTGTTATATCTACTTAACTATGCCTTAAACTCAAAATCCCTCTGGTTCTTACCAATTGGCCAGCAATAGGTCCCAGCCCCAGCCCTACTTGGTCATTGTTTGGGCCTTGATTGGCTCTGAGTGAATGTTAATAGCAATTGTTTCTGTTTTGGCCAGAAATCCTGAGGGTCTTTCCTGCCCAGATTGATTTTTTTTTTTAATTGAGACTCTTCTCTGCCTCCATTTCTTACCTAGCCGCAATTACGTGTTAGAGACCTTAGCTTAAAAAATGATAAGGTGTCCCGCTGAATCCAGGACCATCGCCAATTGACCTGATCTGTATCACACCACTGGACTTATCTGACTTTGGAGGAGAAAGTGAGGCTGATGACTTTGTGCAGCTCTACCCCACTTAAATCCAATTCACCCTTCTGATGTCATTATTCTCTTTGAGAATGAAGGACAAACAATATTTCTACCTCCACTGCATCTCCCATCTATCCCCTTCTCTATTCAAACAGCCACTTCTGGCAGACTCCAGCCTTCATCTCCTCATGTTTGGACTGTTTGAGTAGGTTCCTAGTTGATCTCTTTATATTTAGCCTCTCTTTTCCAATCTGTCCTCTTTACATTTGCCAAATTAATTATTATATAATTAATATACTGTGATACTCCTGCTCAGGAAACTTCTGTGGCTCCCCTTCACCTCTTGGGTAAACTGCAAATGGTTGTGTTTGCCATTTAAAGTCAAGTCTGGCTCTAACCTATCTTTCTAAGCTGACACAACACATTACTTCAATTCTTGTCTTGATTGTCCCTTATACCTGCAATGTCCTTCCTTTTCATCTCATTAAGTTACATTCAGGATACTGCTCAATTGCCACCTTTTGTTCCACCTTTCCTGATTTCCCTCCTTGGTCTTATTTCCTCACAACCCATTGAAATTGCTTTGTATTTACTCATCTGTGTACATACTGTTTACTCCTAATTAAATGCAAATTCAGGGAAGGGACTTTTTTTTTGGGGGGGGTGGTAGTGGTGGCATATAATAGATGGTTAATAAATACTTATTGAGTGCAGTGCAGACCTGCAGAATGACTTGTTAAAACTCATTGGTGTTTGTTGCAGGAAGACCATACTGAGTTCAGTGAGGCTTATGAGTGAAGAATTGACCACATGGTATTTTTTTTAACTATAACAACTCCGGAAAACTTACTAAGATGCCAGAAGATTAGAATAAGGATCAGTGGAGAGAGTCCCCATGCTGATGAAATCATGGAATCTCAAACTAATGATAATAATACCTTTCTAAATTTACATGCCATTTGGCAAGTATGCTCTCATTTGATATCACAACCCTTTGAGTTAGGTTGTATAAAGAAAATGAAGCTCAGAGAAATGATTTGTCCAAAGTCACATGGCTAGTAAGTGGCAAAACTGGATTCAGAGATCTGATTCTAAAACTAGTACTTTTCTTTTACATCAGTGCTTTTTCCTCCCCACTCCCCCATCTAAATCATTGGTGGCCAGACTATCAAGTAACATTCATTGAACAGTGTTAGCTGCTCATAAAGCACTTGGGTTTAATACAAGTAAAACCTCTAGTAAATAATAGCTGATTATGGTTTTGAGTAGGTAGTTGGAGACTCTACTACATTGTCCTATTGTCTTTGGTACATATTGAAAACATTTATCAAAGGTGCAAAGACTTCTGTATAGGTTTTGTAAAACTTATAAAACATTGTTTCTTTATAGTATCAAAATATTTCATGGTTAGTACATTGTATTTGTGCACCTCCATGATTTGTAGCAATTTTGAAAAGTTTATATTGAGGCAGCATCCTTTGTGTAGTACCTAGTATTTTAAGCTCTTCATTCATCCCTCAGTTTTTGTGAGCACAGATTCTTTAGAATAGCATATTTTTTTGAGGGGGGGTGATATATTATTTGGGTAGCTCTTAGTACTAGCTTACATTTCTGTCATGCTCTCAAAGGTTTCATAAAATGTTCTCTGCACAATGCTCTGAGGTAGGGTCCATTTAACAAATTAGTGATGATTTGCCCTTAAAAACAACTCCATAAAGGGATGAATCAATTTTTTTCCTCTGTTTGAAATGTCTTCTCATTTTCTGAAAATTCTTTCTTAACCAAAATGTGTGTTTTTAGGGGCAAGGACCTCATCTTAATAATGCGTAATTATATGAACATATAATGTCAAATATGAAAAGAATAGGTTCTTTACAAGTATCCTTTTCAGTAACTGGTTATTTCTAGATCTAAAAAGATTTGTTTTTAAAAACCTTCTAGAGGTCATGTAAACACCGAAATGGAATATTCATCAAGGCAGGTAGTAGAAATACAGTGTTTCATTTTGCTGTTAAGTTTGTGACTAAACAGGGTTAAAAAGAACTTTAGAAGTGAGCCCTGTCTACAAAATATATTGTACTCTTTACCCCAAGTCAAATTTAGATGGTGTTGATGCCTCCAATAATTATATGTTTTTCATGTAGCTCTGCACAACCTTCTCTAGATACTAAGTATTATTAGGTACATTCAGTAATATTTCAGTATATAACCATGTGCATGGAAAGGGAAAAAAATATTTTGAGGAAAGAAAATTGTCAATTTAGAGTTACTGTTTTCCTTCCTAAAATAATTCATTAGTAGTGACTCACATTTCCTGATCTGGCTAGTGAGTATCAGTTTCATAGAATTTAGGTTATAGTAATACAGTAAACTCTTACCTACAAATCTGGCAGCTTTTTAAAACCAAGACTTTGATTAAACCCATTTATGACTATAATTGCAGAACGATCTCCTTTAGTTTATATCCCTATGAAAATACTTTCCGAATTTCAAAATGAGATCCTACCTTTTCCTCTTTTTCCTCATGTACCATCCACTCCTCCCTCTTCAGAACTGGCTGTCAGGTTCATTTCTTTGTTGAAAATGACAAAGGATGGATTTTTAGAAGCTATACTTGTCAAGTGCCAGGTACTTCATCTAACAAAATCTGGATGATGCTTACCTCTTTTTGTGTAGAACAGAGCCCTTCCAAAAACAAGCACACATATACTAAGCAAATCACAAGACCCCCTGATAGAATATAAATTTGAAGTTGGTTTGACACTCCAAAGTTGATGGTACTTTTTAGGTAAGATGTGATGAGGGGATTCTGGAATGGCAAAGAACTATTAAATTATGTTCCTTATAGTTTTAGCATTATTCTGATTCATGAATCCATGATTTCATTGCTGTGGGTAATCCCTCAACTGATAATAGATTGCAGTCTCCTATGGCATCCTAGCTGTGTGATTCTTAACTAGGTTATCTCCTAAATTCTCCATAGAGAATCTACCCCCATACAGTGGGGGGCCTTTCTTATGTTCTTTTACTATCTTTTACTAATGCCAGCTTAGCATTCTGGCTGTCCATTTGTTGTGTCTCAGTCTTGTTTTATGATTGACCATCTCTGTTTCTGGTTATACATGTCTTTAGTGTTGTTGATTACTTCTCACACAAGTTATTCTTGGTAATTTTCTATACCTACCAGAAGAAGATGCATTACTTGTGTTTTTGAGTCTGCTGAGATTGTGGCAATTTATGATAGCATCATTCGAAGAAAATTGGTATTAGAGAAGTTTTTGTGGAACTGAGCAGTTGTAGTGTTGAATATGTCTTATTGTGTTATAATACGTTGAAAATTGCTAATCCATATACAATATATGTGGTAACTATTGGTCTGAATACTAGACTAGTCAGAATATTTTGACTCTGACTATGCCTGGTGACACAGTTAATTGTGTCCATTGCATAGTTTGGGTTATAGAACCACACAAACTATTTCATCTGAGAATTTTTTATTTTCTAGGTGCAAACAGTTGCACAGCAAGTGGCAGAGGATAAATTTGTATTTGACTTACCTGATTATCAAAGTATCAACCATGTCGTGGTGTTTATGCTGGGAACAGTCCCATTTCCTGATGGCATGGGAGGATCTGTCTACTTTTCATATCCTGATTCAAGTGGAATGCCAGTATGGCAGCTCTTGGGGTTTGTCACGAATGGGAAACCAAGTGCCATCTTCAAAATTTCAGGTCTTAAATCTGGTAAGCTTTATACAGTTCTACATTTAAATATTTCATATTCTTTCCTAAACATTGTGTGACTTTGTAAAGAAGTTCCCTCTTTCAGTAAGTATTTTAATAAACAGATTGGAAAAAAATTGAAAGATAAATCAGGCATTTAGTACTTCACAATATGAATTTCTGATTTCTGACATAAGATAAAGAT
Organism: Petaurus breviceps papuanus; assembly: GCF_028583685.1. NCBI lineage: Eukaryota > Metazoa > Chordata > Mammalia > Diprotodontia > Petauridae > Petaurus > Petaurus breviceps. The sequence continues at coordinate 19,783,164 of NW_027187352.1, forward strand.
TCAACTGAAATGAGATGCAGTGACAGCTCTTTGTGTTTCAGATGATCTTGACACATCCCATTCCCAATCCTGAAAATGTCAAATGCTGGAGAAAAGAATCAGTCAAAAAAAAGAATAATAGATTTGTAGGAGACCTTTCAGTGCCTTTGATTTACACGTGAATAAGCAAGCTTAGGAAGGTTGTAACTGGCTCAAGGTCATACCAAAAATTAGTGACTTAGCTGGAACTCAAACTCATGGTTCCTGACTTCTGATATAGTACTCATTCTGTGGCAGCATAATGAGCTGAACCCCTGAGAAAGGCACAAAGATCCTGAATACAAGTGTTAAACTGTGCCATTTACTTGTTCAGTACTGAAATTTATAAACTTCCCAGTTTTCCTCTAAATTCTAGAGAACTGAAAATGAAAGTTTTCCTGAGAAATAGGAATAGGTATTTCTTCAGGCTCACTATTTTTGTATAGAGTTCTGGGAATGTTACTGTCCAGGCATCAGTCTTTGTGATGCTCATTCATGAAGATAACATCACCAACAGCATAATCATCAGAGTGTTGAAGATGACAGCTGTGTGTGTATATGTGTATGTATGTAACTATAAAGAGCTCATAGCCAGCTATACTTTTTTCACAAAAGTCCCAGAATTCAGAGATGGAAGAGACTCAGAGACTATCTAATTCACAGTGTACCTGGGTAAATATCCCTTTCACAACATTCCCAACAAATGTTCATTCAGCCTTTCCTTGAAGACCCCAAGGGAATGCTAACCTTCTACTTTTCAGTGTGACCTACTCCACTTTTTTTTTGGATGCCTCTAATTGTTAGGAAGTTTTCTTACATCAAGCCTATATTTGCCTCTTGCATTATTTGCTCCTATTGCTGCCTTTTGGACTTAAGACTTAAATTCTTCTTGATACCCCTTCAAATATTTGAATATATATTCTTCCTTTCCTACTCTCTAGGCTAGCCTAACCAGTTCCTTTAGCTGGTCTTCATATCATATTGAGTTTATCAGTGTCCTTCTCAAAATGTGGTGGCCAGAAAGGAACATACTCCAGATGTAGTCTAAGGCAGGGCAGACCTTTGGAATAAAGGAAGTACCCAAGAGTATAGGTCATGATGAACTTAGAATTGTCAGTAAGATTTAATATTAGTAAAAACAGAAAAGATTTGTCCATTGTTTTCCAATTAGTAGATTCAAAATATAATAGCAATTTTCAAACCTTATGCAGTAGATCACTAAGTTTTTTTTGCCATTGCCACATCCCTCTCCCTGTAGTAGTATATCAGTGTTCTAAGGCCCCAGGGGAATGAAGGTAGAAATACTGCCCCCTTTCTGGCTTCACATAGGAACTTTACAGTCAGCACTCCTCTTCCCCCCTGCCCCAACCTTGCTCAGAAACTTTACTATCAATTACACCTTTCTCTTTTCCCCCCCTTTCCGCAAACCCCGAAGTACAGGCACTTTAATATCAGGATCTTGCCACTATGTTTCCCTTTTGCATTTATATCTCAGAACTTTAAGAGAGTTATAAATCACAAAAAAGATAGGAACTCTTGGCTTATACTTTACCATCAATTTCATCTTTTGTCTATTTTCCATGATAACTAGTTGAGGATAGAGAGTAATATGAGGCCAGACATACTCTTATTGGTATTTTCTCAGCTAGTCTGAAGAAAATTTAGTCCAAGTGAACTAGACCATTAGGTGATTATAACTGTCTTCAGTTGTTGTTATGCACTGTCATATTTTTATTATTTCTTTGGAATTATGTTTCTTAAAAATTTATTTGGTTTCGTGATGTAAAAGTTTAGGGTCTGGTTTAATTTAAATAATGACGATGGGAAGAAAATCCTTTTGTGTTTTCCAGTTGTTTTCCATAGTATTATTTCTGTTGTAATGTGATTGGAGCCTTTTGCTAGTTTGTTTTTTTCAGGGAAACAATCCAGTTGTTAAAGCTTTATTCAGTGATAGGGACAAATAAAATACAGGATCATAAAATTGTCTTCTAGTGACTAGAAGCATGTAGATTTTATTAAATGGGGAGTGGGTTATTCTTGAAACTTTCTAGATGTTTTACATTAGGAGGTCTTTTTAAATACTTATCAGATATTTGATAGGAGAGCAGATTTAATATTCAACATTGGAAATGGCATATTAAAACATTTTGGGGTGAATTTGAAATATGAATTTGAAGCCTTATAAGTGTCATTCCTAGTTTTGTATGCTCTGTATATTTAATGTGTGCTCAAGTGTGAGCAAGTGTTGTTCATTGGGGATTGACATTAGAGTCTAGACAGCAAAATCTACCTGTTACTCAATTGCTGATCATGGTATATGTGAATATGTAATTTTTGACTTATTTTAGAATTGCTTAGATTTTTTTTTGCTTGTGTTTTCATGTTGGTGAAGAATAAAAAATGGCATCTTAGAATGGATATATTTTAATTGCTTGGAGAACTAATGAGTTTTTAACATGAAACTTGGAAGATTATTTGGTCCTTACACACATAAAGGTAGAAAGACTAGTTTTTTATGAGCTCAGCACTGTGTTGGGAGGAGGTGTGGTTCCTACCCTAAAGGGAATTTAACTGTATGATGTGGCAGAGACAAGGAACCCAACTACATTACATAGAATAATGTAAAATTGGACTTGGAGGGGACTCCTAGGAGGCATCTAATCCAACCTATACCTGAACAATAGTCACCTCTGTAACATCCCTGACTATTGGGTGTTTTCCAACATCTGCTTGAAGACCTTCAGGGATAGGGAACTCACTACCTCCAGAGGCAGCCCTTTCTACTTTTGGTCAGTTGTAATTGGAAGTTTTTGCTTACCTAGCTAATTTTGTAGTTTTCTGCTCAAGGGTCTTGTCCAAACTCTTGTACCTGCCTTTAAAAGTCATCTGTAATTTGACTCTATCATACGTATCAAGCTTTATTTTTTTATCCTTTACTTCTTTTTTTTTAATTTGTCTTTTTGGAGGGGAAGGCAGGGCAATTGGGGTTAAGTGACTTGCCCAAGGTCACACAGCTAGTAAGTGTCTGAGGCCAGATTTGAACTTAGGTGCTCTTGACTCCAGGGCTGGTGCTTTATTTACTGTACCACCTAGCTGCCCCTATCCTTTCTTTTTTTTTTTTTTTAATTTTTAATTATTTTTTTTTTTAAGCAATTGGGGTTAAATAACTTGCTCAAGGTTACATGGCCAGTTATTTTGTGCCAAGTATCTGAGGCCAGAACCGATCCTGAGTCTCCCGACGCCGGGGCCGGTGCTCTTACTGTGCCACCTGGCTGCCCCTGTCCTTTATTTCTTAACTTTAGCACAGGTCATCAGGGTAGGTCTACTCACTCTGTGATGGTCTCAAAACATGATATGTTCATTCACCTCTCCCTTGTTAATGCTGCTGTGTCATCCTTTCTTCTCTTTGCTTTTCAAAATTATGCTCTTTGGGTGGCTAGGTGGCTCAGTGAATAGAGCACCAACCCTGGAGTCAGGAGGACCTGAGTTCAAATCCAGCCTCAGGCATTTAACACTTACTAGCCCCAATTTGTCTTCCAAAAGAAATTAAAAAAGAAAAAAAAAGAAAATTCTGCTTTTCAAGGATCAAGTAAGCGCTATTACGGTGTTTTCATAATTCCTGTCCACGTTAATCCGTCATTCCACTGAATTTGGATTTATATTAAGTATCAAATAGTTTAGACTTTAAAAAGTATTCTGTGCTTCACATTTATTTTGCTCTTTCATTTTGATTTTGAGTCCTTTAGAGACAGGACAATGTCTTCTACTTGGGTGTGTGTGTGTGTGTGTGTGTTTTCTTTGTTGTTTGGCATAGAAGAGGGTACAAAGCAAATAATCAATTTATATTAATGTGACTGATCAGTTAGTCAAAAAGCATTTATTAAACATTTGTTATGTACTAGACATTTTGCTCAGTATTGGGTATAAAAATAGAAATGAAAAGAAAACCCTAGGAGATGATACTGTTAAAGTGCTGTATTCAATATACCAGCAAATTTGGAAAACACAATAGTGGCACCTGGATTGGAAAAGATCAATTTATGTCCCAGTCATAAAGAAGGGCAGTGCCAAGGAATGTTCAAATTACTGAGCAGTTGTCCTCATTTCATATGCCAACAATGTTATGCGTAAGATTCTGCAAGCTAGGTTTTAGCAATATTTGAGTAGAGAATTGCTAGAAGAGCAAGCTGGTTTTTGAAGAGGCAGAGAACTAGAGACCAAATTGCCAACATTTGCTGGATGATGGAGAAAGCAAGGGAGTTTCAGAAGAACATCTCTTCATTTCTGCTTTGTTGACTACACTGAAGCCTTTGTGTGGATCACAACAAAATGTGACAAGTTCCCAAAGAGATGGGAGTATCAGATCATCCAACTTGTTTCCTGAGGAACCTGTATGTGGGTCAACAAGCTGACCATGGATTAGCTAATTGGTTTAAGATTGGAAAAGGAGTAAGACCAAGGTTGTATATTGTCGCCTTATCTACTTAACTTACATGCAGAATATATCTTGTGAAACACCAGACTGGATCAATCAATAACTGAAATTAAGGTTGGGGGGACAAATCACAATTTCATATATGCAGATGATACCACTCTAAAGGCAGAAAGTTGAAGAAGAATTAAGAAGCCTCTTGATGAGGGCGAAAGAAAAGAATGTAAAAGCTGTCTTGAAGTTTAACATAAAAAAAACCCTAAGATATTGGCAAATGGTCCCATCACTTCCTGGCAAATACAGGGAGAAGAAATGGAAGCAGTATCAGATTTTATATTTTTGGACTTAAAGATTACTGCAAAACAGTGCCTGCAGCCATGAAATTAAAAGACATTAACTCCTTGGAAGGAAAGGTATGGCAGATTTGCATAGCATATTAAAAAGCAGAGACATCACCTTGCTGACAAAGTAGCAACATATGCTTGTGAGAGTTGGACTCCAAGGAAAGCTAAGCACCACCGAATCAACATTTTAGACTTGGATGCTGGAGAAGATTTTTTAAGAATCCCTTGGACAGCAAGGAGGTCATATCAGTCAACACTTAAAGAAATTAATTCAGACTGTTAACTGTAAGGTCAAATAGTGAAGCTGAAGCTTAAATACTTTGGCCACATAATGAGAAGACAGGCCTCAATGGAAAAAAGACCCTGATGTTGGGAAAGAATGAAGGCAGAAGGAAAAGGGGATGGCAGAAGATAAGATGAATAGGTAGTATCATGGAAACAATAAATGTGAACCTGAACAGACTTCAAGAGATAGTGGAGGATAGAAGGACTTGGTGTTTTATGGTCAATGGGGTCTTGAAGAGTTTGATATGGTTGGACAGCAGCAAGAAACTCAACAATGAGAGAAGGATCCTGCAATGGTGGAAGAATGTTTTAGAATGAGAAGGCCATAGTTATTGAGGGAAGTTTCAGGGTGAGAAGTCAGTTGAAGTAGGATTGAGATCAATGGGTTAAGCTGAGATGTCTTTATGTGAGATGTGAATCATGAATAGAGATTTAAAGAAGAGAGGAATGCCAGAGATATGATCTTGATTTCAGCAGAGTACCTGATCAATATCTTATACCTTAATGGAAAAGGTGGAGAAATGAGTATAATGTTCCAGGGGGAAATATGGTCATTCAATGAAATAGAGGACTTTCAACCATTGTTGATGAAAAAACCAGAGTTGAATAGAAAATTTGACATTCAAATACAAGAAGCAAGAGAAGCATGAGAAAGTAAACAGGGAAAAGAAATCATAAGAAACTTATCAAAGTTGAACTATTTACATTCCTACATGGAAAAACTATAATTGTAACTTATGAAACTTTTCTTAGTATGAGGATAATTGAAGGGAATATAAATATATATATGTATACATACATATATATGTCTATATAGGAGAATATATGTGCGTATGAATATATATGTGAGTGTATGTATGTATGTGTACAGGTACACGTAGACAGAGGGCACAGAATCAGTTGAATAGGAAGGGATGATATTTTAAAAATAAAATTAAGAAGTGAGAGAGCAATATAATGAGAGGAGATAGGGAGAGACAGAATAGGGTACATTATCTCATATAAAAGAGGCCAGGGAAAACTTACAATGGAGGGGAAGAACAGGAAGGCAAAAGGGAATGGGACAACTTTACTCTCATTGAATTTGGCTTAAGGAGGGAATAACATACACACTAAACTGGGTACTTTATCCTACGTGAAAGTAGGGGGGAAGGGACAAGAGGGGGGATAATAGAAGGGAGAGCAGATTGGGGGGCAGGGTAGTTAGAAGCACACATTTTTGAAAAGGGATAGGGTCAAAGTAGAAAATTGAATAAGTGGGATCAACGTGGTGGCAAGGTGACTCACCAATCACAAGGGCCACTGCCAGGCCTCTCACCGCAGGGCTAGGACTGGACCAAGCAGGGTAAGAGTCAAATGCAGGGCCCTTGGCAGGGTCAGCAGCTACCCCTGGGACTACCAATCCACAGTTCAGAAATTTAAAAAGCCCCTATCTGATCCTCCAGGGACCAGGATGGCAGAGTGAACCCTGGCTGCTCCAATCCCCTCCTCTGACCCTGAAAACATAGTAAATATTTCCCCAGGGTAAAACCTTGAACAGTAAAGGATTGGGAACCCTAGAGGAAGGGCATGGCTAGGGCCCTACCTCAAAATGGATAGAAAGCCGACTGCAAAGACAAGGACTCTGGAGTTCTACTATCCTGAGAGGGAAGAATCAAATTCAGAGGGAGACAGTGTTGTCTCCACACCCACAGCTGAAGTCTCAACAGGGAAGTGGTCTCAAGCACAGAAAGCATACTTAGATGAGCTCAAAAGGAACTTTGAAAGCCAAATTAGAGAGATAGAAGATAAAATGAATAATACTTTTAAATCAAAATTGCAAAATTAGAAAAACATCACAATGAAGAAAACAGCTCCTTTAAAAGAAAAATGTGTGATATGGAAAAGGAGCTCCAAAAACTGAGGAAAATTAATTTGCTAAAAACTAGAATCAACCAAATTGAAGCAAATAACTCTATGAGGAACCAAGAATTAGTCAAACAAAACATCAAAAATGAAAAATTAGAAAAAGAGGTAAAATATCTAACTGACCTGGAAACAGGTCCAGGAGAGATAATCTGAGAATCATAGGCTTACTGGAAAATCATGATGAAAAAATGAGCCTGAACACCATCTTCCAATATCTCATCAAGGAAAACTGCCCTGAGATACTAGAACCAGAGAGGGTAAAATGGAAATTGAGAGAATCCACCAGACACCTCCTGAAAGAGATACCAAATTGAAAAGACCGTGAAGTGTTGTGGCCAAACTCCAGAACTGCCAGGTAAAGGCGACAATACTAGAAGCGGCCAGAAAGAAACAATTCAAATATCGCGGAACCACAGTGAGGATTGCACAGGATTTGACAACCTCTACACTGAAAGATCAGAGGAAGTGGAATACAATTTTTCGCAAGGCAAAAGAGCTTGGGTGACAACCAAGGATCACCTACCCAGCGAAACTGAACATATTTTTCCTGGCAAGGAGATGGTCATTCAATGCTATAACAGATTTCCAGATCTTCCTGATGAAAAAGCCAGAGCTCCAGGGAAAATTCAGCCTCTAATTACAAGATGCAAGAGAGACATGGAAAGGTAAACAAGGAAAACACACACACACACCCTGTTATTTAATAAGAGCAAACTGTTTATAGACAAGTAGAGGGTATGAGTATAAATTACACAAAATGATGATAAAAAAACATTATTAAGGGCTATAAAGGGGCTGCAATGGAAGAAGAGGAAAGAATGAAGTAGAAAAGGGTAAATTATGCCACACAAAGAGGCATAAAAAAATATAGCAAAGGGAAAGAAGGAAGGGAGATGAGTATTATATGAGCTTTTCCTTCATTGGTTGTGGTGCAAGGAGGGAATAACACAACCAGTTAAGCATAGGACTTTGCAGAAGAGACACAAAATGTATCATAATAGAGGGAAAGAGGGGAGGGAGAGAAGTTTTGCATGAGATTTGTTCCTGTCACTCTTGGTGCAAAGAAGAAATAACATACTACATTGAGTATAAAAATATCCTACAGGCAGTAGGAGGAGGGGAGGGCTATGAAAGGGGGGGGGGTTAGAAGGGAGGGAAGAAGGGGGAAGGGAAGGAAAAGGGAAGGAGGCTGATAAGGAAATATTGAGGGAGGCGGTGGTCAAAAGGAAAACTTTTAAGGAGGGGAAGGGAGAAGGGGAGAAAAATAAAAGCATAAACAGGGGAGGGAATAGGATGGAAGGAAAGGGACAGATAGTAAACATAACTGTGAATGTGAATTGGATGAATTCTGGAGTCAGATAGCAGAATGGATTGAAAAAAACATAATCCTAGGGTGGCTAGGTAGCACAGTGAATAGAGCAGTGGTCCTGGAATCAGGAAGGCCTGAGTTCAAATCCGACCTCAGACACTTAACACTTACTAGCCCTGTGACCTTGGGCAAGTCACTTAACCCCAGCTGCCTTCCAAAAAGCAAAACAAACAAACAACCCCCCCCCCCCAAACCAAAAAACCATAATCCTACAATATGCTGTTTACAAGAAACACATCTGAAACAGGGATACACACAAGGTAAAGGTAAAAGGCTGGAGTAAAATATATCATGCCTCAGCTAAAGTAAAAAAAGCAAGGGTAGCAATCCTTATCTCAGATAAAGCAAAAGCAAAAATTGATCTAATTGAAAGAGATAAGGAAGGAAACTATATCCTACTAAAAGGCACCATTGAGAATGAAGCAATATCATTACCTAACATATATGCACCAAGTGGTATAGCATCCATATTCCTAGAGGAGAAGGTAAGGGAATTAGAGGAAGAAATAGATAGCAAAACTATACTAGTGGGGGACCTTCATCTTCCTCTCTCTGAACTTGATAAATCCAACCTCAGAATAAACAAGAAAGAAGTTAGTGAGGTGAATAGAATTTTAGAGAGGATAGGTATGATAAGTCTCTGGAGAAAATTGAATGGGGATAAAAAGAAATATACCTTCCTCTCAGCAGTACATATATATACACATACACAGGCACATACACAAAAATCAACCATGTACTAGGACATAAAAACCTCACAGTTCATTGCAGAAAGGCAGAAATATTAAATGCATCCTCAGATCATGATGCAATTAAAATCATATGCAATAAAGGACCATGGAAAGACAGACTAAAAACTAATTGGAAACTAAGCAATTTAATCCTAAAGAATGAGTGGGTTATAAAAGAAATCATAGAAACAATCAGTAACTTCATTCGAGAGAATGACAGTAATGAGATAACATACCAAAATTTGTGGGATACAGCAAAGGCAGTTCTTAGGGGAAGTTTTATATCCCTGAGTGCATACATGAATAAATTAGAGAAAAGGGAGGTCAGTGAATTTGGTATACAATTGAACAAGCTAGAAAAAGAGCAAATTGAAAATCTGCAGTTAAATACCAAATTAGAAATAATGAAAACCAAAGGACAGATTAATAAAATTGAAATTAAGAAAACTATTGAATTAATAAATAAAACTAAGAGCTGGTTTTATGGGGAAAAAAAAACAATAAAATTGATAGACCCTTAGCCAATATGATAAAAAAAAGAAAGAAGAAAACCAAATTACGAGTATCAAAAAATGAAAAGGGTGAATCTACCTCCAATGAAAAGGAAATTAAAACAGTAATTAGGAATTATTTTGCCAAATTATATGCACATAAATTTGACAATCTTAGTGAAATGGATGAATATTTACAAAAATATAAGCTTCCCAGATTAATTGAAGAGGAATTAAATTACTTAAATAACTCCATCTCAGAAAAAGAAATTGAACAAGCCATCAGTGAACTCACTAGGAAAAAACCTCCAGGGCCAGATGGATTTACTAGCGAATTCTATCAAACATTTAAAGAAGAATTGATTCCAATACTCCACAAACTATTTGGGAAAATTAGTGAAGGAGTCCTACCAAATTCTTTTTATGACACAAACATGGTACTGATAACTAAATCAGGAAGAGATAAAACAGAGAAAGAAAATTATAGACCAATCTCCTTCATGAATATAGATGCAAAAATTTTAAATAAAATATTAGCAAAAAGACCACAACTTATTACAAGAATAATACACTTTGATCAGGTAGGATTTATTCCAGGAATGCAAGGATGGTTTAATATTAGGAAAACCATCAGTATAATTGATCCTATCAACAATAAAACTAGCAGAAAACCACATGATTATCTCAATAGATGCAGAAAAGGCTTTTGACAGTACAACCATTCCTATTAAAAACACTGGAAAGTATAGGAATAAATGGACCCTTCCTTAAAATAATAAGTAGTATCTATTTAAAGCCATCAGCAAGTATTATATGTAATTAGGATAAGCTAGAAGCATTTCCAATAAGATCAGGGGTGAAATAAGTGTTTCCACTATCACCCCTCTTATTCAGTCTGGTACTAGAAATGTTAGCAGTAGCTATTAGAGAAGAAAAAGAAATCAAAGGAATCAAATTAGGCAAAGAAGAGACCAAGTTATCACTCTTTGCGGATAATATGATGATATACTTAGAGAATCCTAAAGAATCAAGTGAAAAATTAGTTGAGACAATAAATAAATTTGGCAAAATTGCAGGATATAAAATAAACCCGCATAAATCCTCAGCATTTCTGTATGTTTCTAATGAACTCCAACAGCAAGAGATAGAAAGAGAAATCCCATTTAAAGTTACTGCACACATTATAAAGTATTTGGGAATCTACCTGCAAAACAAACCCAGGACTTATATGAACACAACTACAAAACACTTTTCACACAAATAAAGTCAGATCCAACTAATTGGAAAAAACATTAATTGTTCATGGCTGGGTCAAGCTAATATAATCAGTGTGTCAATTTTACCTAAATCAAATTACATATTTAGTGCCATACCAATCAATTTACCAAAAAATTACTTTATAGACCTAGAAAAAATAGTAACAAAATTCATTTGGAAGAACAAAAGGTCCAGAATATTAAGGGAATTCATGAAAAGAAAAGCTAGGGAAGGTGGACTAGCTATACCAGATTTTAATCTGTTATAAAGAGCAGTCATCAAAACTACTTGGTACTGGTTGAGGAATAGAGCAGTGGATCAATGGAATAGATCGGGTACAGGAGACTCAGCAGTCAATGACTATAATAATCTACTTTTTGATAAACCCAAAGACCCCAGTTTTTGGGATAAGAACTCACTATTTGACAAAAACTGCTGGGAAAACTGGAATATAGTATGGCAGAAACTGGGCATAGACCATTATCTAACACCGAATACCAAAATTAAGTCTAAATGGGTGCATGATCTAGGTATAAAGGATGATACTGTAAGCAATCTGGGAAAGCAAGGAATAGTTTACCTGTCAGATTTACGGAGAGGGGAAGATTTCATGACCAAACAAGAATTAGAGAGCATTATAAAATGCAAAATAGATAACTTTGATTACATGAAACTGAAAAGCTTCTGTACAAACAAAGCCAGTGTAACCAAGATTAAGAAGGAAGTGGGAAATTGGGAAAGAATTTTTACAACCAATGTCTCTGATAAAGGCCTCATTTCTAAAATATACAGAGAACTGAGTCAAATCTATAAGAATACAAGTCATTCCCCAGTTGATAAATGGTCAGAGGATATGAACAGGCAGTTCTCAGAGGAAGAAATTAAAGATATCTATAAGCATATGAAAAAGTGCTCTAAATCACTGTTGATTAGAGAAATGCAAATCAAAACAACTCTTAGGTACCACATCTCGCCAATCAGGTTGGCTGAGATGACAAAAGAGGAAAATGATAAATGCTGGAGAGGATGTGGAAAAATTGGAACACTAATACATTGCTGGTGGAGTTGTGAACTGATCCAACCATTCTGGAGAGCAATCTAGAACTATACCCAAAGGGCTACAAGTAATTTCATATCCTTTGACCCAGCAATACCATTTCTAAGGTTGTATCCCAAAGAGATCACAGAATTGGGAAGAAGACCCATATGTACAAAAATATTTATAGCAGCTCTTTTTGTGGTGGCAAAGAATTGGAAATTAAGGGGATGCCCATCAATTGGGAAATGGCTAAACAAGTTATGGTACATGAATGTGATAGAATACTATTGCGCCATAAAAAACGAAGAGCAGATGGACTTCACATCTACCTTGAGAGGTTTATACGAACTGATGCTGAGTGAGAAGAGCAGAACCAAGAAAAATATGTACACAATTACAGATACAATTCTTATCGGAAATGCAGGGCTATAAGTAAACTACAAAAGACTTGTGAACCAGAAAGAACAGAATTTGAATGCAGATTGAAGCAAATTACCTGCTCTCTTTCTTTTTTTGTTTGGTTTGGTTTCCTCTTTCCCATTGTTCATTCCATCCGATATAATCCTTCTTTATAATCTGACCAATGTCTAATGTGGAAGTATCTGCAGATCCTATATCTGATTGTATGGTGCCATTGGTTGGGGGGGGGGAGAGAGGGGGGGATTTGAAACTCAAAGAACTGGGGGACCGAATCTTGTAAACTCAAAGTAAATGAACAAATTAATAAAGACAAAAAAAAGAAAATAGAATAAGTGGGGGGCAGGATAGGATGGAGGTAAATATAGTCAGTCATTCACAATATATCCAGTATGGAAATGTTTTGTGTAATTACACATGTATAACCTATATTGAATTGCTTATCTTCCCACTAAGGGTGGGTGTGGAGGGAAGAAGGGGAAGAATCTGGAATTGAAAGTTTTAAAATAAAATGTTAAAAAAATGTATTATTATTATTATTATCATCATTATTATTATTTACATGCAACTGGGAAACAAGATATACAGGCACTGGGGTATAGACATCCATCTTGCCCTATTGGAAAGTTAGAGGGGGGATAGTGGAGATAGTGGATTATAGGACAGAGCAGATTGGGGGAGGGAGTATTCAGTGGTATCGCTATTTTGGGGTGGTGGGTAGGGGAAATATGGGAAGGAAATTTGTAACTCAAAATCTTGTGGAAATGAATGTTGTAAACTAAAAAGAAACATAAAATTTTTTAAAAATAGAAAAAAAAATTGCAGATGAGACAAAATGGGAATGCGTAGCTAACACAATGGATGACAGAATCAGGATCCAAGAAGATTTTGAAAGGCTAGAATATTGGTCCAAAGCTAATAAAAAGAAATTCATTAGGGATAGATGTAAAGTTGTAAAATATTCAGGTAAACAGGTGTAAGAAGGGAAAAGCCACCATTGAAAGTTTTAGTGATTGAGTCAGCCGTGGGTTGTGGCACCTACCGAAGCTAATAGCATCTTAGGCTGCATTAAGAGAGGCAAAACATCTAGGCATAAGGAGGTAATAATTGCCCTCTATACTGTCCTGATCAAACCATATCTGGAGTATTATGTTGAGTATTATTATGGAGTTATTAAGGTTACTGGATTGGTGAAGGTTTAATTCCATTTCAGATGAGTATCTATTAAAGGAACTATTAAAGCATCTATTAAAGGTTTAGCTTGGATAGAGGAAAACTAAGGGGGACATGATGCATCTTCAAATAATTGAAAGGCCCTCCTTTGGAAAAGGGATTAGACTTGTTCTGATTTTTCTCAAAGGGCAGAAACAGGAAAAATGGGTTGATGTTGCAAAGAGATAAATTTTGCTTTGATGTCAGTGGAAGGGACTGTCTTAGGAGGCAGTAGGTTCCCTTGAATCAGAGGTCTTCAAGTAGATGCTAGATGACCACTTGGGTATATATAGGGATTCTTTCTTGGTAATAAATTGGACTTGATGCTGAAGTCCTTTTCAGCTCTAAATTTTGAGAGGAAGGAATCCATTAAAAAATGATAGTGGTAATAAGGATATTGTGTGTTGTTTGGTCCTTGAATTTCTAGCTTCCTTAATAGCTTAGCTCAACCACCATCTCCCACATGAGGCCTTTCTTGCTTTCCCTTACTTTTTAATTATTTTGTGTATATTTTTGTATGTGTGCATGGTGTTTCCCACTAAAGAATGTAACCTTGGTGAAGAGTACTTTTTGATTTTCTCTTTGTATTCCTATCTTTTAGCGCGTAGTAGGCATTTAAATACTTGTGAATTAATTGAATACCACAAGTTGGACTGAAATGCCAAAAAGAAGACTACTAAGTATAGGAGAGGGACCTTAGAGCAAGTTCTGAGTTTTGAGTCTGAGAGATGATTGAAAGTTACTATGAGATACTGATAAAGAGAATTAAATGGTCAAAACTGATTTAGGAAGCATAGAAGAGGTTGGAAGCAGGGAGGCCAGCTTGGCAGGATATTGCAATAATATAGGGGTTGTATTGCAACTTGGAATAGTATGCTGTCTGTGAAAATGTAAACAAAGGGTCATATTTGACAAATAAAACAAAGGAACAAAAAAGATTTACTAGATTTGGGGGATAAAGGAGAGAGGGAGTCAGAGCTGACTATAGTTATAAACTTTGGAGAGTAGAAGAGCAATTATTGTATTGTCACTTTATTTTAGGCTAGCATTTTACAGTTTATAGGAGCTTTGGTACATAATGTAGTTTCATTTGGTTCTCACAGTAACCTTTCGAAGAAGATACGATTGGTGTATGATCTCTGGGGACAGGGTTAAATGACTTGGTGAGCGTCAAACTAGGAAGTAGTCGTATTGGGATTCAAAACCAGGTCCATTGTTTTTTTGCGATATTGCTATTTAATCAACAAAATTTGGGGGAATTGCAACTCAGGCATAAGTAACTTAATTCTTTTTCTTTTCATAACTTAAAAAAAAAAGATACTGGCCTGGACTACTGCAGTAGCCTTCTGTTTTCCCTGCCCCAAGTCTCTCTTCATTTGAATCCACCATTCTGTTACTAAGGTGATATTTCTAAACCAATGGTCTGACATTGACACAGTATTTAATGAGCTCCAGTGGCTCCCTGTTAACCTCCAGGATCCAATATAAATGCCTCTGTTTGGCATTCAAAACTCTTTATAACCCGGCCCTTTCCTAATTTGCCATTACAGTCTTGTTTTTTTTATTAGGTTTTAATTGATATTTTGTTTCTTACATCACCATAGTATCCCATGTAACCCTTCTCTTCCTAAAGAGCCATTATGACAAATAAAGTATTTTTTAGAGGAGAAAAAAGTCAACACAATTTATACATTGAAAATGCAGTGGGTAATACCTCCCCACTCCATGAATGGGTAAGTTGGCAGTGTCTTCTCATAGCTCTTCATTCAAATCCCACTTGATCTCCATACTTTTGTTACATTTATTTTTGGTTTTGTGGTGTTTTTTCCATTTACATTGTTATGGTTACTGTATATTTTGTTTTCTTTCTCTGCTTCACTGTTTCAGTTCATATAGATATTTCCATGCCTCTCTGTATTTATCACATACATCATTTCTTATAGCACAGTAATATTCTGTCATTGATGTATCATAATTGTTTAGCCATTCTTCATTTGATAGACATCAACTCTATTTCCAGTTCTTATCTATCACAAAAAATGCTAGTAGAAATATTTTGGAGTATATAGGGACTTTTTTCTTATCATTGGCTTCCTTTGGGGTACTATCCCAATATTAGAATCTCAGGTTCAAAGGGTATGGACATTTTGTGCATATTATGTAATTCTAAATTGCTTTCCAAAATGGCTGAGCATTTCACAGCTCTGCCAACAATGTATTAGTGTGTCTACCTTTCCACACCCCCTGCAATATAGACTATTATCATTTTTGTCATTTTTGCCAATTTGCAGGGTAGAGTGGGAATGGGAAAGTATTCAAAATTGGAGAGATAGAAATGAAAGTGATTCCTTTGGGAAATAGTGAAAGGACCAGCTAGGGTCACATTTGGCAAATAATAAGAGATAAAGTTGGAAAAGTATGATAGGACCAGATTTTGACATGGTGGCAAAGAGACCAGTTAGGTGTTTTTGTAATAATACAGGCTTGAGGTTATAATGGCCTAGATTTAAAGGCTTGGTAATGGGGATATAGAAGAAGGGATATAAGTGAAATATATTATAGATTCTGATGTTGTAATTAATAAGCCAAAGAGAGGAGTCTTAACTTAAATTTTTTGAGTTCTGGTGATTGAGGAAGTGCTGGACACATTAAGTAGTCATACATAAATAACCTTGCTTGAATTCTCTCCTTCCTTCTAGCTATTCTGATCAAAAAGGAAAGTTAACACGTTGGCAAAAATTTAAGTTGTTTTTTAGAATGAATGGTTTAAGAAGTTTATAGAACAGATAATGTGAATAACATGGATAATAAAGGAAATAAGAAATCCATCAGTGTGTGTTGTACTGAGAACATAATCCTTCAGTCCAGTGATTTGAGTATGAGTGAAAGTACTGGAAAGGATAGCAAGGAAAGAAGTATCATGAGAGGGAATTTTGTCTCAGTGAGTGCCATGAGATGGAAGGAGTAAGAAAGGGAGAGGTTTAAGGAAAAGAAAGATAAGTTCATTAGTTGTGGAGCAGGTGTTCCAGAGGGTAAAGTAGAAAGGGGTATTCAGAATTGGAGTGGGACATAGGGGAAGTAAGGTTGAGGGAGGATATTATTTGAAAGTCTAAAATCAAGCATTGCTTGTATGATTTTGAATAGAATGAATTTCTTCCTTTGAAAACTGTCTATATGCTTTTGTCTGTATTTCAGTTTTGAAATGGCTTTTGTTATAAATTTTAATCATTTCCTCATGTAGTTTGGAAAACAAACCTTTTTCAGAGAAATATGCTGCAAATATTTTCCCAGTCACCCTCTTCCCATATAATTTTGTATAATAGAATTTTCTTTTTTATCTTTTGTGATGCACTCTTTCCCTTGCTTGGTTGTGAACTTTTCCGTGATCCATAGATCTGAAAGGCAATTTCTTCTTTGTTTCTCTGTTTTGCTTATGATGTCACCCTTTTTATTTGAATCGTGTAATTTAATTGGAGCTTATCTTGGTATATGGTATGAGATGTTGGTCTATATGTAGTTTCTGTCAGACTGGTTTTTAATTTTTATCCTTCAGTGAATTCCTTGCTCCCTCCTTTACCCTTTGGGATTATGCCTTATCAAAGTCCAGCCCTGCATTAATTCTTACCATCTGCTGCCTTTGTTCCTATTCCTGTGCTGCTTGAACAAAACATGGGAATCACGAAAGTGTGTGTGCTCACTAGATCCACTATAAATTTATGCTAGCTAATCTCAATCAAATGCTCACCACAGCAGCCAGTCCTGCTGCCCCCCCCCTCATAATTTATTCCCTGTCCCACTTATTGCATGCAGCAGCTGTTCCAAAGCTTTTCTTTTCTCTTCAGTCTTCCTATACAACTCCTTTCTTCCCCTCTCTCTGCCAAGGTCCTTGCCTCATACTTTACTAAAAATTTGAGGTCATCTTCTGAAAGCTTCCTTTTTTTCCTCTTCAGCTCAGATCCCTTTGGCATTGTCTCCTACTGTCTTCTCTTCTAGCTATATATACCCTTTATTCCATCCTCTCCTGTCTTTTCAGCTCATTACTCTAACATCATCCTCACTTTCTCTTTAATATTCAGTCTCTCCCTATATCCTATATATAACTTTTCTTGTTGTCTAAAAGCACACTTAAGTTTCTCAAGGCTTAAAAACTTTCATTAGATACTGTCATCCTATATGTGTCCTGCCTTTCTCAACTAAGCTTGAGAAAATCAATAGTCATTGCCTCCATTTCCTTTCTGCTAACTCTCTTCTAAACCCCTGACAATTTGATTTCTGCCTTAACTGCTCTCTCCAGAATTACTAGTTATCTCTTAATTGCCAAATTTAAGATGGTCTCTTCTAAATTCTTTTCCTTTTGAGGATCTTCATCCTTTAGAGGCATGGTATAATGGATAGAGTGCTGGGTCTGGAGTCAGGAAGACCTGAGTTAAAATCTGGCCTCAGATATTTATTAGTTGTGTGACCCAGAACAAGTCCAAGTCACTTAACCTCTGCCTCATATTCCTCAACTGTAAAATGGGGATAATAATAGCACCTACCTCACAGGGTTGTTCTGAGGATCAAATGAGATAATTGTAAAAAAGCACTTAGCACAGTGTCTGGCACATAGTAGGCACTATATAAATGCTTATTCTCTACTTTTCTCCCTTTTGACCTCTCTTTTGACATATTTGACATTGTTGGTCACCTTTCTCCTGGAAACTCTTGTTTCTCCTTTCTGCCTCACTAACTTATCCTTTTTAACTTGCTTTACTGTTTCTTCATCTGTGTCATGCCCACTAAATGTGGGTGTTCTTCAAGACTTTATCCTGGGCTCTCTATTTTTTTGGATCTATACTTTATCACTTCGTGATCTCATCAACTCAAAAGGATTTCAGTTACTACCCTTCTGAAGATGATTAATAGATCTAGATATTTAGCCCTAGTCTCTCTCTAGAACTCTAGTTGTACATTATCAGCTGCTTGTTGAACCTGTCAAACTGGATAATCTGTAGGCATCTCAAACTCAACAAAGAACTCCTTTGAGTCCCCTGCTCCCAACTCTCTCTTCTGAACTTTTAAATTATTGTTAAGGTCACCACCATCCTTCCAGTCACCCAATTACACAGTTTTCAATATCTGAACTCCTTTATTTTGTTCACGCCATATTCAAATGTTTTTCCAAATCTTGTAATTTCTTTACAACTTTTACATGGCACCTTTTCATTCATACAGCCATTAGCCTACTTCCTACACTTATCACCTCTCACCTGATCTATTGCAGTAGTCTTTTAAAGGGACTCCATGGCTAAAATCTTTCTCCGCTCTAATGCTTTTCACGTAGCTTCCGAAAGGATTTTCCTAAAACATGGTATTGCCAGTCAATATATTCTATGGCTTCCTATTGACTTCAGGGTCAAATAGAAATTCCTTTGGCATTTAAAACTTTTAATAAACTGGTTCTTTCCTACCTTTCCAATCTACTCCTTTCTTCATACTCCATTGTCCATTTATATTGGCCTACTTGCAATTCTTTGGATGTAACATAGAGACTCCTGTCTCCATCCCATTACCCTGGATGTCTCCTATGCTTGAAATGCTTTCCTTCCAGCCGTTGGCTTAAAGTCTGACTTCTTTTAAGATTCATATTGAATGCCACCTCTCCCAAGGACTTCTTTTCTGGTCTCCTTAGCTGTTAGTGCTAACCCTTCTAAGGTTACCTTTTTCTACTCTGTATTGACCTTGTATGTTCTCATTCTATGTCCTCTATTCCTTCTTGAGGACAGGGACTCTTTTTACATTTCCTTTGTTTCCCCACTTTTCCCCTGGCACAGTGCCTGGGACTTAGTGAATGTTTAATAAGTGCTTGTTGATTGATTGGTAAAGCTTACGTGATATGATGGAAGATGTATTTGCAGGTAGATGGTGGTGGAGGGATTCTTACCTAATCATTGCTTTATCATTGTGTAGAGGTTCTCTAGATTCTTGAAGGCTTTGCTAGTGAAGCGCAAATTCTATCTTGTTCTTCCAAACAGAAATAGTTTTGAGTCATACTTGATGCTGTCAGCTCTTGATCAGTCTAAGTGTGGAGGTTGGCCATAGGGTCATGATTTATATTTTCAGATGCTTTGAGCCATAGAAATACAAATGCATCTTTTAGACCTTTTTGCTTCTGTAAGTGATGATGAATCTAGGGTCAGAAAGTATTATGGATCACAGTTTTAAAGTACACATTCATTTTATCTAATTATACAATAGCTTGGTATGTTTAATGGGCTGCAAAGATATATCAGTATAAAAGACTTAACTATCTGTAAAGTCAGGGAGATTGTTTCAAATTCTTCCTCTTAAGCATGTTGGCTGTGTGACCCTGGGCAACCCTTAACCTCACCTTGCTTTGGATAGGTAGCTATTGAAAGCTTTAAGTTGAAATAATAATTGCTTATCTACATAGCTAGAGGGAGTTTTCCTATCCAGGAATTTCCTATATCAATAACTTCACATTATCTGGTCCAAATAAAGATTTTTAATGTGTAGTCTTTGTTTTCTAACCAGCAAATTAGCATAATAGCAAGGGAGTTGACATTCTCACTATAAATGTGGTTTAGGTTCAAGAAATGAAAGAAACCAAGTTACTTGTACAGTACTCAGGAGTCTGATTCTCATATATCATGAAGAATATTGAAAAAAGAATTAAAGACTGGATATGGCAAGAGCAAAGTTGATATTTGCCCAATTGGAAGATAATGATGAGAACACGCTCTGCGTGGATATATTAGCTCTAATTGGATTTATTTAACCAAGTTACCAACTTTGGGAAATGGACAAAAGCAAAATAATTGATTCAAACTGACCACGTTAGAGAAATTTAACTAGTGTAATAGGGTTGCCACAGAGGCTGAAAGAACTCATAAAATGCCTTACCTCTCAAATATTTGTCTCCTTGAAGAATGTGCCAAGGATACCATAGAGTACAAGTTTATAGAAGGTGACAATGGCAAGTTAGAAGCAGTTATCTCAGGAAAGAGAGAAAGGCTTGGCATGTGAACCAGCTAAGCCAGATCAACCTGTTAGAGTTTGTATATAAACCACAAGGCAACAGAATTTCAAAGAGGGGAAGTTTCCAAAAGATTGTAAAAGGTTCTGGATGATACACAGTTCTGGAGGCAAAATACTTAATATTTTGAATGAATTTTGCTTAAAAAGGGCAACAGAAGATATCAGTAATTACAACCCATTCTTATGGCCTCTGATGTCCCTTCCAGCTCTTAAATTTATGTTTCTATGAGAAGTATAGAGAATATCATATTCCATGGTGTCTTATTTATTCAATTTTTTAAAAATTGACATCTTTGAACAAAATTCAATCTTGAGGGTTCTCACAAAACCGGGTATCTTCAAAGTATATTATTAAAATAGGACAAGATTCTCCTTGTGGATTGTATCTATTGAAAACTTGGTACACTGATCCACTGATTTTTAATATCAAGTATTTCATAAAATAGAGAGCTATATACTTACCCCTGTCATGGAAACTGTTAACATAAAGAGTCTAAACAAAGAATTCTCTAAATGTTTTTATTCAGAGATGGTATTTTTCCAGTTATTTAAGAGAAATCTGTTTAACCAGCACTGAAAAAGCAAAGTGTATTTACAGTGGGTATTCCTCAGTCTATGATAACAGCCATTATATTAGTCCATCCACATAGTTGTTGTTGTTGGTTTTGTTTGGTTTTTTGCTTTTTGGAAGGCAATTGGGGTTAAGTGACTTTGCCCAAGGTCACAGGCTAGTATTTGTGTTAAGTGTCTGAGGCCAGATTTGAACTCAGGTTCTACTGACTCCAGGGCAGGTGCTCTATTCACTGTGCCACCTAGTCACCCCCACATAGTTGTTTTGAACAGGTACTGCATATAAACAATAAACTAGGCAATTAAAGCAAAACTTTGTAACACAAATATTTTCCTAGTAATGTCATATGGCTGCAATTGATACATAATTTTAGAAGAATCTAAACTGTAAGTAATTTAAAAAGGATGTTAGTTATAAGTATGCTATAACATTACTTATAATGATTTGTGCATAAAAACATTCTTAAGGATGCATATGGCAACAAAGAGATAAAATAAAATGATCATATATTAATAATGAGAAAATAGATGGATAACCCAAGTACTCATTGGTTTCCTTAAGATATTAAAACTACCAGAGGAAAACTTATAGAATTAGTTGACTGCATATTTAAGCAAATAGTAGAGGGATAGTAATTTTAGAGAAGAGAACTTGTCATGGTCAGAACAAGTTCAGAATAAATGACAATCTGCCTTTAACATTCATGTAATATACTTTTGTTTTTACTAATTGAAGGTTTATATTTATATTGCTGTGGTTTTAATGGCAAGTGTGTCTTTAGTATAGATATAATGGATTTGTTGCATTTGAAGTTTAATGTGTGAAAGTTAGGCAATAATTATTTGATTCATTGACATTTTTGTAAAACAAACTACCGCTTTGTTTACATGGATTGTAATTTATATGATTTAAACATCTTTCAATTGAAATTCATGCTTTTGGGGCGGCCAGGTGGCGCAGTGAGTAAGAGCACGGGCCCCAGATTCGGGATGACCTGGGATCGAATCTGAGCTCAGATACTTACCACCACACCCAGAAATAAGTGGCCATGTAACCTTGAGCAAGTTACTTAACCCCAATTGCTTAAAAAAAAAAAGAAAAAAAAAGAAATTCATGCTTTTGTTATAAACGTAGATTTTCTCTTTTGTAACAAGGAACGTAGTTGCTTTGTTTTAAAAGTTTCCAAATGACAGTAAAACTGATTTTTAACATAAGCTTGACCTTTTCCCAAAAGAAATGAGATTTTTAAAAATATGGGATAAAGACTTAGGGTTGTTATAGAGTATAGCACCCTCTCCTTTGTTGAGCCACACCTTCTTGAGGAACATCTACAGCTCTTCAGACTTAACAGTAATACCTGGGACTGAGGCCTACCCTTAAAAGAGGAAAGCATTAAGGATCACTTTCTACCCTTGGGCCTGCTTAATCTTCATAATTTACTGTGCCCCACCACATCACAGTTCTGTCCCTTTTCTATAGCTTGTGTTCCATTCTGGAATTCTTCCACCTGATACAGGAACTTGATATTTTCTAGGCATTTTTCTGGGTCTAGGAGGCTTAGTTTTTGTTTGTCTGGAAACACCCCTTTTCTCCTTGTAAGAATGTTTTCTTGATGCTGTTATCACTGTCTACTTATGACCTTTCCCCTTCTAGTCACAAAAGCAGGTTTGAATTTTGTTTCTATTCTAGTACAGGAAATGTGGCTATTAATATTTTTGTGTAAATGAGACCTTCCTCCCTGTCATTCATTGATCTCCTTGGGGTATATAGGAATTGTTCCTTCACAATGCCACTGTTACCTGCTTTTATTGTATCTAGGCTTGGTCCAGGAACACTTGATGCTCCATTGCTTTGTCTACTGCCATCCTTGGTGGTTCTTTTTCTACAGACATCTTAATCTCTGTGTATACCTACCTCTCTCCTTTTCTCTCAGTTCTTAAGGTGATTACTTTAAACTATGAATCTGAAGCAGTTTCTAAAAGAACCATTAAGTATGGGTTATTAAGGTAAACAGCTATAAACTTTTAATTACCAGAATCATATGTAAATTAAATTAAAAAGAGGATCCCTGACTGAGAAACAAGTGTTGAGAGGATCCCCTGAGGAAGAGATCTGAAATTAGTTGATTATGGGCTTATTAGGTCCCACCACGCCCTTATTCCCATGACTTGCTGGTGTTTCTCCATGGGGAGATGGGCATGCAGCAGAGTCCCTGAGTCCCACCACTTTAAAGGCCTCACCTATCAGACAAGAACTTCATTGATACCCTACTAATCTGGATGGGCTCATATAAGCATTGAAGAACGTCCTGGCTGTCTGGTCCTTCAGTTCTCTCCAAACCTACTAGACTGAATGGCAGAAGCAAGTCAGATGGTGTTTGGTGCTTTGGCTTAAAACTGGGCTGGAGCTGAGATGAAATTTACCATGAGGATTTCCTTTTATACTGGTAGTTTTCTCCAGTGGCAGTGTAGTTTCAGTTCTATTAATGACATCCATGGAGAAACTGAATTTGGCAGGGTATGTAATAAGAATTACATTCTGTAATAAGAAACACTTGTAGTTAGAAACAAAAATAAATTTTCTGTTGATACCAAAGCATTGTTTTCTAGATCTTGAAGTGTCAATTTTGTTGAATTTTGACGTTTTGTCATACTTGACATTTTGTCATAGCCTTGGAATTTTATCCATTGTTATTCCTATTAGGAGTTTAGAAGGTGGTATTATGTACAGGCCATCCTACTAAAACTGTATTATCATCAAACTTAAATCCAATCAGAATTGAGTTGGCATGCAAACTAAGAAGTCTGTTTATAGAAACTTAAACATCTTTCCTATATCTATGTTGAATATGAGAAGCCCAAAAAGATCAATTTTAAGTTTCCTTCTACAATGACCAAAGCATAGTCATCATAGAATAATTATTTTTAGAAATAAGAAAATTTTAAAAACTTTATTCAGAATTTAAATAGGAAAACATTTCTTCATTATTATTGGATATATGTAACTAAAGCAATGCACATGGTTGCCTAATGCATCCTATTTGTTTTTTTGAATGGCTTTATAATCTTCTAACTGCTGAACTCTTCCTCTGCAATGATCTTACCCATGCAGAGATATGTATTTGAAGAGTTCATAAATACAACATCCATATACTTTTTCATACCCTAAAAAGCTCTACCTAAAACCTTCCTTTTCTCTGTAGGTTGACTATTTGTAAAGTGTCTCAAGATACAAAGAGGAAATGGCTCAATGTCTCAGGCAGGGACAGTTCCAGATGGGGCAGCGGAAGTGCCATCTACAGTGGAAAATTGTATGAAGGATGGGAAACAGAAGAGGCCAAGATTGGAGGAGCAGGTGGGGGAGTAGGACATTAGTTCAGATATAAGATAGATATATCATAAAAGTATTTGTTTTTATGTTTAGCTTTAAAGATATTTTATATCCTGTCTATAATACTCTTCAATACATGATTATCTTTAATCTCAGGATGGTAAAATAAAAGAGCAGAAACAGTAGAATCTCATACTGGTATTGGAAGACCATGGCAAAGCCCCAGGTTTGGCTGTAATGTTCTAGTGGGAGAGAACACACAGTTTACTCAGAGAACCCAGTTTGTGAAAACTTGGAGTACAACTGAATTTGTTCTGTATGAGGCTCTTCATTATTTCATTTTACTTTATCCTAGAGGTACTATTGTGAGACAGTATTAGAATGTGGGAAACAATTCCAAAGTTCTTTTTTCCCCCACCTGTTTCCACATTTTTCCTCCTTATATTAAGGATTAGAGTATTTATATTACTTATGTGCTAGTTTTCAAAACTTTTATGCTCCCAGGAAAGAAAACTAAGCATTGAAGAAGAATTTTAAAAGAACAACTTTTTGTCATCTCTTTTAAAATTGAAGTTTGTATAAAGCTGGATTTGTATTTCTCTTTTCCATTTTTTGATTGCCTCTCTTTCCCTATTGTGATATGTACTGATTTTGCTTCTGTGACTCCCTGTTCTTTCTGATGTTACTGTTGCTTTAGTACTATAACTATGAAGATGACCTTGGGAGTTAAAATAAGCAGTTAGGGGAAAGTAGATATAATTTACAGTTAATCCTTTTTTCTTTTTCACTTTCTTGTTTTTGTTATTTGGTTGGCTTTTTCCTCAGTGCTCATTAAGTACCTCCTGATCCTCGTGGTGTCCTTTTCTCCCATTCCAGCTCAGTTTTTAGGATAGACTTTTAAAACAATAATGCCTAACTTATTTCCCAAATTTCTGTTCTAAGGAAAGCATGAATGATGCTTAGAAGGACACTATGGGCTTAGACTACTGTATTTTCTTCTGAGGGGCGATGCTTTTCTCCCCATATGAAGTGAGGGGAGAATAAAAGGCATAGAATGGGGAAGAAGTTTTGTAAGTCTAATTTAGTCAGCTGAGTAGTCTTTATTATGTTATGAATTCCCAGAATGTCATTTAAAGTTTGTACTATATAATTCAACATTAAATACTGTATTCCTTTAATTTTTTTTATATTAGTCTCGTTTCCCAAACAGAATCTAAACCCCCTTGAGGACAAGCATATCCCCTAGAGTACCTAGCAAAGTGCTGGGCACAGTAAATATCTGGCCTGTTTATTAAGTGAATATCACACATCTCTATTCACATGCTTTCTGAGGCTAGATAGATAGCTAAGGCAATCCAATTTTAGGCTTTTGTGTGTGTGTGTGTGTGTGTGTGTATATATAAAAGAGCAAACATCTATTAGAAGACCATGAAATGAAGAATAAAATTCTGAGTGTTAGCTGTTTGCTCCTTTTTTTTTTTTTACTAAATTGATAGTAAAGATTATTTTAATTGTACTATTTAAGTTTTTATGGCAAAAGGAAAACATCTGAGTATACATGAGTAAACTTTTTATGTTGAATAAAACATCATTTTTACTGAGTGCTTGTTGGATTTGTGTTGTGCTATATCAAAATTAGATACACATATTGTGTTTAGATTATCTAGCCTGTCCTGCCACAGTTTTCAGTATCGTGGTGATTATATTAGTGATGACATTCGAGTTAAGACACTCATTATTCTTTGACCTTTCCTTACTGTCATGAACATCTAGAGCCCTTTATTGAGTTGAAGGTCTCAATCTGTAGACTTTGCAAATCCCATGCTACCATAGATTGAGGAGGCATGCCAGTCCTCCACTGTATGATGTTTCTTCAAGCCATGCTGGGCTTTCTCATGGCCTTGACATGAAAGCAGAATATTTAATTCGAGAATTAGTACGATCTCAGTAGAACAGAAATCTGTACTAACAGTTAAGTCACCAAGCATCTTTAAAGCACCTACTATGCAAGGCATCGTGCCAAGTTATGGGGATACAAATGCAAAGAGTGAAACAATCCCTGCCAACATAGACCCTTCCCTTACTCCTAGTGCTTTTTTTTTCTTTTTGGAGGGCAGCTGGGGTTAAGTGACTTGCCCAAGGTCACATGGCTAGTAAGTGTTAAATGTCTGAGGCTGGATTTGAACTCATGTCCTCCTGAATCCAGGGCCGGTGCTCTGTTCACTGTGCTACCTAGCTGCCCCTCTAGTGCTTTTTTTGAACTGCTCCCATTTTCTTTGAGTTTTTAAGGGTTTTTAGGGTAAAGAATTAACACAGGGGCGGCTAGGTGGCACAGTGAATAGAGCACCAGCCCTGGAGTCAGGAGGACCTGAGTTCAAATCCAGCCTCAGACACTTAACACAAAAACTAGCCTTGTGACCTTGGGCAAGTTACTTAATCACAATTGCCCTCTCAAAAAAAAAAAAAAAAGAATTAACACAGCCCTTTCTGGCACACACTAGTGAGAGCAGTAGAAAGCTTTCCTCCTTCCCCTTCTTCCTCTCCTCCTCTGCCTCCCCATGGTAGGAAGCTTTGGATTCTGCTTATTAGGTAGAAATAAGAATCAACATGTCTCATAAATTCTGAATTTAAACATTTCAAAATGAACCAAGTAGAAATACTACAACTGTTCAAAAGCAAACTAGTTGTTTTCAAGAATTTTTTTTGCTTAGATTCACTTATATGTAAAGCTTTAAAAAAATTAAGTGAAGTTTGAATCTGTATTCAGTTTGAACTATTTTTCTGTAGTCTCATGTTTCCATTTTTAATGGTTAAGCATTTAAGAGTCTTCAGTAAGTAGTTTAGGGTAATAGAATGATGGATTTTGAATTAGGAGACTTGAATTTTGAAATTTGACTGATGCTGTGTGATCATAGGAAAGTCACCTCACCCCACTGACCCTCAGTCACCTCACCTTTTTAAGCCTGTTTCCTCATGTGACAAAAGGATGATAATTGTTCTACCTACTTCATGGGGTTTTGTGAGGAGGAGTCTTTGTAAAGCCTTTATAAAGTACTATATAATTATATTTTTGCTGTTATATAACACACATTCATTTAGAATATGAATCCAAATCTGTGAAAAGAGATAATTAAAAATTATTCAACAGCATTTATTAAGATACTGTATTCAGGGCACTGTATTTTGGAAAGCATTTTGTGAATTCCCCCCAACAGATTGACCTTCATGATTAATTGTCATAGACTAACACTAGTCTATATAGAACTACAGAAGTTCAGAGTGGAAAAGACCTCAGGAACCATTTAATCCAAGCCATCCCCAAAAAAGAATTCTGTCTACAGTATGCCTGCTATGGGGTCATCTGGCCTTTGCTGAAGCACCTCTTATGGATAGCTCTTGTTGTTTGGATGGTTTTCTTAACATTGAACTTAAATTGACCTTGAGTAGTTTCCACTCTTTATTCCTATGTTTGCCTTAAGTAGAACAAGTCCTCTTCCAGCTGAAAGATTTCAGATGTTAAAATCTAGCTATCAAATCCCCTTTGAGTCTGTTCTTCTCCAGACTGGATATTCCTAGAATCCTTGAGGTTTCTGCTAGTCCTTACAGCCCTTTCACCATCTCCCCTAGGTGCTGTCCAGCTTATCAATGTCTTTTGTCAAATGACGAGCAGCTAGGTGGTGTAGTGGATAGAATGCTGACCCTGGAGTCAGGAAGACTCATCTTTCTGAGTTCAAATCTCACCTCAGACACTTACTAACTGTGTAACCCTGGGAAAGTCACTGAGCTCAGTTTTCTCATCTGTAAAATGTAACTTTGCCAAGAAAACCCCAAATTGGGTCATGAAGAGTCAGACATGACTGAAAACAACTAAACAACAACAATGTCCAGAATGGAATATAATACTTCTGGTGTGGTCTCACCAGGGTTGAGTTCTGCAGAACTGTCTTCTTATTTCTGGATGTTAATAGCTTCCTTTATCCAACCTAAAATCACATTGGTGTAAAATTTTGCATGTTTCTCTTGAATTTAATTGCATTAGGTTCAACCTAGTGCTCAACTTGTCTGTATCCTGTTAAGTTCTTTTTGTATCCTGACTTTGGGAATATCCAGATTATCAGTTATTCCTCTAATCTTTGCCTCATCTGTAGACTGTCGGTAGTTAATTCAAATCATTGATAGTTGATAAAAATGGTAAGTTGCCCAGGGCCAAGCATAGATCCCTGGGCTTTCTGATGGAGACTACTTACCAAGAATAAGTCGACTTGGAGAGTTGTCTGGGTTTTCTTTCTTTTTTTCTTTTTTTTTTTTTGGAGGGCAGTTGGGGTTAAGTAACTTGCCCAAGATCATACGGCTAGTTGTGTGTGTGTGTGTGTGTGTGTGAAGTATCTGAGGCCAGATTCGTACTCAGGTCCTCCTGACTCCAGGGCCAGCGCTCTACTCACGGCGCCACCTAGTGGCCCCTTTTTTTTTTTTTTTTTTTTGCTTTTTTTGGAAGGCAACTGGGGTTAAGTGAATTGCCCAAGATCACACGGCTAGTTTTTGTGTTAAATGTCTGAGGCCGGATTTGAAACTCAGGTCCTCCTGACTCTAGGGCTGGTGCTCTATTCATTGCGCCACCTAGCTTCCCCGGATTTTCTTTTTGAAACCTATTCATTTAGTTCTAAATCCATCTGTCATCTAGCCTACATCTTTTACACAAGAATAACATTAAAGACTTTATCAAATTATATTCAGAATGAAAAGTAATTAAGATTAGCATGCATTCAGTGAGCATCTAACAATTTACATTAAGAGAGAAGGGACCTCAAAACATAATGGAGGGAGGGGGGTGGCTAGGTGGCGCAGTGAATAGAGCACCGGCCCTGGAGTCAGGAGGACCTGAATTCACATCTGGCCTCAGACACTTAACACACACACATACACATACACACACACACTAACTAGGCGTGTGACCTTGGTCAGGTCACTTAACCCCAATTGCCCTCCAAAAAGCAAAAAAACAAACCGTAATGGAGAGTCAAGAGAGTCAAGTTTGGATGTCAGTAAAATAAAGTAATTTTGAGTTTTAAAAAATGGTTTTTCCCCCATTGGTTATAATCCTTCTTTATAACCTGACTAATGTTTAATGTGAAGGCATTTGTAGATCCTATATTTGACTGCATGCCACCGTGGGGGTGGGGGGGGGAGGAAATTTGAAACTCCTCAAGGGATTGTGAAATTGAATGTTGTAAACTAAAAGTAAATAAACAAATTAATTAATTAAAAAATAAAATTAAAAAAATGATTTTTTAAGAAACAGTGAAGCCTAGTGGGTAAAATGAATAACTTTCTTTGAATTCAGGAAGACCTGGGTTAAAATCCAGGCTGTGATACTAACTAGTTTTTGACTCTAGGAAAGTCATTTAACCCGTAATACTTTTCTGAATCTTAGACTTGCCTTCTTAAATTGTTGGACCAAGTTTTCTAAACTGAGAATTCATTGATACTTGAGTATTAGCATATGGGCAGTCCAAAAAAAATTACTTACCTAAATGCAGGATATTCACCTTCACGATGACAATTTAATTATCTTTTGTTAGAGGAAAAGATCAGCAGTGAAAAGGTACATAACATGTAGATTTAGAAAATTATCCCATAGACTTAGTATTATACATATCATGCTTTAAAGAAATTTTTGTGAATTTTGAAAAAGAAACTATTTCTTGATGTAAGAAAACCTTAAAAACCCAACCCTTCTTTTTGGCTTCCAAATATAAATAATAGACTAGTATTCTAAAAGTGTTTGTTACTTAAATATGTATATGTCAAACTTTAATCATATTATGCAGATCTGTCATGTATATGGGTCAGTATCATCATAAACATAATCCTATACTTGGCGTATTTCTTTCAGGGGAAGGTAGCCAGCATCCTTTTGGAGCCATGAATATTACCCGTACTCCAACTGTTGCACAGATTGGCATTTCAGTGGAATTACTGGATAATCTGGCACAGTTGACTCCTGTGGGCAGTGCTGCTGTATCATCAGTTGATTCATTCACTCAGGTAATGTAATGAAAATAGAGAGCAATTTAGCATACTTCAAAAATCAGCCTGTTGGTTGTACAAATGTAAACATTTTTTGAAAAATCACAAAATATTAGTTACTAGCCTCTGCATTTAGAAACTGATCTACTTGTTTTCCCCCCAAATATTTTGATCAGTTAAGAAATATCCAGTGTGTTAATTTTTTAGATAGGAAGGTTAGCTGAGTGAATGTAAGTGGAATGCTGTCCCAACTGACATTTACACAAACCTGTCAGGAGCTATGACCTATCAGTCCCTGACATGTTATAAAGTCCTGTGCATCAGAGTGCATTAGTACTCTGCTTTAATTGAGAAGGGGAAGTCCAGTAGTAATTTTTGTCTACTTGAGATCAGAACACTAAAAATGCATTCTGTTTTCAAAATTAAAATAGAGACAGAGGATTTAAGTATAAAGAAGAGATTCTTTTTGTGTTAAGTATAAAAAAGTTTCTTTTTGTGATATGTTATCACATTGTTTGCTGAATTTAAAAATTAAAAGCATCTAATGCAGATGTAGTAAAAGAAAACAAGTAAGTTCTCATAAAGTGTGTAAATTAAAATGAGTTTATAACGTAGTAGGAAAGTATTTCTTGTGCTGTCATTCACAAAATGATGTAAATTCACCTAATTACTTGAAAAAATGGGAACCTGTGTGTTTATGATTTATTTATTTTAAAGAGACAGTGGGTCAAAATGAATAAAGTTGACTCTGAAGTCTGTATATTGCCTCTGGCACCTCTTCGCTACGTGACCCTGGGCAAGTGTTGTTAGGTGACTGAATGAGACCAACTATCAGAGAAACTTTAAGACTACCTTGATGAAGGAGTCCCTACCCTAGTGATATTACAGATCCAGTCCCTGTTCCTATTCATATTAGACTGGGGAAAATTATGGGAGAATATTGTTCTTTATCCATTTAAAACATTTTTCTTCAAAGCATAAAAAATTTCTAACTCAAAACGAGTTCAAATAAAAAGCATCTCCTAAATATATGCCTTCAGTATTTGATTTGCTGTCCATTCATAATAATTCAAATAGTTAATTTTTTTTGTTCTCTCTCACCTTGTCCCCTCTCTCCCCTTTATTTTAGAATTAGTCCCTTCTCTTATCAACATAGATATTTTTGTATGCTTGTTTTCTGAAGCAATTTTTCTAATTCTGTTCTTCTTAAGAAGGAGAATCCTCCACCATAAAGTTCTTAAAAGGGCTGCCCACAGCTGGCATTTGACACTGAATTTTTGTTTCTGAGAAAGAGGGAAGAGAATGATTTTCTAGTAGTCAAAAAAGTTCTACTTAGCGCCTGATTTAATTAACTTTCACCTTTGTGACTTAAGTGCCTTGTTTAATTAGGTCTTTGTTTATACTGTCCTGGGCAAAGCTTTGAGACTGGTTTTTTGTTTTGAAGAGGCTGGGAGTGTTTATGTTGGGAAAAACATCTTTTTTTTCCTTTTTCTACACATTCTTAAAATTTTGTAAGCTTAGAAGTTGAAAATACTTGATAAGGACTGCCTTTGAATTATTTCAAAATAATATACTAGAGAAAACTAGTACTAATGTACTAGAGAAACATAATGACTTCTAGAACAATATAGCATGCTCAAAATTCACAGATCTTTTCAAAACCTACATAAGGGAAAGATGTTCACATTTTAAGACTGCAGTTAACTTTTTGGGTGTGAATAATAAATAGTTCAAGACTTATTGTTTGACAAGATGAGAAAGAATTTTATTTCACAAATAATTAGAACCAAATAAACAAGATATTTTTGGAATTATGTAATAATTCATAAGCTATTTATTTACTTTTCAGTTTACTCAGAAGATGTTGGACAACTTCTACAATTTTGCTTCATCATTTGCTGTGTCTCAGGCCCAGATGACTCCAAATCCTTCTGAAGTTTTCATTCCAGCAAATGTGGTTCTGAAATGGTATGTGAAAATACATTTTCACTTTTAATAACATTTATTTCCTGACCATACATTTGTGAAATCAGAGGGAATGAATGTGTTCTAGATTGTCAGGAATATACTGACTTTGGAGATAGCGGACTTCTTTTTGAACCTCAAATCTATTTCCCAGAGAGCATATTACAATAGAAAGAACACTGACTTTGGAGTCATAAAACCTGGCTTCAAGTTCTGCTTTGAAATAAACTATATATGTGACCATGACCAAATCAATTAATCTCCCTGGACCTCAGTTTCCGCATCTGTAAAATGAGGAGATAGGAGTAGATGGCTTCTGAGGTGCTTTTTCTATCTGTGTGACCTTTGGATCTCATTTTACTCATCAGACAATCTCTTTCATTTATAAATCTGTTGATCCTGTGATTGTTCCTGTTTTTTTGTTGATCATGTCATTTTACAGCCAAATAGAATTTAAAGAAATTGTCTTTATCTCATCATTAACAATAAATATTCAGTTAGTAGCTGGTTACTTACATGACATTAACCTAGGTATCATGAAGTTAGAGAGTACAGTTGTGCCAACCAGGCTCATTTATGATAATATTTTTTACATGTGGTTGCCAAACTCTACTGTAGCCACCCTAACCTTGTTATAACCTTGTGCTTAGCACTTTATCTCTCAGGTGGTTCTCCCACATGCCATCCTTGTGTAGGAGCATAGGAATATTGGTTTAGAGCTTGAACGGACCCACAGAAGCCATCAAGTCCAGATGCTCATTGTATGAGGAAACTGAGACCCAGACAAGTAAAGTGACTTGCCCAAGGTCACACAGGTAAACCTAGACCTCTTACCTTCAAAACCACTACTTTTCCCCCATACCATAATGTTTTCTAGTCCAAAGTATGAGACAGATCCTGGTGCTGCTAAAACCAGATTAAAATGTATTTGGGAAGTATTTAACAAAATAAATAAAAATACAGTTATCTCTTCTACATTGTGACTTTCCTCATTGAGGTTACAATATATTCCAGGTTGGCATTAGAAATTAAATAGGGATTTTGGGGGAGTTTTGGAGAATCCACCAGCGAAGGCCAGCAGACAACACAGAGAAAAGTTTAGATACTTAGAAATACATAAAATATGTGTGTGTGTATATCTATATCCAGATCCATATCTATATCTATGGAGAGTATTGTATAATATCTCCTTTGGTACAAAAGGAGGGCCAAAAAGTTTTACGCAGATTTTCTAGATTGCCAGAGTGCCATGCCCCTAATCCCTGCCATGTGAAGGGGATAACTGTACAATAGAGCATAATGTCAAGAAGTGGTTTTCTGAGTCATTATGGGCCACTGGAATGGGGAACCCATCTCTAACTTGAGGTGGACACCATTACTTTAGCGCACCTTCCTCATTTCATAGATGAGGAAAGTGAGCCTCAGAGATATTAAGTGACTTGTCCAAGGTCATGCAGGTGGTAAGTAAAAGGATTTGAATGCATGTCTTCTGATATTACATCTGTGTTCTTTACCACTGTTCTATGCTAATGTATCATCTGCAGCTTTTGTTCTTATGGTATATGTGAGAGATTCCTATGCATAGATATGTGTGTCTAAAGAATTTTAATACATAAAAACAAGAAATGTTATCTGGAGATTCTTAGAAATATTATGTTAAATATTTTAAATTAATTTACATGTACTTTGAAGACATATGGAAAGTCTTAAAATTTTATCGTATCAACCTTCAATAAGTGTTTACCATTTAGAAGCAATAATGGTCTTCATAAAAATCAGTATATGCTACTTCATGGAATTTTTATGCTTTTGTAGTTTGCGACAAAATCTATAGTTGTAGGTGATTTCAAGTTCCATATTTTTTATACTTTGTAGGACAGCATTTTGGAATGAGGTAATGTATGTAAAGGCAAAGCACTCTATGTACCTTAAAGGTCTACATACATTTCAGCTATTAATAATAATTAGTTCTGTCAGCATGAGTGGCATAGGAATTGAACAGAATCTAGGCTTGGAGTTGAGAGGCCTGTATTCTAATCCACCTTCTTGACTCATTAGCTTTGTAACCATAGTAAGCCACTTGAGGAAACAATTAAGTTTCTTCATCTGTAGAATGGAGATAATACTAGTAGTATCTGCTTCAAATGGGGTTGTTTTGAGGAACAAATAAGAAAGTGTATGTAAAGTGTTTTGTAAATTTTCAGATAACATAAATGTCCACTGTTAACATTATTACCACCATAGTTCCTGATTGCTTTGAATTTGAAATTAAATGAATGCTAGTGAAATTAAAATACCTAATTGTAACTCTTTACTGGGTAGTTGCTCCCCCCTCCCCTTTTCTATTTGCTAACTTGTTTTCATTTTCTGCTATGCCCTGACTTGTGCATAATTTGGCAGATGATAAGATAGCATTTTAATTTTCTTACAAGTAATTCTGTTTCCTTTCTTTTCTAGGTATGAAAACTTTCAGAGACGACTAACCCAGAACCCTCTTTTTTGGAAAACATGATTTAAATAAAATAATTTTTAAAGGGTTCTGAACCATTGTCATATTTTGGAGATAATAAACCAACCACCATTTAAAAGCATGAGGATAAAAGAATAATAAAATCTAAACTGAAAAACTGCTTCTTAATTATTAACCTTAATTAAAATTCTAAAAATTAGTTAAATTACAAACAGAAATTAAAATATGCTCACTGTTGATGTTTTTTTCTTACAGATTTAAAAACCTTTTCAAAAAGAATAAAAGCATTTAATCTGAATATGCACTAGTTAAAATAAGATTTTTAACAGTAATGATTTTGATGCCTCTCAGCAATAAAACAACTAAATTTTTTTAATTTGTTGTTTTATAATAATAACAATATTATGTTATATATAATATTTATTATATAATATATATTAATATATGACATATATTAATATATATTATATATAATAACATAATAATAACAATAAAACAACTAAAAATAGCATCACATTTTACATTATTTTAACAGTTTTATTCCAGATTCAATAACCAATTATATAAAATTTCTTTTGTAAATTTCTCCCTTTAAAAACTTCATAAATATACACATTTCCATGTATTAGAAAATAATGTAGGGCTAGTCTTTTCTTATCATTAAAGTAGTCTCTAGTTATGGAAAATGGCTGTAATTTTTATATTTTGAAAGCTCTACTTTTTTCTCTGCTTGTTTAGTAAAGTTGTAATGTTCACTAATGAGCACAAATAATGCTCTAGGTTTATTGAATATCAAAATTAACTGTGCATGTTTAGAGTAAGCTTGGGGTCAGAGGGAGGAAGGGAGAATAAGAAAATAACACTTTTCTAATTTGAAAAATCTTCATGCTTTTAAAAAAATACTTTACACACAAATAAACATTGTGTAAGCCAGGTTTCTTGATATTGTTTTTGTGCCTTTTTGATGGGAGGGCAACTATGCTTAGAGATTCTTAATGTCTTTCTTGATAATCCGGTAGGATTGGTGTGGCTATGTTTTTGATATAAAAGGATACTTGTGCTTTGTTTTTTTTCTGTGACTCTTTATGATTATGTTTTCATAACAAATTAGTTTTAGCTAATCTAGGCTTAATTTCACTACACCATTTCATAAAGGTTAGATTTTATGTAACTGGTATTCTACTATTGTAGAGCTTAAATAGTTCTTCTTTACAGAGGCAAGGAAAAGGAAACAGATGAACCTTGCTTGGCACCTACTTACACTATTTCACTTTGGTTCAGCTGTAATAATGATTAAATGGGAAAAGCTGGTAAGCATTATTTCTTGTTGTGTTGACAGACTTGCTATCTCTTTTTAACAGACTTTATAATAGGATAATTTTAAAAAATATGAATTTTTTAAATTTTTATTTTTAAATTTCTTTTAATTTTTTGCTTTTTGGAGGACAATTGGGGTTAAGTGACTTGCCTAGGGTCATATGGCTAGTAAGTGTGTCAAATATCTGTGGCCAGATTTGAACTCAGGTCTTCCTGACTCCAGGGCCGGTGCTTTATTCACTGTGCCACCTAGCTGCCCAATGAATTTTTTTTTTTAATCAGCTTACTTCGATTTTTTGCTGGGAAGAAACCACAGAAAGGCCTCACAGATTCCGTTCTCTTTTAGTTCCAGTGGAACAATCCTGCTAAATATCTGACACATTAGTGAAGTGTTCTTATCAGTTTTTTTTTTTTAAAGCAATCGGGGTTAAGTAACTTACTCAAGGTTACACAGCCAGTTATTTCTGGGTGTGGTGCTGAGCATCTGAGCCCAGATTTGATCCAGGTCATCCCGACACTGGAGCCAGTGCTCTTACTCGCTTTGCTACCTGGCCGCCCCTTCTTATCAGTTTTACTAAACCTCTTACCTAATTGCTTCTTGAAAGGACACTCTTTTGGTTGATGTAAGGGTAAGAGCTATATTTTTGTTTACAGTGCTACATTTGAGAATATTACCAAAATATGCTACTTAGATGTGAAGTCATTGAACTTTGAAGAAGAATAATAACTGATGTCACCCAAATTTTACACAGATGCCAAAAACTGGTTAGATTTGGTTCTCTGGGCCACAGAAATAATTTTGAAATATTTTTGCACACAAAAGGTAATAGTTTACTTGTATTTAAAACATTTGGTACAAATAGAACCTCTCCTCTCTCCCCTAATCCTAAAATGAGATCTTACTGAAAATTCAAAAGAAAGTCACAGGCTGAAAAATATCACTAATTCTAGACTGTATGCTGGTTTTACATTGATCAAATTCCCAGAAAAAAATACACAGCCTCTCTTTGGACCAAAATGGTACTTCTGTTTTTATTAAGACAGACCAGAGCTTCTCAATCAGTACTTGCTTTATATATATTCACATTACATAAAGAATTCTGAAAGAAATCCACATTCAAAAAAACCACACATATATTAACTTTACTGTGTAGTACTGTGCTTTTCTTTTTCATTTAGACAAATTGCCTTGTAATCAGAGCATTGTTATATGCAGATAGTTGTCACTTTGTGTACATTCCCATTATGTACATTTGACTTTATGTAAAGAATTCTGAAAGAAATCCACATTCCAAAAAATGTATATTAACTTTTCTGAACAGTACTGTACTCTTTCTGCTTCTGCCCCTCTGCTTGGTGCTAAGGCCTGCCATTCCTGCACAAAAAGAAAAAAAAACCCTCTCCAAGTAAAATCAGAAGAACTGATGCTCTGCCACCTCACTCTGGATTGGGGGCTTGGCTTGAGATCTTTGTCAAAGAGAGGAGACTTTTGCTCTGCCCACATGTCCAGCCCCTGTCTTCTATCCATCCCTGCTAAGTACCATGTGTCTATTCCCTTCCACCTTTCCCCATGTTTCTAGTCCTCTCCTGTCTATGTCTGCTCCCCACAATGTCTTCTTTTCTTCTGGCTGGCTCCCTTCCTGCCTTGGCCTGGTCCACTTGTGTTCCTGCTTCTGCTTCTCAGTTCCCTGCTCCTAATTGTCTTAGAACCTTGTGTTGGCCCCTTCCCTACAGAGGTGGATGGCCCACTTCCTGCCTCCCTCCCTCTTTTCCCCAGGTCTGCATGCAAATTTGCATCACAGAAAAACATGCTTTACATAGAAGTTTGCAGAACAGTTGTCTTACATAAAGTGAGAACTGTCTACTTACTTCATGTAAATACTTGGTTTTCTTGGTTTTTCTAGGTTTTGTTTTTTCATGGCCCAGGGACACATTTATTGGTAGCATTAGGGTGATACATTGGTAAGTGAGAATTGAAGAGGCAGGCTCACACGTATAGTAGTTGTAGCTTTAAATCAAATAATAGTTTTTACATGTAATTCAACATGGAAGGGATTACTGGTTGCCTATGATCATATCAGTGCTGCATGTATATATAGTCAAAATTATAAGCAATATTTTTACATATAAAGAAAATTGTTTAACTTTATATATCTACGTCTATGTATCTATATCTATACTAACACATTAATGCTTTTTTTCAGCCTTATACAAATGACAGAAGATTGATGGGGATTGGCATACTTGTCAGGTTGCACAGTGCCAGGGCAGGATATAGTTTGACCATCAAACTAAAAGCCATGAGGGAAAGGAATAGGGTTGTATACCTCTTGTAAGGATTGTTCTCCTTTTGACTTTTCCAAATCTAAAATGTCTTTCTGACTACCTTTCCCTTCCCTCTAGCAGTTTGAACATCAAGAAAGTGTAATAAGTCCGTGTTTGAAGTTTAATTCAATTTTATGTTTTATTTATAAAACATGGATGGTTTAGTTAACTATTGTGAACTGCAGTCTGGCACCTTTTCTGATCTTCTTAGCTCCTAAGGTGATTTTTGAATTTTTCAAAACTGCAGATTTTTCCATTTTAAGAATTGGAGTACCAACAAACATGATCTCAGCGAAAGATTCTGTTATTGCACTTTGTGCATAATTATCTAAATGGTAGGAAGTTGAGAGTAAGTATAAATCATGAACTTATCAAATGGTAGTAGTGCTCTGGGAACTGTTATATATACATCAGTGCAGCTGGTGAAGGAAAGGCTATCTGATCTTAAAACTTGGTTTTGATATCTTAGATAAGTAATGGAAATTGCTACTAAAATAACTATTAAGGATCAAGACTAGGTAATTACTTTTTTTTTTTAAATTAAGCTTCTATCTGTATTCAGACACCATCAGTTCTTTCTCTGGGGATGGATAGCATTTTTCATTATAAGACCTTCAGAATTGTCTTGGATTATTATATTGCTGAAAATAGCTAAGTTATTCATGCCTGATTATATTATAGTATTGCTGTTACTTTGTACACAGTACATTTCACTTTGCATCAGCTCATGAAAGTCCAGGTATTTCTGAGAGCATCAAATTCATTTCTTTTAGTATGATAGTGTTCTATTGCATTCATATATATTTTTTAAAGCAATTGGGGTTAAGTAACTTGCTCAAGGTTACACGGCCAGTTATTATTATTTCTGGGTGTGGTGCTGAGTATCTGAGCCCAGATTTGATCCAGGTCATCCCGACACTGGAGCCGGTGCTCTTACTCGCTGAGCCACCTGGCCGCCCCTAAGCAATTAGGGTTAAGTAACTTGCTCAAGGTTACACGGCCAGGTGTTTCTGGGTGGGTGCTAAGTGTCTGAGCCCGGGATTCGATCTCCAGGTGTTCTCAACACTGGAGCCGGTGTTCTTACTCGCTGTGCTACCTGGCCGCCCCTCAACTTTTAATTCTTTACCCCCCAAAAAAGCTGCTATAAATATTTTTGTATATGTAGATCCTTTTTCTTTTTTATTTCTTTTGGGATAGAGACCTAGTAGTGGTATTGCTAAGTCAAAGGATATGATACTTCCAAATTGCTCTACAGAATGGTTGAATCACTTCACAACTCCACCAACAGTGCATTATAGTCTCATTTCCTCCACATTCCCTCCAACATTTGTCATTTACCTTTTCTGTCTTATTAGCCAATTTAATAGGTATGAAATTCGGTAATTACTTTTAATAATATTAAAGAATGCTGTTGATTAATCCAGCACAGTGTGGGATAGATGGCCTTTTCTAGAAGAATTGATTTAGTTTCTTTTCTAAAGAAAGACTTAAAAACCTGGTTGGTTGATTATCAGATAATTGCAGTGAAAACACAGAAAAAAAACTGGAGTTTTAAAATTTTATTCTAAATAGTATTTTATTTTTTCCTCAATTGCATGTAAAAATAATTTTTAACATTTGTTTTTTTTTTTAACATTTTGAGTTCCAAATTCTCTCCTCTTCCCCTCTCTTGGAGGCAGTAAGCAATTTGGTGCAAGTTATACATGTATAGTCATGCAAAACATTTCCATATTAGTCATGTTTTGGAAAAAAAAAAAACAGGCCCTCACCTCACCCCCTGCCAAAACAAAACCAGGAAAAATAATCTTATTCATAATCTTGTTTCTTGCTCTGGTTGATGGTAGCTCCCCTCAAATTATGATATAAAAAATTCTCTGCCTTCACTAAAATCTTTCTTCTCTGACCTCTAACATACACAGTCTTTCCTCCAGTCTGTTTCCTGGATTACTCAGCTGGTTTGCATGGCATCCTTCACCTTAACATTCCTTACTCAGTGGTTTCTTGATCTACCTCTGGGGACTCTCAGTCTCCTGACCTTCCTGGCCCTTGGCCATTACGTGCTACACTTTAACCCTAATGTTCTGTTTTTCCATTTTGTTGTTTCTACACAAATTGCTATATTTTAAAAAGTTTTATTGATATCTTTTGTTTTTGTATCAGCTATTTCTCTTCCCATTGAACTCTCCTTTGTTACAAAGAAAAGATTAAGCAAAACCAGTAGATGCCTTGACTGACAACACATGCAATATTCCACACCCGTCATCACCTTCCTTTCTCCTGGATGAGATTGGTTGTTACAATTATTCATGTTTTAGTTACCCTATAGTCTTGTTTTCATCTGTGTTACTGTAATCATTGCCTATATTCTCCAAGTTCAACTTTATTTACTTTGTATCAGTTCATACAAGTCTTCCTATGTTTCTCTTAGTTCTTCACATTCAGTGATTCCAGTACAGTCACATACAAGCTTATTCAGCCATCTCCTAATTGATGGGCACCCATTTTATTAGCAGTTTTTTGCATGGGGCTGCTAGGTGGCACAGTGGATCAAGCACCCAGCCTGAAGTCAGGAAGACTCATTTTCCTTTAATTCAAATCTGACCTCTGACACTTAGTGGCTGTGTGACCCTGGGCAAGTCACTTTACATTGCCTCATTTTTTTCAGCTGTAAAATGAGCTGGAGAAGGAAATGGCAAACACCTCCAGCATCTTTGCCAAGAATATACCTCAAATGGGGTCACAAAGAGTTGGACATGACTGAAAATGACTCAACAGCAACACTTTTAGGATATATTGGGGCTTTTTGTTTTTGGTTTCCTTGGTATGTCGTGTCCTGTGGTGAAATTCATGGTATGCCCTCTGAACTTTACATTCCTAATGATCATAGAGCCATAGATTAGAGCTGCAAGACACCTTAAGACAGAGGTGGGGAACCAGTGGCCTCAAGTGCAGCCCTTTGACTAAATCCAAACTTCACAGAACAAATCCTGTCAAAGGACCGACTTGAGGACCTAGAGGGCTGATGTGGCCTCAAGGCCACAGGTTCCCCACCTCTGTCTTAAGAGATTGTTTCACCTGCTTATTTCACAGAAGAGGAGATGTTGGTACAGAGGGGAAATGATTTAGCCAGGGTCATAGAGATCATAAATAACAGAACTAAGATTCAAAATCTAGGCCTTTGACTGCAAATCCAGGTTTCTACATGAAGCTTTCCCTTAATAACTTTGTGTTTATTCTGTTTATACCAATGTGCACATATGTTATCTCCCCCCAATAGAATGTAAAGCACGGGCTTGGCATGTAGCAGTTATTTAATGAATGCAGATTTGTTGGTTTTTGTATCACATTGTCCTTAAGTTAAAGAATCTGTTCTGAAGATGGCAGTGTAGAAGCAGGAAAACTCCCTGTGCTCCCCTCTATAATCACCGCAAATGCCTATAAAAAACAACTCTAAACAAACTTTAGAGCTACAGAACCCACAAAGTGACAGAAACAAACCTCCTGCTGAAGACAGCTTGGCAGGATGGCAGGAAGGGTCCATTGCAGCCTGTTGGGAGCAGAGCCCAGCCCCTCTTGAGCTTATGGTTTTAGCCCCAGGGCAACCTGACCAGCCATGGCTGGAGGGACTTCAGAAGAGTGGATCACCAGCAGCTGCATCAGTTTCCAGAATTATCAACCCATAAATGCCAAAGACTAAGTGAGAGGTCAATGGACTTTGGGAACAGGGGTTCTGGGAGTGCAGTCTGGCCTCTGCCTCTGGATGGAGAAGCAGCTGAGGTGCAGCCTTCGTGGCTGCTTCAGAGCTCCTGGACTGCAGATTGTAGGGGGACCAAGCAACCATTCTGAGGGCTAATCACTTTTGCTTTAACCTGCTTGGATCTAGATTGCTTTCTAAGGTGGAGGTCCTGGACTGGGTGACCAGGTGCCAGAGCCAGTGGAGGCTTCAGAGAGGCCACCCAACTAATAGCTCCGCCAGAAGTGAAAACCCCAGCGATTTGGGATAAAGCTCCCCTCTCTGGTAGCAGAGTTCTACTGTAGCAAAAAGCTCAAAAGCCAAGTAGTTGAGTGGCAACATGAGCAAGCAAAGGAAGCAAAGCAAGCCCAGAAATCTGACTTTGGATTCCTTTTTGAGGACAAAAAGGATCAAAGCATGGAACAGGAGGAAGATGATGAAGGCAGAACTCCTGCACCAAAAGTTTCCAAGAAAAATATGAATTGGTTACAGGCCATAGAGGAGCTTAAGAAGGATTTTGAAAACCAAATAAGAGAACTGGAGGAAAAATTGGGAAGAGAAATGAGATGATGTGAGAAAATTATGAAATGAAAGTCAACAGCCTGACTGAAGAAAATAACACCTTAAAAAATAGGCTAACTCAAATGGCAAAAGGGGCTCAAAAAGCCTATGAGGAGAAGAATGCCTTAAAAAGCTGAATTTCCATGATGGAAAAAAGAATCTCAAAAGCTCACTGAAGAGAATCATTCCTTCAGAATTAGAATGGAGCAAATGGAA
This sequence comes from Petaurus breviceps papuanus, assembly GCF_028583685.1. NCBI lineage: Eukaryota > Metazoa > Chordata > Mammalia > Diprotodontia > Petauridae > Petaurus > Petaurus breviceps. Next base: position 19,826,220 of record NW_027187352.1, read on the forward strand.
GCTAGTGAGTTTATGAGAAATCAAGATACTATTAAACAGATCCAAAAAAAAAAAATGAAAAAATAGAAGGCAATGTGAAATATCTCATTTGGAAAAACCACTGCCCTAGGAAATAGATCCAGGAGAGAAAATTTAAAAATTATTGGACTACCTGAAAGTCACGATCAAAAACGGAACCTAGAAATCACATCCTTCAAGAAATTCTCAAGAAATATTGCCCTGATGTTTTAGAACCAGAGGGCAAAATAGAGGTTGAAGGAATTCACTGATCACTTCTTGAAAAAAAAAAACCCCAAAAGAAAACTCCTAGGAATATTATAGCCAGGTTCCAGAGTTCCCAGATCAAGGAGAAAATATTACAAGCAGCCAAGAAGAAACAATTTGAATATTGTGGAAACACAATTAGGATAAACAGGATCTGGCAGCTTCTACACTGAGGGATCGAAGGGCTTGGAATATAATATTCCAGAGGTCAAAGGAGCTGGGATTAAAACCAAGAATCACCTACATAGCAAAACTGAGTGTCATGTTCCAGGGGAAAATATGGTCATGCAAAGAAATAGAGGACTTTCAAGCATTCTTGATGAAAAAAACAGAGTTGAATAGAAAATTTGACATTCAAAGTTGAACTATTTACATTCCTACATGGAAAAACGATAATTGTACCTTATGAAACTTTTCTCAGTATGAGAATAGTTGAAGGGGAATATAAATTTATATGTATGTATACATACATATGTCTATATAGGAGGGTATATGGGTGTATGAATACATATGTAAGTGTGTATATATATGTGTACTATCAGGTATACATAGACAGAGGGCACAGGACCAATTGAATAGGAAGGGATGATACTTAAAAGGTGAAATTGAGAGATGAGAGAGGAATATAATGAGAGGAGATGGGGAGAGACAGAATGGGGTCAATTATCCCATATAGAAGAAGCAAGGGAAAACTGTTACAATGGAGGGGAAGAACAGGAAGGCAAAAGGGAATGGGTCAACCTTACTCTCATTGAATTTGGCTTAGGGAGGGAATGACATACACACTAAATAGGGTATCTCACCCTGCAGGAGAGTAGGGGGGAAGGGGATGAGAGGGGAGATGATGGAAGGGAGGGCAGGCTAGGGGTGAGGGAAATTGGAAACACCCACTTTTGAAAAGGGACAGGATCAAAGTAGAGAAGAAAAGGGGGGGCAGGATAGGGTGGAGGGAAATATAGTCAACCTTTCACAATATATCCACTATGGATATGTTTTGCATAGCTACACATGTACAACCTATATTGTATTGCTTATCTTCCCAGTAAGGGTGGGTGATGAGGGAGGAAGGAAAAGAATCTAGAATTCAAAGTTTTAAAATCAAATGTTTAAATATATGTATTATTATTTTTATATGCAACTGGGAAATGAGATATACAGGCACTGGGTATAGAGATCCATCTTGAGCTACTGGAAAGTCGGAGTGGGGATGGGGGAGGATATAGGAGAGAGCAGATTGGGGGAGGAAGTATTCAGTGGGATCACTGTTTTGGGGTGGTGGATAGGGGGAAAAAGGGGAGAAAATTTGTAACTCAAAATCTTGTGGAAATGAATGATGTAAACTAAAAATAAACAAAATTTAATTTAAAATAAAGAGTCTGTTCTGAGGTATAGAAAGACAAGTCATAGAGAAGTTGCTAGGGAGGAGGGCATTAGGAGGGAGAGGGTTAAGGGATTCCTTCTGCCTGTCCCCTCCCTCCCAGGAGAGGGAACATAAGAGAAAAGCAATACCCAGAATTTCTGGGAATTTGCTTTGGCGATGTGCCTTCACCTTCCTTCCACAATGACAGCATCTACTTTCAGTCTGGACAAGCTCATTGCAGTTGGTGCAGGATGGTCATGGTAATAAGAATGGATTTGAGAACGACAGCAGCAGACATTTATTAGGTGCCTAATGTGGACAGAGTACTGTGCTAATCTCAGTGGGGAGAGAAGCTGTGAGATATGTCTTCATATAACTTACAGTCCAGGGGGGATTAAAAAAATTAGCCTCCACACAATTTCTGTTAAATGTAAACCTTAACCTCTCATCATCAGATGGCAAAAATGCATGGTTTAGGAAAAATGATGACCCTGGAATGGTTTATGTTCTGAAACCAGTAAAATGTAGGATCATAGATTTAGAGCCAGAAGTGTTTTTTGGTCTAGTACAACCCCCTCATTTTGTAGATGAGTAAACTGAGACCCAGAGAAATTGAATGACTTAGGGTCATACAACTAGTAAATGTCTGAGGCGAGATTTGAACCTAAGTCTTTCTCACACTAAGTCTAGGGCTTTGTCTGTTACTTGGATTGTTTTGGAGATTGGAAGAAACTGAGAAAGAAAATAGTAATATGAGAAACAAAATTCTGGTATTGTTAAGGCACTGTCAGATACCTAAAAATGTACATTTGCAAAATGGCAAAAAGTAGAGATTGCTGTAATGAAATTATATTGTCCTTTTACACAAGTTAAATTTATGCAATCAAGGGATCATAGCTTCTTAGAGCAGGGAGGAATCTTAGAGGTCATATAAACTAGCCCCCTCATTTCACAAATAAGGAATAGAGGTTCAGAGAGGCCAAGTAATTTGCCTAAGGTCACATAGCCAGTAAGAGGTAGAGAGCCAAGATTTGAAACTAGGTCCTTTAATTCAAAATCCCAGTGCCTTTATTTCCACTCCTTTTTTTTTTTAAATCAGTTTCAGTTCATCATTTCTTTGTGGATCCGTCATGTAGCTCTGACATTTAAAAAAAAAAAACTTAGAGCTGGTTTGGAAAGGATAGATTGAATCTGTCTTTTGGAACTCCCATTGATTCCTTTACAATCCTTCCCCCCCCCCCCCCCTTGCCACTTCCATCATCCCATTCTGGGAATGTGTGTATGTTATTATAGAATATTACTAAATTGGTCTGAAGACCTCCTCTATGAACACTTATGAAGCATGCTTATCAAACCTGAGTGTGACAGAAATAGTAATAATAACTCCCATTCCAATGGTACTTTAAGATTTACAGAATGTTCTCACAAAAACCCTATGAGATAAATAAGCAGTATAAATATCATTATCAATGTTTGATAGATAGGAAGCAGGCTCACAAAGGTAAAGCCACTTGTCCATGACCACATGACTGCTAAGTGTCAGGGCTAGGACTTAAACCTTGGTCTTCTGACTCTGAATCAGGTGCTTTCTCCATTGCACCAAGGAGGCTCAAACCTGCATGGGTCTGCTTCCAGCCAAGTAAATTATGTGACCCTTTGTTCAGAGGACCATATAATCAGATTATCAAGTCTTTATGGAAAGAAATATTTAGACGATAGAGTAAATACATTAAAACAACCATGAAATTTCTACTTAATGTCTCTGGATTTAGATGACAAAGAAAATCCCTTCTGAGCCTAGGATTCTATGGTACATGTTTTGATCACAGAGCAATAGTAATAGATGGCATCTATACAGCATTTTAGCATTTGCAAAGCACTTTATACAGGTTAGTTTATTTGATTCTCACAACCACCATGGGAGGTAGATGCTATTCTTCTTCATTTTACAGATGAGGAATCTGAGACTCAGAGAAGTTAAATGTCTTGCCTAGGGTTACACAACATTTGATCCAGACTCTAAACCCAGATATTCCTGACTCCAAGTCCAATTCCCTGTCTATGCTTTCCATGTTGCCTTTTGTTGGTTTTAGAAACTAAGCTATTCAGCTATGATTGATGAACAACCCCAAGTAACCCCCATGGTAATGTATCCTAAAAGTGGAGTTTTCAGATAATAGGATAGTAGGTATGGAAGCAAATAGATTTATGTGATTAGAGTTGAAAAGAATGGGGTAAAGTGACAATGTTCATTACAAAGATGAGAGGGTCAAAAGGCTAAGCCTTTTTCTCTGCTCATAAATATATGATGGAGACCACATTATAGCCAGTTCTGTATATTTATTATTTATAGACACAATCTATTAAACATAGGAAAGATCTACTATGTCACTTTCACTCTCCAGGCCACCTAGTGTGGTATAAACTCTTCCAATATAATTTCTATCACTATACTTCAACAGTTGATGGATTCATAATCCTATTGGTGTGGGTATTTGTATATATACTCTGAGTTGGTATTTTGTTTTGGTGGCTCACTTATGAGAAGGATCTTGTTATTCCCTGGTCAAGATTTTGAGTAGTGTATGCTCAGAACTCCCTGACTTCTCAGATGTAAAGGCTCTCTCAATCCAGAGGCATATGTAAAGTGTATAGCAATATTGCCACTCTCCAATTGATGGGCATCTCCTTAATTTTCAGTTCTTTGCTACTACAAAAATAGACGTTATATTTTTGTGAAGATAGGACCTTTTCTTCTTTCTATGATGTCTATGGGGTTTAGGCCTAATAGTGGTATTTGCTGGGTCAAAGAGTATGCAAAGTATAGTGACTTTTTGGTACATAGTTTCAAGTTGCTTTTATTAATTAGATTTAATTTTAAATAACTTTAAATGAAGAAGTTTCTTCCAGTACTCCATCAGGAAGCCGTTCCATTATCAGGTCTGAAGATATAAGGTAACTTGATTTTTAGTTCAACTCCTATTTTCCTATTAAGACCCAATTGCACAAGAAAATATTATTTCTTGCTAAAAGTTTGCAAATGTATGTAAGTAATTTTTTTCTGTCCCCTCTGGCCATACTTGTTATTGTCCTTTTTAAAATGTGGTACAATTCTCCAGGTATGATTTTATCAGAGCACAGGACAATGAGACGATCACTGGACACTCAACTTCTATTTTGCATTTATTGGAAATTATTAACAGAAGGTTTCCTTTACCTTTTCAGCTTGATTTTTTGCCTCCAGTCTTCTCTAGGGACATTGAACTTCCTGTTATCAGGTGTTGCCTGATATCAGGACTCTTTGGCTGTTTCTTTCAGAGTCCTGCTTCTTTCTTCTGCCATGGTTCAATTCTTATTAGTCACCATTTACAAGCATTTACTGATACTCTTTAGACAACTTTTTAATGACCCAGGTGTAAAAAGTCCCATTACCGCATTTCATTACAAATTTATTTTATCAATCTCAGACCCTTATGTGTTCATACAATTTTATTTTTATTAAGTCATAAATAATAATGCTGTTATCACTACCTTCCCCCCAAAAAAAACCCCAAGCCCATTTTGCATATGTAATCAAGGCATGTCTTTCAGAGCACCTTCCTGGGGCTGCTAGGTGGTGCGGTAGATAGTATATTACCCCGGGAATCAGGAGGACCTGATCTGACCTCAGACACTTACTAGCTGTGTGACCCCAGGGAAATCACTTAAGCCCCAAAAGACTCCCGCCCCCCCCCAAAAAAAACCCAAACCAGACAGCTTCCTGACGGCTTCTAATTTGCATTGAGTTTTTACAGTACCCATAATTTTAATGGCACAGAGAACTCCCAGTGTGGAAATTTCCTTCACTGATGCTAGTTAGCATCTCCTTTGCAATTTACAGTCTTAGACATTATTCTGGCACACTGAGAGGGTAGGTGACTTCCATATGGCGACACAGGAAACTGTCAGAGATTGGATACAGACTCATGTCTTCCTGATTCCAAGGACATCCTTGCATCCATTATGACACACTGCTTAAACTTTTATTACTGGGCATGATGCCCTGTGACATCAGATTGTTAGACAGTTCAGCTTGGGATTCTACATTTGATTTGGGAGTTGAGGGATGGCTTGTGGAAATCAATCAATCAATCAATCAATCATTCATTAAGCCTTTATTAAGCACTATGCCCAGACTCTTAGAACACAAAACAAAAACAAAATTAATCTCTACCCTTAAGGAGCTTATTTTTAATAGGAGAGACAACATCTGCACACACACACACACACACATATACATCTACTCTGTCTTGTAGATATATACATATGTGCATGTCCTGTCCTAGGACAGAGTCTTGAGGTTTGGGAGTATGGTATGACATATATGTATATGCACATATCAATAAACATTAAGTGCTACTATGTGCCAAGCACTGCACTAAGTGGTGGGGATACAAAAGGAAGCAAAAGATAGTTACTGCCCTCAAGGAGCTTACAGTCTAATGGAGCAGACAACATGCAAATAAATGTATGTAAAGTTAAACTATATACATCTGAACATATACAGCATGAATAAGGAATAATTGACTGAGGGAAGTCATTGGAATTAAGAAGGGTTGGGGAAGGCTTCCAGTAAAAGATAGAATTTTAGTCTGAACTCAGAGAAAAAAGAAGCCAGGAAGGTCAGTAGTTGGAATAGAGAGGGGCCACACAGAGAGTAAATGGAAGACAAGCTTGGGAGGGGAGGGGCGGAGACTGGCAACTGAGGGGACACCAGAAAAGGCCTCCTACAGAAAGAAGCATTTGAGCTGAATCTCAAAGGAAGGCAGGGATCCTAAGAATCAAGGATGAGGAGGGGAGGGCACTTCATGCACAGAGAACAGCTAATATGAAAGCAAGAAGACAGAAAATATAACATCTCATTGTGAGGCCAGTATGACTAGATCATGCAGTATGTGGAAGGGAGTAATGTGTAAGTGGATTGGAAAGTTTGGAAGGGGCTAGATTGTGACAAACTTTAAATTATGTCAAATAAAAGAATTTATATTTGGTCCTAGAAGTAAAAGGAGGTACTGGAGTTTATTACGAGGGTAGCCCTGCCAGATCTAAACCTTAGCGAAGTTTGGCAGCTGAGTGGAGATTGGCTTGGAGTGGGAAGAAACTTAAGACAGGGAAACCATTTAGAAGGTTAGAGTAGTGGCTGTGTCAGTGGAAAGAAGGGCACATATATGAGAGGTTGTGGACATAGAAACAAGATTTGGCAGCTGAGTGCCTATAATGTGTGAGAGTGAAGAGTTGAGAATGATACTGGGGTTTCAGACCTGAGTGATTGAGAAGATGGTTGTGCCCTTGATTATAATAGGGGAATTTAGAAGAGAGGGGAGTTGGATGGGGAAAAATTATGAATTCAATTTTGGACAAGTGGAGTTTAAGATGTCTACTGGACATTCAGTTCAAAATATTCAATAGGTAAAAGATTAGTGGTATGGGACTGGATTTCTGGAGAGAAATTAGGGCTAGATGTAGAGATCTGAGATTTATTAGCTTAGAAATAATTGAACCCACAAGAGATGAGACTACTAAGTGAGAGAATATAGAAAAAGGAGGGGTTTAACAGCTAGATGGCACAGTGAATAGAGCACTAGCCCTGGAGTCAGGAGAACCTGAGTTCAAATCTGACCTCAGATACTTAATACTTACTAGCCATGTGACCTTGGGCAAGTCACTTAACCCCCAATTGCCCTGACTTCCCCTCTCCAAAAAAAAAAAGAAAAAAGAAAAAGGAGGTTCCCAGGACAGAGCCATAACACATGCCCAGAGTTAGTGGGTATGACATGAATGATGAATCAGGAAAGGAAACTGAAGAGTCACTCACAGTGAGAAGACACTGTTGTCCTATAAATCTCCAATCTTAAAAGACTAGGGATGTGATTTTTTAAAATATATTTACATTACAGCAGAACTAGGATGAATTTGAGAGATGATGTAGTCCAGTAATTTTCAAAGTACAGTCCAGGAACCCCTCCCCTGGGTCTCCCTGACTCTCAGGGATTTTGTAAGGTCAAAACTATTTCTATAATAATAAATTATTTTAATTTCTAATATGGTAAATATGGATATAATGCACATAAACAAAAAGTCTTTGTGGGGGGAAGGGTCCTCAATAACGTCAAGAGCGTAAAGAGTTCCTGAGACCAAAAAGTCAGCTCTGATCCAACTCCACCCTCTCCCCACCCTTACCCTGCCTTTTACAGATGAAGATTCTGTGGTGATTTCACAGAATTGAAGAATATAAGAACTGGATAGTAGCTCAATGATCATCTAAACTGTCCCCTCATTTTGCAGGTTAGGAAATCCAGTCACAGAGATGATTAATGACTTGTCCAATGCAACTAATGATATTTTGTTAAACAGGCAGGCCTATTGACTCCATGTCTAGTGGTTTTTCATGGTTAACATTGCCACACTGTTTCTGAAAGGTAGAGCTAGAATCAGGACACTAGGCTGCTTTAATCTACTGAAGAAGGAAGTTGCAAACCTTTCTAGTATCTTTGCCCAGAAAACCCCATGGACAGTATTGGTGTGCTATGGTCCATGGGATCATGAAGTCAGACACAACACAGCAAAATTTTTATATATGCTCGAGGAATTATGATAAGCCCTTTACATTGACCTCATTTGATCCTCACAACAACTCTTGGATAAAGATACTATTATCTTCATTTTACAGATGACGGTTAAGTGATTTGCCCAGGGGCATATAGCTAGGAAGTGTTTAATTCTAGCTATTCTAACCTTCAGATAACCTAAGACTGTAAGCTAGTAATTCAAACATTCAGATAGTTGTTTCTAGTTAGGTTGGTTTCAGGCTCAAACAAATCTTTCTTACCCATCCTTTAAGGGCCAGCAAAGTTCTTACTCCCTCCCTGAAGCCTTTTTCTACTACTCAAGCCTTACATCATTTATTGCCTTTACTACTCATTTTTTTTTAAATGCTTTATTAACTTCTGGTTTACAGCATTCATTTCTGCCAGATTTTGAGTTATGAATTTTCTCCCCATTTTTCCCCTACCCACTGCCCCAAAATAGCAGTTATACAGGATATCCCCTCCTCCAATCTGCTCTCTCCCATATCTTCTCCCATACCCCCTTTGACTTTTCCAGTAGGGCATAGTGGATCTCTATGCCCCAGTGCCTGTATATCTTATTTCCCAATTACATGTAGAATAGTATTAATAATAGTATTTATATTTTAAACATTTGATTTTAAAACTTGGAATTCCAGATTCATTCCCTTCCTTCCTTCTCACGCACCCTTACTGGGAAGATAAGCAATTCAGTATAGGTTGTATATGTGTAGCTATGCAAAACATTACCATAGTAGATATATTGTGAAAGACTGACTATATTTCCCTCCCTCCTATCCCACCTCTCACTTGTTCTATTCTCTCCTTTGATCCTGTCCCTTTTCAAAAGTGGGTACTTCCAACTTCCCTCCCTCAAGCCTGCCCTCCTTTCCATCACCATCCCCCCCGTCATCCTCTTCCCTCTACTCTCCTGTAGAGTGAGACACTCTATTTAGTGTGTATGTCATTCCTTCCCTGAGCCAAACTCAATGAGAATAAGGTTGACCCATTTCCTTATGCCTTCCTGTTCTTCCCCTCCATTGTAACCATTTTCCCTTGCCTCTTCTATATGACAGTTTACCCCATTCTGTTTCTCCCCATCTCCTCTCATTATATTCCTCTCCCACCTCTTAATTTCAAGATTTAAGTATCATCCCTTCCTATTAAATAGGTCCTGTGCCCTATATCTATGTATACCTGTAGACATACACATATTCACATATGTATTCATATGCCCATATACCCTCCTATATAGACACACACACATATATTTCTATTCCTTTCAACTATTTTCATACTGAGAAAAGTTTCATCAGTTACAATTATCATTTTTTCCATGTAGGAATGTAAATAGTTCAACTTTGATAAGTTCCTTATGATTTCTTTTCCCTGTTTACCTTCTCATGCTTCTCTTGCTTCTTGTATCTGAATGTCAAATATTATATTCAGCTCTGGTTTTTTCATCAAGAATACCTGAAAGTCCTTTATTCCACCGAAGGACCATATTTTCTCTTGAAACATGACATTCAATTTTGCTGGGTAGGTGATTCTTGGTTTTAATCTCAGCTCCTTTGACCTCTGGAATATCATATTCCAAGCCCTTCGATCCCTCAGTGTAGAAGCTGCCAGATCCTGGGTTATCCTGATTGTGTTTCCACAATATTCAAATTGTTTCTTCCTGGATGCTTATAATATTTTCTCCTTGATCTGGGAACACTGGAACCTGGCTATAATATTCCTAGGAGTTTTCTTTTTGGGATCTTTTTTTCAGGAGGTGATCAGTGGATTCTTTCAACCTCTATTTTGCCCTCTGGTTCTAAAACATCAGGGCAGTTTTCCTGGAAAATTTCTTGGAGGATGATTTCTGGGTTCTTTCTTTGATCATGGTTTTCAGGTAGTCCAATAATTTTAAAATTATCTCTCCTGGACCTATTTTCCAGGTCAGTGGTTTTTCCAATGAGATATTTCAAATTGCCTTCTATTCTTTCATTTGTTTGGATCTGTTTAACAGCATCTTGATTTCTCATAAAGTCACTAGCTTCCATTTGCTTCAATCTAATTCTGAAGGAATGATTCTCCCCAGTGAGCTTTTGAGATTCTTTTTCCATCTGGCAAATTTGGTTAAGGCATTCTTCTCCTCATTGCCTTTTTGAGCCTCTTTTGCCATTTGAGTTAGTCTATTTTTTAAAGTGTTATTTTCCTCAGTCAAGCTGTTGACTCTCATTTCATAATTTTCTTGAATTGTTCTCATTTCTCTTCCCAATTTTTCCTCCACATCTCTTATTTGCTTCTTAAGGTCCTCTATGGCCTGTAACCAGCTTTTTTTTTCCTTTGAAGTTTTTGGTGCAGTAGTTCTGACTTCACTGTCTTCCTCCTGTTCCATGCTTTGATCCTTTTTTGTCGCCAAAATAGTAGTGCAAAAATGGGCTGCTCTGTTTATTTTGCTTCCTTTGCCTGCTCATGTCGCCACTCAATCACTTGACCCCTGGGCTTTTTGCTACAGTAGAACTCTGCCACCAGACAGGGGAGCTTTGTCCCAAACACTGGGGTTTTCTCAGCTGATGAAGGTATTAGTTGGGTGGCCTCTCTGCAGCCTCCACACTCGCTGGCAAGCTGGTCGAACACCCCAGGACCTCCACCCTAGACTGCAATCCAGATCTGAGCAGGTTAAAGCAAGAGTGATTACCCCTCATACTGGTCACTTGGTCCCCCTACACTCTGCAGGCCAGGAGCAGACCTGAAGCTGCCATGTTGGGGCAGCTGTACAGCTGTGGCGCCTCAGTGGCTTCTCACCCCAGGGGCAAAGGCTAACTGCCTCCAAACTACTGGATCCCAAAGTCCACACTGAAATGACCTCTCACTTTGTCCTTTGCATCTGTGTTGATAATTCTGTAAACTGCCACAGCTGCTGGTGATCTGAAGTCCCTCCTGTCGGTGGTTGGTCAGGCCCACCCTGGGGCTAAAACCTCTGGCTCCCAGAGCACTGCACTGGCCAATTCCTGCCAGCCTTCCAGGTTGTCCTCAGTGGGAGGTTAGCTTCTCAGTGTCATTTTGTGGGTTCTGTAGCTCCAAAGTTTGTTCAGAGTTCCCTTTTACATGAATTGGGGGAGGTGGAAGCTGGAGCCCCACGGAAGTCCTGTTTCTACTCCTCCATCTTTACTCCTCATTATTTTACATTGTATTTAATCATTAATAACTTATTTGTAAAATAAATTGCATTGATACCTTTTGTCTTTACATCATAGTCATTTTTTAATATACTATCCTTATCTCACCCTGGATGAGCCCTCTCTTGTAACTAAGAAAAACAGTTAAGCCAACATCACACCTAGTGACTGATTGGTGCCATTTCACATTGGTAATCTTTGCATGGAAAGTTCAGAGGTGTTTCATGATTTGTTTTTCAGAAATCAAGATTGGTTATTCTTATTACTCAGAGTTTAATTGCCTTTTAGTGCTTTTTTCATTTACGTTATTGTAGTCATTGTATATATTGTTCTCCCGGTTCAGTGCCCTTCTGAATAATTTCATATAAAGCATTTCCATGTTTCTCTGAATTCCTCATATTCATCAATTCTCAAGGGGCAAAAATACTCAATTACATTCATGAAATGAGCCAGTGAAGGAAATGGCAAACCATTCCAGTATCTTTACCAAGAGAACTACAAATGAGGTCATAAAGAGTCAGTCATGACTGAAAAAACGACTCTGCAAAGCCGTTCTTTGTTCAGGGATGGGTCCTGTGTTTCCAGGTTGTTGTTTTCCCCACCACAAAAAAGTCACTGCTATGAATATTGTGGTAATATAGAGGGACCTCTATCATTGACATCCATTAGAGAAATGGATGGTTCAAAGGGGATCAACAGATTTTCTCACATAATTCACGTAACTTTCCTCACATAATCCCAAGTTGTTTTCCAGATTGATTGAACCAACTCATGGCATAGTGGATATAACACTGGATTTGGATTCAGGAAGATGTGGGATTTAAATCCCACCTGAGACAGTGACTCACTAGCTCTTTGATTCTGACCAAGTCATTTGACCTCTCTGTGGTTCAGTTTCCTCATCTGTAAAAAGAAAGTGTTGGACTTGAAGGCTTTGGCTATACTTTTTAAGTAGATATTTGATTCCATGATCAATATAACACCAAGTGTATTTGTGTGCATATGTTCCCTCAGCTTCAACTGCCATTGCATTATATGCAGCTTTGTATTGTTGGTTTACTTTTAAAAATTTTCTTCTGCTGATATCTTTTGTTTTTTGCCTTACCAGAATTTCTTCTGGTATTGCTTTCCCCCGTCTCAGAGACCTATCCTGTATAACAAAAAAAAATTTTTTTTGGCCTTTTGGAGGGCAACTGGGGTTAAGTGACTTGCCCAAGGTCACATGGCTAGTTTTTGTGTTAAGTGTCTGAGGCTGGATTTGAACTCAAGTCCTCCTGACTCCAGGGCCAGTGTTCCACTTACTGCGGCCAATTTTTTAAAGAACACAAAAACATTTTTTTTAAAGAACACAAGAGGAAAAGAAAGACAATCAGTAAAACCTATCAATCCATCAAAAAAAAAAAGTCTGAAAACATATACAATGTTCTACACTTGTGGAACTCCCAACTCTGCAAAGGGGTGGGATGGGTCTGTCTTTTCATATCTCTTCTCTGGTGCCATGCTGCTTAATTTTTCAAGTCTGTGTACCAACTCCTCAACAAGGTTTACAAACTCCCAGAGAGCTTGGGATCCTTATCTTAGGTAACTTTGTATAAATTTTGTCTTGAGTGAGTTTGATGCAAAAAGTTGTTTTTCTGCTCTACCCCCAGAAACTTCACGATTTTTATAAATTTCTAACCATATAAATCTGAGCATTTAAAGTGTTTTAATTAACAAACATCTATTTTCTTTTGCCTTAATTCCCACTCCTTAAAAAAATGGATAGTGAAGGGAAACTACAAATCTACACATTGTTAATCTTAAGCAGTCTGGCTTAGTGGATAGAGGGCTGGTCTCTTTAGGGAGACCGGGTTCAAGCTTTGTTTCTGACCCAACCGGAATCACCCTATGACCTGCTGTGTGACTCTGGTTGAGCTCTCAGCGTCCCAGGCAACTAACTGGAAACTGCTGTTACCATCAACTCCTCACTCTGCCTCATCCTGCATATGCAATCAATTGCCAAATCTTTCGCTTCAACTTACTATCACATCTCTCTCCTCACTCACCTACTATCTTAGTACGGACTCCCTCTCTCTTATCCCATCACCTCTGATCTACCTTGCCGCAACTGCCGCGTCAAATCTTTGACCACTTCAATGCACTCTACACGCAGCTGTCAAAGTAACTGTCCTTAAGTGCAGATCTGGCCACGTGACTTCTCAATCAATTCCAGTGGCTTCCTATGGCCTCCATGATAAAATATAAACTCCTCGGTTTAGTTTTTAAAAGCCACCTACGACCTAGCCTCAACCTATCTTTTCAACCTCGTTGGAGTTTACTCCACCTCCCACTCTTTTTCCATCTGACCAATCTGACCTTCCCTTCTTCTCTCCCACCTTCAGCGGCTCACCTTTGTTTTGGCCGTCCCAAAAGTCTGGAAAGCACCTTCACTCTGAGTCTCTCTTTTCCTTCCTTTTTCTGCTGCTTATCTTCAGTAACGGAACTGCAGCGCCCTCTCACTGCCTTGTATTTAATTTAATTACTTTATACGTATTTGTATTTGTTCATTTTATCCTATATACATACGTATTTATGGATACACACATATGTACAGTTGTCTCCCTTATTAGAAATCTCAGGTCTTTTTCCGGTAGAGACTGTTCCGTTCTTCGTACCTGTATCCTCAGTATCTAGCACAGTGCCTGCAACATAATAGAATCTTAATATTGATCGATCTGGATTGGTAGAGGGAATTTCCCACTCAGTGAAATCACAGGTCTTGTCCAAAACCAAACAAAAGCAAGGGAAAATCCTAAAGACCAAAAGCCGTGGGTACAGTGGAAAGCGTGTTCAGCCTGCGGTTGGAAGGCCTGCAGCCCTGTCCTAGGTTCTGACACCTGGACTTCGGGCAAACCGCTTCACCCCTCTAAACCTCAGCAAAATCCGGAGGACGGTACTTGCCCGACTCACATTTACAGGGGGAGGGTCTAAATGGAGAAAGCGCGTAGTAAACTTGAAAGCACTATAGAAGTAAGAAATTATAATGAGTCTTTCCTCTAGGTCTTCGTCCTTCTAAGATTCAGTTTTGAAAATCTTGTCCCCCCTCGGAAATCTTTGAGCAAACAATACTCAAGATTTCCCTTCCAATTTCCGCGGCCCCCCGCCCCCGCCAATCCCACGCATTGGGAGGCAAGAATAACACTGCAATTGCATTGCAAAGAGGCGCCAAGAGGGCAAGAAAAACATCTCCCTCCCCTTCCCAACTCCTGGGGCCTGCGGGATATCTGATTCTGTGGTTCACATATCCTTCAGCAGTGAAGAGGGGCGAGATACTGGCCACAGAACGCCCCTTATCTCTTATTCCGTGCCCCGTTGCCCCCCGCTGTCAGTCCCTGGGACTGCCCCGACTTGGTTCTTTCGAAGACCTACAAGAGACTGGGGGAGGGGAGGAAGGGTTGAGGCTGGGGGCGGGATCCCCTATTGTGACTCGTCTCCCAGCAACAGCGAAAGCGGCCGGAGTGTCCTAGCAACGCGGAGACGGTCCACCTCCAGCCCCCGTGCTTTGAGGTCCCGGAGTCTCCCCCTTTCATCCCCGCCAAGCCACCCCCTTCTCCCGCACGCATACGCCCAGCCACCTCTCTTCTAGCTTGACCAGGGCTGAGGCTGCGCTGCCACCGCGCCCTTAGGGAGCCCTAAGGCGTCTAGCTAGGGGGACCCTCAGGGGACAGGGAAAGAGGCAGGGTGCTGGAAGAAATATCATTTAACAAGAGAAGCAAAACCAAAACAGAGAGAGAGAGAGAGAGAGTGAGAGAGTGAGATAGTGAAAGAGATCGAGATAGTAAAAACAAGTACAGAGAGAAAAAGGGAACTCAGGGAAAAAGAAGCGGTGCCCTGGAGGTGCCCAGGGGCCGAGAATTAATTTTAAAAACAATATATCAAAGCAAACAAAGCAAAAAAAAAGGTACAAAAAAATCACAAAGAAAAAAAAAATTCAAGCAGCAAAATCCAAAGTCAAGTCACCGCGTTGTTAAAGGAGTTTGGAACTAAAGATGTTGGATACCATCCACCCAGCCCTCCTCGAATTAGGAAAACAGGTGTTCCCCACACTGCCCTCGCTATCTCAGGATGGTAAGAAGTCTGAAGCCTACTGGGCATTCTTAGGGGTGGGCTTATCTGTCCCCTAGGCCAGAACTGAATCTTAAGTGGTTTACAAAGAAGCCATGGATTAAGAGGATGAATGGATGGATGGGTGGATGGATGGATGGATGGATAGATGGATGGATGGTGGTGGAAGGGGCATTTGGTGTAGAAACAAGAATTTCCCAGTTTGTAAACATGAGATATGTTCTTCTTGGGATGGAACCTTGTTTTGGACCGGCTTTAATCTAGATGGGTCCTTTTGGGGAGAGTTACGACCACCCTAGATTCCTCCTCAGCTAATACTTGGAGGGGTGGCCATGGCAGGACTCTGTTTTGGACAGGGGCTGTAGAATCAGTTTTAGCATGGGAAGGGAGTTCAGAGGTCATGTCCAACTCAGTTATTTTACAATTGAGAAATAAGGTCCAAGGCAACTAGTTCAAGGTCGTGGATAGTAAAGGGTATTGCTGCCTCTGGTTGTTTCTGTGCTTCAGGATGGCTCCTTTCTTCTTCCTTGGACCCCTTATTTCTGTTTGCTTTTTGTTCCTATGGTTCCTATTGTCCTACTGAGAAGAAGGGTTTGTGGTTAAGAGGGTTGCATTTGGATGGTGGAAATAGATCGACTCTCCCTATAGGTCACTAGGAGGATACCTTGGGAGGAAATCCATTGAGTTATTTGTGGTAGTGAGTCTGAATGGTTCCATGCTTGGGAAAATGGCTGGCTATTGTCCAAGGTTCCTTCTGACTCTGAATCTATGATCCTGTGCTCCTTTTTGTCAGAGTGGCAGTTTAATGTCTACTAGGTGCTTCAGAAATGCTTGTTGTGATCAACCAATTGATTTAACAAGCTGAGATGTAATAAAAGGGAATGGATGTGTGGGTGTGTGTTTGGAAGAGGTCCTCACTTCTTCGCAACAGAAAACCATACTAAATTGTCTAATTTTGTCATTGTCAATTTGCCTGACTTTTTCCTGCCTTGGTTTTGTTTATGAAATGGAGACTGCATTATTACACACATGCATTTAAACACATGCTACCTCACAGTGATATGGTTTGAGAGGTTCAGGGCCTCCTCAAGGACTGAAGTACAGGACAGGGTGGTCTGGAACAAATGTTTCCTGAGAGTAAGTAAGGAAGGCATTTTCCCTCTCTTTTTTTTCCCCCAACCTGGGCTAGGCGTTTGTGTGCTACAGGCATGGTTTGGAAATTGGGCCTCCTCCCTGTGTACTTGTTCCATAATGTCTGATTCTTTGTGAGCTCATTTGGGGTGTTCTTGGCAATGATACTGGAGTGGTTTGCCATTTACTCCTCCAGAACATTTTACAGGTGAGAAAACTGAGGCAAACAGCATTAAGTGACATATCCAGGGTCACATAGATAGTACGAGTCTGAGCTTGGATTTGAATTTAGGAAGATGAGCCTTCCTGGGTCTAGGCCCAGTACTCTACTCACTGTGGCACTTAGCTGTCCTGTGCACTAGCAACTATTAAAGGAGGGAATTTTTTTTTGCAATGGATAAATTAATCTTCTATTTATTTATTTTTAGTTTTCAATATTCATTTCCACAAGATTTTGAGTTACAAATTTTCTCTCCATCTTTCCCCTACCCCCACCCCAAGATAGTGAGTCTACTGAATACCCCTTCCCCCAATCTGCTGTCTTATATCCTCCCCCATCATCCCCCTAAATTTCCAGTAGGGCAAGATGGATTTCTATACCCCAGTGCCTGTATATTTTATTTCCCAGTTGCATGTAAAAAAAAGCAATTTAAAAAAAACATTTGTTTTTAAACTTTGAGTTCCAGATTTTTTCCCTTCTGCCCTCCTCACCCACCCCCACTGGGAAGATAAGCAATTCAATATAGTTTGTACCTGTGTAGTTATGAAAAACATTTCCATAATTGTTACATTGTGAAAGAATAACTATAATGCCCTTCATCCTATCCTACCCCTCACTTATTCTATTTTCTCCTTTGCCCCTGTCCCTTTTCACAAGTGTTTGCCTCTAACTACCCTCTCCCCCAATCTGCCCTCCCTTCTGTCATCCCCCCTCTTATCCCCTCCCCCCTACTTTCCTGTTGGCTAAGATACCGAATTGAGTGTCTGTGTTATTCCCAAGGAGGGAATTTTTTCATTCTTGCCTTTGCATCCTAGGCATTTCACACACAGTAGACACTTAATAAATATTTGTTGAATTGAATAAATAATATATGCTTATTAAAAAGCACAGTTAGAATGAGTCCTTTCCTGCAAGGCTTCTTCCTCCTATGTGTTGCATCATAGTCATTTACATTATTCAGTTCTGGCTTTTAACCTCCTATATCTCATCCTTTCCTTTTCTTTTGGAGGGGGGAGGACAGGGCAATTGGGGTTAAGTGACTTACCTAAGGTCCCACAATGGCTAGTGTTAAGTGTCTGAGGTCGAATTTGAACTCAGGTCCTCCTGACTCCAGGGCTGGTGCTCTATTCATCTTGGGGCCTAGGCACCCCCCCCCATCCTTTTCTTTTAAAGTAACGATCAGTGGACAATGGGGGAATTTATTTTGCTTTGCCCATGTATCTTTGTTATAGGGGTTTTCTTTTTCATTTTTCAGTTGGAAGGTAAGAGGGAAAGAAAATAAATGCTTATGAATTGAAAATAAAAACATAAAAGTGGTCAAAAGGAAAGGATTAGTGAGGATAAATTAGTAGAGTTTTAATAGAAACATCAATAAAAAAAAGAATAATGATTAAATGCTTTTTAAATCTGCTTGGTTACCTCATTCCCTTCTCATTCATGCATACTCCCCCTCCCCCTCCACTATCCCAAGGAGAGGGGTGTTAGTGTGGGAAGGCATTATCAATAGTAGGGAATATTAACACAAGTTTCTCAGGACAGGTTTTTAACACAGTAACTAATGCAAAGTTGAAAAAGAATAACAAGACAATTTAATCATAGCAGAAGACATAGTAAAAATATCCAAAATGATGGACTGAATTTAGAAGGGAGATTTACATGTCTCAAGGCAATTAAGACAACTTGGGAAACATGAATACTTGTGAAGAAAAAAGTCAAATTAATACAATGATCATTAACATTAACTAATATCATCTGCTGGTATTCCAGTAAACCACCCCCAAAGTTCATTTTGTCAGCCCAATTCATCTTGGATCTCAGATATTCCATGTAGTCTAGTCTGCTTTGGGAACATTTTGTAAGTCCTGAGGGCAGTTCCAAAGTGGTCTCTCCTTAGTAGGTTTGCTTCTCTGGTTCCATATTACTTGTAGAAATTCCTGGTTGTTTTTGCTAGTCATTTACAAAACAGATCTTGTATTTTACTATGGCCTCTTAAACATTACTTCTCCAATAATCAGTAAACCAGTTCCAACTTTGTCATTCTGATAACATTAAATTTGGAACCCAAAATTCATTGAAAAATCAGAGAACATCAGTTTCAAATGCCCCTTGCTTTTCTCTATTTATCTAAACTCTGTACCTGACATAAACACTACTAACAACAAGCTAAAGGAAGAATCTTAAAAAAAAAAACCCTGAGAATCTGAATAAAGAATAAATGATTCCTTCTTATAGAAGCTAGGGCTGAGTGCTTTTCAAAAGTAGCATCGACTCCATTATCTTTTAACTTTCTATGATGTAAGTTGACAAACTGCTACATTGATATATTTAAGAAATTAAAATACAAACTGAAAGGGAAAGCAAATTGGAGAGAGGAGCAGCTAGGTGGCACAGTGAATAGAGCACCAGCCCTGGAGTCAGGAGGACCTGAGTTCAAATTTGGCCTCAGACACTTAATTAACACTTGCTAGCCGTGTGACCTTGGCAAGTCACATAACCCCAATTGCCCTGCCATCCCCCTGCAAAAATAAAAAAAAAATACAAACTGAAAAATCAAAAGCTAAATTTTTTTTTAAAGCAATTGGGGTTAAGTAACTTGCTCAAGGTTACATGGCCAGTTATTTCTGGGTGTGGTGCTAAGCATCTGAGCCCAGATTTGATCCCCAGGTCATCCCAACACTGGGGCCAGTGCTCGTAATTGCTGAGCCACCTGGCCGCCCCTAAAAGCTAAATATTTTAAAACTTCACAGAAGAACTCTTTTTTTTTTTTTTTAAGCAATTGGGGTTAAGTAACTTGCTCAAGGTTACATGGCCAGTTATTTCTGGGTGTGGTGCTGAGTATCTGAGGCCGAAATTTGATCCAGGTTTGATCCAGGTCATCCCAACACTGGAGCCGGTGCTCTTACTCGCTGAGCCACCTGGCCACCCCTAAGCAATTGGGGTTAAGTAACTTGCTCAAGGTTACACGGCCAGGTGTTTCTGGGTGGGTGCTGAGTGTCTGAGCCTGGGATTCGATCTCCAGGTCTTCTCAACACTGGAGCCGGTGTTCTTACTCGCTGTGCTACCTGGCCGCCCCATCACAGAAGAACTCTTAAAACCTTCCAAATTACATATGTATAGTTACATATTACAAATATTTCATCTTTTTTTCAAAATTTTTACTCAATTTTTGCTTTTTTCAATTTTTACTTTATTTAGAACTCTGAATTTAAATACCATTTAATTTAAATTAATTCCAATTCAATTCAATCCCCCCTTAGGAAGATTAAAGACTGATAAGAATTTAATCCTCACATAAAAACATAGATTCAGAACACTTTTTATAAAAAGATAACCTTAGATACACAAATGAATTTACTTAAAAGTTGCTACATTACCTTCAATTGTAGCAAAAAGTCCTTGGAAGGAATGTGCAAATACACTAAGTAATTCCAAACTGTATACAGAGTGCACATCAAATAAGTTGTCTGTAGTTGTCTTCAGTATTTACACTATAGGACGACCTGTATAGACAAATATTAATCCCAAATTACATAATAAACTTAAAATTGATTTCTCCTTTGAGGTAACACAAGATATTCCATAAGTTACTTTCCTTTAAGAAATCTGATTGTACTGAAATTCTTTTCTTCATAAAAAATCTGAAGATGTTTCTGATTTTTCCTACTTAAATGTATTTTATTCTTTCTAATTACATGTAAAGATAGTTTTTAACATTCATTTTTTATAAGATTTTGAGTTCCAGATTTTTTTTGCCCACCCTCTTTCCCTTCCCCTTCCTCTTCCTCTCCTCCTTTCCCAAGACAGCAAGCAATCTGTTAGAGTTTTTGATGTTTCTGATTTTATCTTGAACTACTTAATAGATTCATATTTTGGTCCCACAAACTCTCACATCATTGTTTAATTATTCTGAAAAATTTAAGGACTATTCCCAATACACAAATAAATATAACTATAAAGAGGCAGGTGATAGATTGATAAACTGAGATAACTTGTTTAATAGCATAGGATTAAATTTTCAGGTCCACAAATTTCTCCAATTTTTTTTTTTTTTGCTTTTTGGAGGGAGGAAGGTAGGGCTATTATTGGGGTTAGGTGACTTGCCCAAGGTCACACAGCTGGTGTTTGTGTTAAGTGTCTGAGGTCAAATTTGAACTCAGGTCCTCCTGACTCCAGGGCTGGTGCTCTATTCACTGTGCCACCTAGCTGCCCCTCTTTCCAATTTGCTTTTTTTTTTTGGAGGGCAATTGGGATTAAGTGACTTGCCCAAGGTCACACAGTTAGGTTTGTGTGTGTGTGTGTGTGTGTGTGTGTGTGTGTGTGTTTAGTGTCTGAGACCAGATTTGAACTCAGGTCTTCCCGACTCCAGGGCCAGTGTTCTATTCACTGCACCACCTAGCTGCCCCCTCTCCAATTTTCTTAATGCCAAAGAACACAATAAATTCTGACTTATCATAAGCATCTCATTAGGAAAGATACATTTCACTTAAAATGAGACTTGAATAAATTCAATTACCCTTGGATCTATCTTCCAAATGGTATCCCACAGAATCTCAATTTACAATTTCAATTATTTAGTATGATATTTTACATAAAGGCTATTTGTTCCTAGCATTAAATATTATTGGGTCCACTATTTCCAGCTAATTCATGCCAAAGAATTTAAAAGTGGCAATCTGGTGTTAGGTTTAATCTACCTCAATCATCCCTCTTGAGTACATTTTAATGTCATTCAAATCTGGGTCCTACAAGCTCAGAAAGAGACCATTGCTTATCATTTCACTCATAGCTCTCTATATCTTTTCCCTATGTACTTCCAGATTAAGCTACATTTTTATTATTGCTGTAGGTCCTAATAAAAAAAACCAAAAACACTAAACCACGAAGAAGTTTCACACAACTTTCCCACTTAAAGCCAAAATTTCTTCAAACCTTCCTGTCAACATACTTAAACCTTCTTTTCATTGTTATAATGACGTCAGATGTCATTGGTCCTCTTCAAGAACAAAGGATGGACAACAACAGTACATCTTTCCCGTGCTCTGAAAAATCCGCACCTTCCTTTTTACTTTCATATTCATCCCTTAAAACTTCTTTTATTTTGTTTACTCCCTAAATCTCCTTATTCCAATAATATCTAACACTATTGTTCTCTAATCTTCATTTTGCTGAATTTCTCCTTAAATATTTAGTAAATGTTGTTAGATAAAACTAATGACATTAAATACTTTTATTCTGAAGGTGCAATATTGACTGTTACTATGCCTGTAACAATGAAAACTTTTGAACCATTGCCAGTTCTGTTATTCCCTGAGAGATGGAAGCAGCGAAAATCCTTTAAGATGCTTCCTCCCCCTCCCCCCACAGTAATGATAAATATCTTTAACAGCTTACAAAAATCTTGGTCTATTTAAATAACAATTAAATTATTGTACATTATTCACAAAAGTAACACAAAGCATTTACCAAGCAAATTTCACTTACATTTCAAGGGGCCTTCTTAAGTAAACTCTTTTTTTTGTGGGCAGAGAACATTTAAAATGTGAAATGCAATTCTTTTTCAACTTACAAGCTTCTCTCTAATCAGAAAATAACCTTCCTTTCTTGGCTGTAAAACAATAAATCTGTCGTTTTTGGGGGTGCTTTTATTTCTCTTAAATTCCAAAGAACATTGATCTCAAAACTTGCTATCCTATTTGTTTCAGCATTGATGAAAACATTTAACCCCAAATCTGGAGATGCATAGTAGAGAACTTATATTTCAGTCATAAATTCAGTTTCTAATTCATTTCTGAAATAGATTTCTACAGTTTGAGGAGAAAAAATTCCTTTGCCCCTCTTATCTATTCTCCTATTGCACCCCCAAAGCTCCTCAGAATACAGGAATGCAAAGTGAGAGAGACTTATTCTGAAGTCTTAACTAAAAAGGAAAGAAAGAAAGAAAGAAAGAAAGGAAGGAAGGAAGGAAGGAAGGAAGGAAGAAAGAAAGAAAGAAAGAAAGAAAGAAAGAAAGAAAGAAAGAAAGAAAGAAAGAAAGAAAGAAAGAAAGAAAGAAAGAAAGAAAGAAAAAGAAAGAAAGAAAGAAAAAAAAAACCACAGGACACAGAATGGTTTTTCTTTCTGAGTTTCATTTGCCCAATTTTCTAAAAGCAACCTTAATCAAATGTCATGGACAAACCTTACATAGACACACAGACACAGGTCAACAAACACATGTAAGAGATAGTGGCTTCAATATTTATTTCCTGGGCAGGCTGTTGTTACTAGCTTTCACCTGATATTTTCTCTCCTCTGCTTACAGAAGTCTTTGGTAAAATTTGACTACACCACTGATGGTTTATATATATTGCCTTACTCTGTTTGATTGTTGAATATCTCCCTATCTCAAACACAGAAATTTAGAATCAATTTGGTTTGTCTTTCTGTAGGACCCTGAATTAAAAATAAAGCCAGTAAGTCCCCCCTTTTTCCTTAAAAGATATACACTTAAAAAAAATTTCCTGGGTAGGAATTTTAATTCCTCAATACTTAGAGGATGCTGCTGGAATTCAATGTGTACTTTTTATGGTTGGAAACATAGGTAGATCCCTATGTTAAGATCAGGAAAAAGTTGTCCATCTGGTGCATACTCAAATGATAATTTTTCCTCACCTCTGTGCCTATTTCAAGAGGAGGTCTTTTATGGAGATGCATCTTGATGAAGGTGACCCATGTAGGATGACCTGGGATTTATTGCCAATTAATTGCCAAATTCAAAAGCTGTAGCTAACACAAATAGAAACACTCAGAAAATGTATAAATCCTATCTCATCCCTTTTTTGCCTGGAAAAGATCTGAAACTGTTATGAATAAGGAGAGAGGCAATCTACTTCCAGAATCTCTAACAGAAACTCCCCCTTGGTGAAAAATTTTTTCCACCTGGGGCCCAGTAGAATGGGGGATGTTTTGGTAAGAATCTGGGTAGGAAAGCTCTTCTGTCCATATACTACTATCACTGCCACCATCTGTTGTGATTGAGATTTAAACAAAAGGATAAACTGAAGCAGATCTCCAAGCAAGATAATATTTATTAGCAGGGGATGTGCTACCTGTCAATAAATGGGTCAGTGAGTTGCCTCCATTAAAGTCAAATACTCCGAGCAAAAGAACAGTTCCCCTTATATAGGGTTTTGGGGATTATAGAACAAAGAGCACAGCAGGGTAGATGACATCATAGAATTAAGGGCAACATGATTGGTTACAGAGTTGAAGTGTAGAGACTGGTTGGAAGTTTGGTAATGGGGGCCAGTAATGACCTCTCCCCACCCTCCCCTGCAATTCTTTCTTGATGCTAAGAAGGGCTCATTGTCTGAGTGCAGGTGTAAGACAGCAGCCCAGGCTTTTGGACAGCAAATCAGATGTCCTTGAAGGACAGCTTGGTGCGATAAAAATATTAGGTCCAAACTCCCTTGCTTTCTCACACATTCTCCAAGGTCAGTTAAATTTCTTGAGTCAGCAACTTTGATAGACTAAACTCTTTTCGGCAATACAAGGATCTAAGAAAATTCCAAAAGACTTATGATGAAAAATGCCATCCACATCCAGAGAAAGAGCTGTGGAGCCTAAATGCAGATTGAAGCAGACTATTTTCTCTCTCTCTTTTGTCTCTTCTATCTCATTGTTTTTCCTTTTGGTTCTAATTCTTCTTTACAACATGACTAACATCAAAAAACGTTTAATACAATTGTACATGTATAACCTGTATCAGATTGCACTCTGTCTTGAGGAGGGAGGAGCAGAGGGAGAGGGAGAAAACTTAGAACTCGAAATTTTATAGAAGTGAATGTTAAAAGTTAAAAACAAATAACATTAAAATTTTTTCTTGAGTCAGGAGAACTGGATTTCTAAATTTAACTCATTATAGGTCAGCTGAACTCTTAGAGGCAGACCATGACTTAAGTAGTTAAAAGATAGAACCAATTACTTGTAAATAGGATCAATAAGAAAATGATACAGGATGAATTTTAATCTTCTCAGTGTCGAGCAACATTTTATATGTTTCTTTTTAAAATTAAAGGCAATCAAAATTAGTTCTGTTTGGAGAATTTAATGAGATATGGCAGAACCTCTGGGGACCTTAGAACCCATTCCTTTATAGAGAATGTTCTATGGTCTGTATATAATGACTCTAAACAGGAATTTCCCTGTGTTGTTCCCCAAGGGGTTCTTTTCCCCTTTCTGGGGGGGGGGAAAGAAAATTATGGTTTAGAAGAATTTATTTATTCTTCTCTTTCCTAACTTTGTTAATTAAAAGTTTCATCAAGCAAAGCAAGAGTAATACCTCTTTAGGCTGATTCAACAAAAAGTAATTAGGTAGCTAATTAGAGTCCATCAAGTCCTGTTTTAGCTGAAAGAATTGTATTATTTCTCTTGGCACTTATTGAAATTGCTTTTTCAGAAAAAGCTTTTAAGAAAATATAACAGACCATTATCAGAGAAATTTACTGCAAAGAATTTTCCTAGTTTATTGCTTCCCAATATAGTTAATTTTGGCTATGTTTATTTTGTTTATGCAATTACAAATTTTTTTTGTAGTGAGAATCATTGATTTTTATCTTCTATGATCTTTCCCTTGTCAGGGTATGAATGCTATCTGTAGCTGTGAAAAGTATTTTCTCTCTTACTGCCCTAATTTGTTTATGATATTCGTGCTTTTTTGTGTAGATCATGTATTCATTTAGAGCTTATTATGATATGTGGCATGGATTCTTTGCCTAAACTTAGTATCTGCTTAGTAAACTGCTTCCCAGTTTTCCCAACATTTTTTTTCAAATAGTGAGTCTGCCCAAACGTCTTTGGGATTATCAAACACTGTACCCACTACATTCATTTTCTTCTGTACATCGTGTGTCTAATCTATTCCATGAAGTGTGTACTGATTACTGCTTTGTAGTATAGTTTGAGAGCTGATACTGCTAAGCCCCCTTCTTACTTCCTTTGTTTTCCCTTAAGAATCTTGATCTTTTATTCCTCCAGATGAAGTTTGTTTCTATTTTTCCTAGTTTTCTGAAGTAATCCTTTGATAGTTTGGTATGGCTCTAAATAAGCAAATTAATTTAAGTACTTCTTGTTGAATAGTTTCTATTGTATCTGACTCTCTGTGATGGGGTTTTCTTGGCAAACATACTGGAGTGGTTTGCTATTTCCTTCTCCAGCTCATTTTACAGATAAAGAACTGAGGCAAACAGGGTTAAACAGTTGGTGGGGATTACACAGCTAGTAAGTGTCTGAGGCCATATTTGAACTCAGGTCCTCCTGATTCCAGGGCTGGTACTCTATCCACTGTGCCACCCAGCTACCCAATTTGGGTAGTACTGTCATTTTAAACATATTTGAATGTCCCATCCATTCACAATAAGTATCTCTCCAATTATTTAGGTCTGAGTTTACATTTATTTGAAGAGTGCTTTAAAGATGTATTCATATAGTAGAAAGGGAAAGGAATAAGCATTTATATGGTGCCTGCTATGTGCCAGGCCCTGTGTGAAGAGCTTTTTACAAAAATTTTCTTATTTGATCCTTAACAACAGTCTTGGGAGATAGTTGCTATTGTTATCCACATTTTTCAGTTGAGGAAAGTGAAGCAAAATAGAGGTTAAGTAACTTACCCAGGGTCATACAGATAGTAAATGTCATAGGTTGGATTTGAATCCAAGCTGTCCTAATACCAGGCCCAGTCCCCCATCAGACTATGCTACCAGCAGCCTCCTTCCTTCATGTGAGTTTTGGTAGGTGACCTCCTAAATGTTTTGTATGTTCTCCATCTATTTAGAGTGGAATTTCCCTAATCTCTTCCTGTTGGATTTTTTCTTTTTTGATTGATGATTTGTTCAGTTTTGTTTAATTTCTTGTTATTTTGGTTTTGTTTCATTTTTTTTAGCTGACTCACCTAGATTCTCTGTGTAGGTAATAATATCATTTGAAAAAAGTAATAATTTTGTTTCTTCTTTCCCTATGTGTGTTCCCTCAATTTCTTTTTCTTGGCTTTTTGCTAGAGTTAGTATTTCTTTTCTTTTTTAAGCAATCCGGGTTAAGTAACTTGCTCAAGATTACACGGCCAGTTATTTCTGGGTGTGGTGCTAAGTATCTGAGCCCGGATTTGAGCCAGGTCATCCCGACACTGGAGCCGGTGCTCTTACTTGCTGAGCCACCTGGCCACCCCTAAGCAATTGGGTTTAAGTAACTTGCTCAAGGTTACACGGCCAGGTGTTTCAGGGTGGGTGCTTAGTGTCTGAGCCCGGGATTTGATCTCCAGGTCATCCTGACACTGGAGCCGGTGCTCTTACTCGCTGTGCTACCTGGCTGCTCCTAGCCTTTCTAGTGATATGTTAAATAATGGTGTTATAATAGATAGCTTTACCTTTCCCCTGATCTTAGTATAAACTTCTCTAATTTATCTCTATTGTATGTCCTACTGGTTCTTGGTTTAAGATAGATATTACTTACAACATTAAGAAGTACATTTATTTCTATATTTTTAGTGTTCTTAATAGCAATTGGTGTTATCTTTTGTCAAAAGCCCTTTCTCCATTTATTGCTGTAATCACGTGATTTTATTTTTTCTTAGTAATAAGAAAATATTAATATGGTCAATTATATGTATAGTTTTCTTAATATAGAACCAACCTCATATTCTGGGTATATATCCTAACTGGTCATAATGTATATATTTTTTTCACAGGTTGCATATTTGCATGCATATTTCTTAGGGACATTTGTGTACGGTTTTCTTTCTAATTTGTGGTCCTCTGGTTTAACTATCAAAATCTGTATCATAAAAAGCCTTTGGGTGCCATCCCCTCTTTTCCTATTTTCACAAACAGTTTTTATATTATTGGAATTGTCCTCTAATTGTTTGATAGAATTCACTTGTAAATCAATATGGAATTGATATTTTATTTCTTGGATGTTTATTTAGTTCTCAGTTGTCTCCCCCCCCCCCGACTGAGTCATTTAAGTATTTTTTCTTTTAATTTGAGTATTTTATAATTTTGTAGCTATTTATCAATTTCATTTAAATTTGTCAGTTTTGGGGGCATATTACCGGGAAAGAGTTTCTAATAATTTTCTTCATTGTTTTTGTTATGATTTCTCCTTCATCACCCCTTATATTTATGCTGATTATTCCCAGATTCATATATCCAGCCTCAGTATCTCTCCTGTGCTTTAGACTTAACATCACCTTGCCTTATGGATATTTTAAATTGGATGTGCCACAGGTGTCTCAAATTAACCATGTCCAAGGAAAACTTTTTCCCAAGGAGAACTCATAACTTTTCCTCTTTTATAGGTGAGACCATCCTATTTACATTTAACATTATGATTAATTGTATGTCCTACCCAGAGGTGTCCTGGAGCCAATGGCTCACAAGAGCCAATAGTTACATTTTCAGTGTGAGGTTTTGTGCCTTAAGAATTTGCAAATGTTACAAATCAGGGCTTTCTTTCTTTTTTATTGTCTCTATTTAAGAAAGTGGTGGTGAATATGTTAATAATGTAGATTAAACTTAAAAAAATATCATTTGTGATTTTTTTTAAGAGAGCAATTGTTAAACATTTATCAGGATGCCTCCCTCGATCCTATCTTTTCTATGCTTTCCCCTCTCTTTGATCTTATTCTCCCTCTTCACAATGAAGAAGTGGATGTTGAAAGAAAAGGACTGTGCTGAACATTAGTGACTTACATTTTATGGAAATATTCTTGCATTCCAATTTTCTTTCTCTCACCTAGTTCCTCATCATGAGTGCTTGGTCATTCACTCTGTAAGCATTTATTGAGCATTTACTATATGCCAAACATGGTCCTAAGTGCTGGGGATGCACAGAAAGGTAAAAACGCAGCCAGCTCCCCAAGGAGCTCACATTCTAAGGAGAAAGACAACCTGCAAATAACTATATGCCTATAGTTACATATATATATATATATACACACACACACACACACACACACATATGCACACACACGTGTGTATATAGTAGATGGGATTTGAGCTGAGCCTTGAAAGAAGCTAGAAAAACCAGGAGTAAAGAGGAAGAACATTCCAGGCTTGGATGACAGCCAGTGGGGTGTTCTCAGCTGCCGGAGGTATTATATGGGTGCCCTCTCTGAGGTCTCCACACACTCTGGCAAGCTGGACACACACCCCAGGACCTCTACCCTAGACTGCAATCCAGATCCAAGAAGGTTAAATCAAGAGTGATTACCCCTCAGACTGGTGCTTGGTCCCCCTACACTCTGTAGGCCAGGAGCTGAAGCTGCCATGTGGCGTTGGCTGTCTGTGCCTGCATCTCAGTGGCTTCTCGCCCCGGAGGCAAAAGCCATGCACTCCCACTTACTGGGTCCCAAAGTCCAGACTGCACTGACCTCTCACTTTGTCCTTCACATCTATGTGTTGATAAATCTGGAAACGGCCACAGCTGCTGCTGATCTGGAGTCCCTCTGGCTGGCGGCTGGTCAGGCCCCTCCTGGGGCTAAAGCCTCTGCGTGGGGCTGGGCTCGGCACCCAGAGCACTGTGCTGGCCGATTCCTGCTGGCCTGCCGGGCTCTCCTCAGCAGGAGGCTAGCTTCTCTGTGTCATTTTGTGGGTTCTGCAGCTCCAAAGTTTGTTTAGAGTCCCCTTTTTACATGTCTTGGGGAAGGTGGAAGCCAGAGCAGCGGGGAGGTCCTGCTTCTATTCTGTCATCTTGACCAATCAGGACTACCACCCTTGGGATTTCTGATATCAAATTAGCCTCTTCTCAAACTAGGAAGAAATACAAGTCCCAGAGTGTGTTCAAGGGCTGTTAAATCTATACTGAGTGGTATTTGATGGGTAGGTTATTTTCAGTTGTAGACTTTTAGATTTTGCCTTCTAGAGTGATATTTCAAGCTTCCTTCTCCTTTAATAGTCATAATTGCTAGGTCTTATATGATCTTGACTTGGTATTTGAACTCCTTCTTTTTGGTTGATAGCAGTATTTTTTATTTGAGCTGAAAGTTCTGAATTTTGGCTGTGACATTACTAAGAGTTTTCATTTGAGAGTTTCTTTTAGGAAATAACCATTGGATTATTTCCATGTCATTTTGCCATCTAGCTCTGGGGAATTTTCCTTCATAATTTCTTGAAATAAGATAGCTAGACTTTTTAAATGATCAAGATTTTCAGGTATTCCTATCCTTAGATTTTCTCTCCTTGACCTATTTTCTGTTAGTTATTTTTGATAGGAGATACCTAACATCTCCTAAGAGATATATAGGGCAGCTAGAGGTGGCATAGTAAATAGAGTGTCAGGCCTGGAGTCAGGAAGACTCATCTTTGAGAGTTCAAATCTGGCCTCAGACACATACTATCTGTGTGACCCTGGGAAAGTCCCCTTAACCCGGTTTGCCTCAGCTCCTCAGTTGTTAAATGAGCTGGAAAAGGAAATGACAAATGATTTCAGTATCTCTGCTAAGAAACCCCAAATGGGGTCACTGAGAGTCAGACATGACTGAAATGATTGAATAATAACAACATTTTGCACCTCCTGCACAAGATGTTTATTTTTCTAAATCTTTCCTCTAGAACTCCAATTTCATATATTTATAAAGTGCTTTGCAAATCTTAACGCCCTTTATAAATGCTAGCTATTGCTATTATTATTAAGGATAATAACAATAAGAATATGATCATTTCAAACCCTTGCTTCATTTCTTCTAGGAATTCCAGTAAGATTTGTGGCAAATCTATGATTTGCTTTGAGGCTTTGCTTATATATAACGTACATTTATTCTTTTCTTCATCCCCAGATGTTTTATTGAGTTTGTTCATTTTTTCTAGCCTTGTTTCCATAGCTTTCACTTAGTGCCGGGTTCAGGATCTTAGATAATGTGATCGGGTTCTGTTTGGTTCTGACTTCACATTTCCTGGGTTCCTTTAATTAGCTTCTACTTGGTGTCTTTTCACTCGGAGCAACGGCATACTTCTGTGTGTTCTTGGTCAGAGCTCTGTAGTTGGTTGTCAGACCCTGGTCAGGGCCTTCTTTCACCATGAATCTTCCTTGATCAGGTGTTAGGTAGACTTTAGTCCCTCTTGTGGCTTTCTTGATCATAGCACTAGATGGTCTATTCCCCTTGGGACTTTCTTGTTCAGGGTGCTAGGTGGTCTTTTATCCTCCTCCCCTTCCTGAGTTCCCCTGTTCTGAGTCATGGGAGGTTTTCTGTCCCCATTGAGGCTTCCTTGTTCAGGATGTTGAGTTGACTTCTGTCCCCACCCCAACCCTCACCTCATGCTTTCTTACTCAGGGTGAACTTCTCCTCCTTTGGGGTTTCCTTCTTCATGGTTCTGGGTGGTCTTCTGTTCCCCTCAAGACCTCCTGGATCAAGATTCTTAGATCTTGGTCCTAGGGAGCTAGCTGGTTTCCATATTCTTTGGATTATTAGGGAGCTAGGAAGTTGTTGCCCCCCTTTGAGACTTCTTTGATTAGGACACTGTGTGATTATTGTGCTCACTAGAATTTCTGTATTACTCCTGGGGTTTTCCCAAGCATAGTTTTGGGTGGTCTTCTATTTTTACTTGTGCCTATACTAGCTTCTCTGGGAGGATTCCTTATCGAGGACCTGCATCTTCTGGTTCTATTTTTGTATATTTTTGGATTGGATGAAGGAATTTGCTGAAATTTCTTTTTGGCTCTTTTTGGTCATCACTTAATTTAGTGCTTCTTTTAGATCATTTTCGGCCTAAAAGTGGGAGAGCTGGACCCTTGTTTGATCTACCATGTGACTATGGTACCACAGTACATCAAGTTATATGTTAATTCTCTCTCTCAGAGCCAGGCTCCTACATCTATGCAAAGTTTTGTGGAGGGGTGGGGCAAGGTTGACCAAAAGGTGTTGGGTGTATCTTCTCTACTTCCATTGACTTGAACTCCCACCACCTGTGTCCCTTCTATCCCCTCTCCCATTATTAGGGATGAATTATTAGCACTCTCATTCCATTTATCCATTTACATCAATCAGCTTTTAAAAACTGATATTTACTTCAAAGATATGATATTAAAAACATACAAAAATTTCCCACTCCTAACCCCTTAGAAACATATTCTCCCCTAAAGCACATCAGTTCTTGGGTAAATAGGTTCAAAATTTAGTTCAGTACATAATTGGCTATACCAAGTTCATGGTCAAAGGTAATAGCTTAGCTTATTGTTTTAGCTACCACTGAACTGAGGTCACAAAGTCATTCCCAAAAGTTACTCCTTATTTCTTAGGCATTGATGTTGCATTGGCTCTGGACCCCAATCTCTGAAATGGTGGTGGTGTGTTGGGACACCTTCTGTACCTTTTGAAACTCTTGAGGTTGGGGACTCCAATGCCCACCTGAAAGAACAAATGCAACAGCCATGAACTGGGACCCTTTCATAGGGCCATATGGCCTCTCTGAAATGTTATGGTGTTTCACCAGATGCCATGGAAAAGAGTCACACCACTAGGAAGAGAGTAGCCCGAAGGACTAAGACAGGAGCAAGATGGCAAAAGGGGGTGGGCTAAGACTTTCTGAATGTCTCAGCCCATAAAGAAGCTCTAGTTCATTATGTGTTTGCCAACTAGAACCACTTACAAAATGTCTATGTGGGGCGGCTAGATGGCGCAGTGAATAGAGCACTGGCCCTGGAGTCAGGAGCACCTGAGTTCAAATATATCCTCAGACATTTGACACACTTACTAGCAGTGTGACTTTGGGCAAGTCACTTAACCCCAATTGCCCTCCAAAAAAAAAAAGGCAAAAAAAACCCCAAAACCAAAAACAAAATGTCTATGCATGCTCCACAGTTTCTTCAAAGCCATTCTCTTCCATATTGTGTGAGCAAGTTGATGGGGCCTGTGCATGTTTCATTAGGAAGTCCATAGGCACTTATACATGCTTTTTAAAATTAATTAAATTGAATTAAACCAAAGGATTGAATTTCTTTTGTTTCCAGTCACAAATGTCTTTGATGATCAATGTTTTTAAACATTCTTTTGATATATATTATGATTCATTATGAGACTGAATTTTAACAAACTATTAAGACCAGAGATATCAATTTGCTGATCAGTGATGTGCATTTAGCAACTTATAAATAAAGCTCACATACTAGAGAATTCATATAGTACATAAGTACCCCACTTATCTGGAAATTACTCATTCAGCAGCCTCAACTCTTTGTAAAATAGAACTTAACTGGAAACCTGAAAGCAGAATAAGGCCTCTGAGCAGTCAAAATAGGTGGCTTGTTCATTTTATACACTGGGGTTCCCCATCAGGGCCTTACCTAACAGCCTATATTCTATTATTTTTAGACACAATACTGACAAACTTAGTTATTTGACTTTCCAATCCACAGCAGCTAATAATAAGCAATATAATTCAGAAAGATTTTCATCTAAAATGGTTAAAATGCAAAGGTTTTTGTCACTTAAAGAATAATACCTTAGAGTAACGGCCCTGACATCAGGAGGGCCTGAGTTCAAATCCGGCCTCAGACACTTAATACAAAAATTAGCTGTGTGATCTTGGGCAAGTCACTTAACCCCAAATTCCCTCAAAAAAAAAAGGCAAAAAAAAGAGAATAATATCTTAGTGTTTTAATTCTTGTAAAGTATTTTCTATGAGGCAGGGAGTGAAAATATTACCATACCCTTTATATAGATGAGGAAACCGGGGGTCAGAAAAGTTAAACGACTGGTCCATGATCACACAACTAGTAGGTATTAGAGCTAAGTTTCTATTCCCCTTTCAACAGTTCTCATGTGTGGAACTCCTCATTTCCTGAGGATTTTGCACCATCCTTCAGGCTTCTTTGTAGTACTTTAAGGAGCCCAGATATGGGAGAGGACAAGCCATCTAGTTCAACACCCTCATTTTATAGCTTGGAGACTGAAGCTCAGGGAAGTGAATTTGTCCAAGAACACACTAGTGATGCATGAATTGATCCAAAGTGGAGTGAGAAGATCCAGGAGAATGTTGTACACAGTAACAGCAAAATTGTGCAATGCTTAGCTCTTCTCAGTAATGCAAGGATCTAAGGCTTAGAATTATTCTAAGACAATTCCAAAAGACCCATGATGGAAAATGCTATCCACATGCAAAGAAAGAACTGTGGAGTCTGAATGCATATTGAAACAAAGATTTTCTCTCTAGTTTTTTTTCTTTCTCATGGTTTTTCACTTTTGTTCTATCCCTCTTTCACAACATGACTAATGTGGAAGTATGTTTAATATGATTGCATGCCATCTTGGGGAGGAGGGATATTTTAGAACTCAAAGTCTTATAAAAGTGAATGTAGAAAACTAATAATAAATAAATGAAAATTTTTTTGCTTTTTTTATTTTGGAGGGCAATTGGGGTTAAGTGACTTGCCCAAGGTCACATGGCTAGTTTTCATGTTAAGTGTCTGAGGCCGGATTTGAACTCAGGTCCTCCTGACTCCAGGGCCAGTGCTCTATTCACTGTGCTACCTAGCCACCCCAATAAATGAAATTTTTAAAAGATCACACTAATGATAAGCATCAGAGGGGGGCTATGAATCAGGGTTCTCTTACTTCAAAAGAACCACTCCTTTCCATTAAACCACTTTGCTGCTTCTCATAAACAGGGCATTTGTCCCCTTTAACTTGAATCTGCATTTCAGCTCATAAAGCTTTAATAAGTAATGGATAGTAACAGATGATATTTTATATTTCCCCCCACATTTTAGAAGTCTCTAACATCTGGGCAAATGTGTCAGAATTTGTGGAACGGCAGCTATCCTTACGCAAGGTAGGCTTACCATTTTCATCATCTTTGTGTTACTCACAGACAGCAAGTTGATGCCATAATACAATATGAATTGTTGTTGCTTGTTATTCAATCATGTCTCATTTGCTCTCCCTTATTGTTCCAGGGGGTCCAGATTCCAGGATTTGGAACCTTCACCTTCGTAAGGCAAAGGCTTGATGTGGGCAACAATAAATTTATTCTACTTCAGAGGCCTGTGTTTGTGATAGCCGAGAAGT
Organism: Petaurus breviceps papuanus; assembly: GCF_028583685.1. Lineage (NCBI taxonomy): Eukaryota > Metazoa > Chordata > Mammalia > Diprotodontia > Petauridae > Petaurus > Petaurus breviceps. The sequence goes on from NW_027187352.1 coordinate 19,861,102, forward strand.
TTGCCCAAATGCATGGACTCAAACAAAACAAAGTATTTACTCCTGGTAAATGTTTCTTAAGTTTAATCAAGCCAACCTCCTTACCGCCTACAGATACAGGGAAAAAACATGAAAGGGCAACATGTAGTCAGATTTGCTTTGTTTATCTCCTCCAACTTGCAAATTGTAACATCACTTATTCATTTAATCAGCAACATGTAGTAAGCATCTACTGGGTGTAGAGAACAATATGTTACTTGTACGGAGATAATAGAAATTTTAAGGAAGACATGGTAGTTAATAGCTCTAGCTTAGAGTCTGGTAGCCGATAAGATAACCACACAATTAATTATAACAATACAATGTTACAGAATAAGTGCATTAGGAAATTACTGTGCCAAGTGCCATATGGGGTCAGAGGACCTTTATTTTGGCAGGTGTGCTAGGGACTGTGTCCCTATGGGAAATTAATGATATTCATAGATCTGCCCACAAGCATATTAACTCCACTGAAGAATTCTTACAGGGGAGATAACTGCTAACCACCATTTTCCAACCATCAAAGGGCTTAGTCCATGTACCCAAGCAATGGATGAAGGAGAAAGGGTAACCACTGTAACTTATTTGAAGGCTAAACCCTTTGGAAATGGTGTGCCTGGTAGAAGAGATAATTCCCTCCAGGAAATATCTACAATACCCATTCACAAGAGGAGGGACCACATACCGTCATGAGTTCTCCATCCTTGATAGAGGGGTGGGAATACCTATAGTACCTACAGTCTTCAATATTGATATTTAAATGTGTGGGCAGATCTATGAATATGCCCTGTTGTAAGACATCATTACCAATGGGAACATGTAGAAACATCTACTTTTCTCCACTGCACCCTATAAAAGTTGCAAGGGAAAAGGCAAAAAGTAATCCCTCTTCAGAGATGAATCCTTCCTCCAAAGTCTCTACTGTCAGAGATGGATCCTTCTCAACTGACAGAATTTCTATCTGAATTGGATTGCTTGCCAATCCTTTTACCAAATCCAATCCTTTTACCAAAAGGGTTATTTCTTTTTCTTTCTTTTTTTAAAAAAAAATTTTTTTAAAATATATTTTTAAGCAATCGGGGCTAAGTAACTTGCTCAAGGTTACACGGCCAGTTATTTCTGGGTATGGTGCTGAGTGTCTGAGCCCGGGTTTTGATCTCCAGGTTGTCCCAACACTGGAGCCGGTACTCTTACTCGCTGAGCCACCTGACCGCCCCTAAGCAATTGGGGTTAAGTAACTTGCTCAAGGTTACATGGCCAGGTGTTTCTGGGTGGGTGCTGAGTGTCTGAGCCCTGGGATTCGATCTCCAGGTCTTCCCAACACTGGAGCAGGTGATCTTACTCACTGTGCTACCTGGCCGCCCCGGTTATTTCTTTTTCAATGAACAAAAATCAGTTTTCTTTCTCTTCAACCTCCTCAACCCCATTGAAAAAAATAAAAATAAAAACAAAGTCTTTGTAATAAATTTGCATAGTCAGACAAAATAAATTCCTGCATTGGACATGTCTCTATATCTTTCTGTATTTTCAGTTTACCAACTCTGTCGAGAGTTTGGTAGCATGCTTCATTATTGATCCTTTGGCATTGTGGATGGTCATTGCATTGATCAGAGTTCTTAAGTCTTTCAAATATATTTATCTTTATGTTTTTGTTATTATATAAATTGTTCTGCTTTAGCTTACTTCATACAGCATCAACTAATACAAGTATTCCCAGGTTTAAAAAAAATCATACCTTTCATAATTTCTTAGAGCTCAATAGTATTCTGTTACATTCCTATACCATACTTCTTTCAATAATCCTCCAAATGATGGCTATCCCCTTAGTTCTAGTTCTTTACCACTGAAACAGAGCTGCTGTGAGTGTTTTCAGCCACATGGGTCTTGTTTTCCTTCTTCTTTAGTCCCTTTGGGGATAAGCCTACTAGTCGTGTTGTTGGGTCAGAGGGTATGCATTGTTTAGTAACTTCTGATTTGTAGTTCCAAATTGCTTTCCAGAACGGCTATTTTGCTATTGGATTAAGAAATGAAAGAAGCCAATGTTTGGCAGATTACTAAGAAGACTTGCACATGTACATACACACATACATATTTATGCACATAAATGCACATATGGTATATATATACACACACACACACACACACACACACACACCTAATTTACTTTAAGAGAAGGTGCTGATTCCTGAATTTCCATTATTTTATTTTATTTTTTTGCTTTAATTTTTTTGGAGGGGGGAGGGCAGGGCAATTTGGGTTAAGTGACTTGCCCAAGGTCACACAGCTAGTAAGTGTTAAGTGTTTGAGGCCGGATTTGAACTCAGGTCCTCCTGACTCCAGGGCTGGAGCTCTATTCACTGTGCCACCTAGCCTCCCCACTTAATTAGTATTTCTTAATATAACATGCTTTACTCTCCGTATCCCCTTTTCATTGTGCTAGGTGCTTGGTATACAAAGACAAATGTTCTCTACTAAGTGACATGTCATTTAGGATGTTTATATTTAAAATTTTTGCATGGAAAATGCTTAGGAAGCATACTATAAATGAACTACTTGTAAAACATTTTGAATTATTAAACACAGATTAGATAATTGTTTATGAGTGTATGTGATTTATATTCTAATTTTCTCTCCCATTTATTTTTTGCCCTGCTAGGTGATATCCCAGTTGTTCAGCTAAACTTCGTCATGATATCCCTGGAGGGTCCTTTTAACAGGGATGTGGTGGAAGGATGTGTGAAGGAAACATTGCTCTTTTTATCCCGATCCATCTCTGTCAAACAAAATGTGGAGTTTACATTCAAGGGAATAGGGGTCCTCATGATTAGAGACAGCAAAGTGAAGATGAGGTTTTATAAGGACTTCCTGTGTGCTATGGATGGAAGTGGGAATCTGGTTAAAGCTCTTTCAAATGTAAATTCTTTCTTCTAACTACTTCTCCCAAAGAGTATCAGTGATTTAATGAATTATATAATGAATTCCCAATGAATTTTCTTGGAGTAGGGCACACTACTACTACTACTACTACTACTACTACTACTACTACTGCTACACTCTTCCTCCTCCTCCTCTAGAGTGAGCCCTACTCTTAAGAAAAGTTCAAGTTGAGAGGATCATAGAATTTAGAGCTGGAAGGAAACTTAGAGGTCATCTAGTATAATTCCCTCATTTTATAAGGAGGAAATAGAGACCTAAAGAACTTTAGTGACTTGATGATGGTCACGTAGGTGGCAAATGGCAGAATCCAGATCTGAACTTGTGTCCTCTTACTCCAAATCCAGTCCTCTTGCCATTGCCATCACAGCTGCTTTATTGAGAACTTCCTTAAGGCTGTCCAAGTCTTTGCTTTATTAATTACTCAGTGGAGAGACTTGTGGGATAGGCAGCTTTTGTTAGGAACATGAGATTTGGAACTGGAAATGATCAGTTTAGTCTTCTTATTTTATAGTTGAAGAAACTGAGGTTAAGGAGATTTGATCATTGTCACAGAAGTAACAAAAGTGGCAGAACAAAGATCTAAACACACATTTCCAAATTCCTACCTCAATGCTTTTTTCTTCCCACTATAACCGTGAGCCACTGCCAACTGAAGATAAATCATAAATGAGGGAAAACCATATCTCATAGGATGATGCTAATTAGGCCATCATAGTCCAACTTCCTTATTTTACAAGTCTGGAAACTGAGACCCAGAGAAATTCATCGACTTAACCAAGGTCATACGTCTAGCAAGGATAAAGATCAGAACACCTAAGTGATATTCCCAGCTCTATGATAAACTAGATTAGACATCGTGGGTAAGTTACTTCTCTCTAGACCTCAGATTTTCTCATTTGGCAAATTTGAGATTTGGACTATAATGCCTCAAAAGTTCCTTCTGGCTGTGACATTTGATTATCAAATCTAATGTAACATTAGAATGTTTGACATTTTTATTGATGATGTGTAAAAAAGGAATAGATGATGTGCTCATCATATGTTAAAACTAGAAAAATAGCGAATGCATTGGAGGACAGTCAGGATCCAAAAGGATCTTGACATCTGAGAACAGAGGTTCTAGAGCAAGTGTGTCATGGACCCCTTGAGCAGTTAGTCTAGTGAATAATGGATGTCTCAACAAAATATTTTTAAATGCACTAAAAAGCTAATGAAATCTTGGACCTTGCTGCTGCTTAATATAGCAAGGGCTTCATTAAGAGATTCCTGGAATAGGGAGATGTTAGTCTCCATTCTTCAGAACTCATTGGGAGTACTATGTTTATTTATGAGCACCACAGTTTAAGAAGGATATTGGTAAGCTGGAGACTGTCTAGAGAAGGGTAACCAGAATGGTGAAGGACCTTGAATCCATATCATATGAGCATCAGTTGAAAAACTGAGGATGTTTAGCTGGAAAAAAGAAGACATAGAGAACAATGGAATAGCTTTCTTCAAGTACTTCAATGAATGTCATGAAAGGGGATGAGAATGAATATTAAAAAAAATTGTAGAAGATTGTAAAAATTTTGCAACTAGCTATGACTCAGTGGATTTTGTCTGTCTATTAGTCTATCCTGCAACTCCTATAGCTCCTGACTTCTATTAGACTGTTAAAAAAATTTCCAATCTTTATTTTCTGGGGCAAAGATATGCATTTTTAACCTTTCACTGTCATTGTGGTGCAGAGGCCTGGGACCACGGACTCAGTGATGTCTAACAGAGAGGGCACTGCACAGCGTCCTTGTAGCGTATGCGCTTTCCCAAGGTGAGTACCCCTCTAGTTCACATACACACACAAACATCTCCTCTACCTGTTCTGACTCATTTGTTTTGATATCAGGGAGATTGATTTGACTGGCTGGGCCCTGACTCATTCTCATCATTCCCTTCCCAGACCTAAAACCAAACTCTATCCAGTCCAGCTCAAATCTTTCCTGAGACTTGAGTCTCAATATTTGCTGGGGAAATGGAATAACTGGTCTACAGAAATCAAGGAGTGAGAGAAGGGGCAGTGTGAACTTTTATGAGGACCAAATAAAAAAATGTATTTAAAGTACTTTGTAAACCTTCAAACACTCTATCCATGTTGGTTGTTATTATCTTAGGTTAAGAGAGGTAGAATGTCCAGGTGACAGTCCCATTCTACTGTCCTAGGCCACTCTAACATCCTATTAGGAAGGTAAGCTGGAGAACTCTCCAAAGGAGGGCTGATAAGCTAGAGAAACAATTGATAAACTAAAGAACCCTCCAAAGGAATGTAATTGAGATGGTGAATGACCACAAGACCTCATCATGAGAGGATAGGTTGGAAGAACTGGGTATATTTATTCCTGGAACAGAAGATGGGATGTGACACCTGTCATGAAGAATTTGAAGGGCTGTCCAGTGGAAGAGGTATTAGATTTGTTTTCATTGGCCCCAGGGGGTGGAACAAGGAGCGAGGGCTGGAAGTTACAGAGAAGCAGATTTAGGCTTGATTTCAAGGGAGATGTCCCGACCATTAGAGTAGGATGCTTTGTGAGATAGTAGGTTCTCTCTTGCCTTGGAAGTCTTTCAGTAAAGGGTCTGTATTTGTTTTCCAAGTCCATTGTAGAAGGGTTCTTATTCACTTAGAAGCTGAAAAAGACAGTCTCTGAGGTTTGGTTTTGAAACATACTTTCCTTCTAAAAGAACTATATGGGACAAATAACAGAATAGTAGACTGTTAGGGCTGGCTGGAGGGTACCTTGAGAATGTTCACTCCAGTCTCCTCATTCTAAGGAGGACAAAACTGAGGCATAGAGAGGAGATGAGACTAGCCCAAGGACACAGCTAGTTTAGTGGCAGAATTAGGACCAGGACCCTAGGTCCTTTGATCTCTACCCGAAGTTTTTTTCATAGCACTCTGTTTACTCTTTAAAATTCAAATGAATTTTGTTTTGGAATTATTCTTAGAGAACTTTGCAATATCCTTTGAAATGTAGCTCCAGGCCATCATCATTAACCAAACATTGTAGGGGAGCCTCTGGATAGGACATGGGGTCTTAAGGTGGAGTTGAGGGCCTTGGAGGCTAGTAGACTTAGAAATGGACTTGGTTGATCCACCAAAGAATGCTAATGTCATGTGTTAGTACTAGGTACCCTTTTTGAGTGAGGCTGGCCCCAGAACTCCTTGGGGATACCCCCTCCTGCACCCCCTGTTCCAAAGGTAAGTTTGTTGCCGTGGTCACCATCATCCTTCCTTTGCTTAGGATTTTGTGCGTGTATGCATACATGTGAGAGTGTGTGTGTACATTTCTATGCAGGTGTGGAACAGTGGGGAGGAGAGGTCATAATTTCTAACAGTGTTCTTTCTAGGCTATGTATTCTTTCCTAAAGCTACCTAGCAATCAGCTATCTTCACAGTGTTCTTATAGTTTCCAGGTGTGTACCAAAAATGAAATAGAAAAGAGGAATAGAGGGGTGCCTAGGTGGCGCGGTGAATAGAGCACCGGCCCTGGAGTCAGGAGGACCTGAGTTCAAATGCGGCCACAGGCACTTTACACAATTACTAGCCATGTGACTTTGGTCAAGTCACTTAACCCTAATTGCCCTCCAAAAAGCAAAAAAAAAGAATAAGAAAAAAAGAAAGAAAAGAGGAATAGGAAAACAGAAACTCCAAATGAAAAGTTAAAAAAAAAAAAGAAGAAAAAAGAGCTGTCTGTTTTGTATCCTAATGGTGTCTGTGACAGCAGAGCCATGCCAGTCATGGAGGGCCGCATTCTGTGCCAAAATAAAGTTTAGTCCTAGTTCTAATCTCTGTTTTGTCATGAACTAGACATTTGTTTGACCTCTTTAGGACTCAGTTTCTCCATTTGTAAAACAAGGGGTTGGACTAGGTGATTTCAAAGACCCCTTCTGTGTTCTAAAGTTGTTAATTCTGAGCTTTCCCCCATCTTTGTGTGCGGTGTTCTCATATTCTGTGTTAAAAGCATCTTTCCAGTTCTACATTCTTTTGTGTGTGTGTGTGTGTGTGTGTTCTAATATTCTGTATTCTAAGGGCCCTTCCAGTTCTGTGTCCAGAGTTCCAAGATTCTGTTTTCTAAGCTTACTTCTAGCTCTAACTTTCCATGTTTGTGGTCTATCACTCTTTGATTTAAAGTCTCTTCTAGTTCTGATATTCTCCATTGTGTTCTAACATGTTATATTCTGAAGTCCCGTTCAACTCTGACGTTCTGCGCTCCTGATAGTGCCTCATGGATCAGGTGGATTTTTAAGAGCAGCAGTACTCAGCCTTTCCAAGGACACGATTTTCAGTTTAAATTCCTACTTATCTGAGCAGTTTACAAGTGACAGCCCTGTTTTGGAGCTCTCCATAGTGCATGGGTGTATCTTTGGCTTCCCTCTAGGATTGAGCCCAGGGATCCAGAAAACAAACCAGCCATAGAAACCATCAAAGAATCTGAAACAGCTGGCCCTCTAGAGCTCAAGAACAAAGACCAGGGAGAAAAAGAAGAAGTCAGAGGTACGTGAATGATGTCCATATACAGTATGTTGTTCCTTATCACTTGATATTGAAAGATATTGCTGAGCGGCTCTTGTATCTGCAGCAAATTGTGACACAGAACTTTGATAGGTCATGTTTCCCTTTCCTCTAAGGGGAACCTGTTTCTTTCACTTTCCTCCTCAAAGTAGACTCTTGCTCACATTCTTAGTCCCTTTTCAGGTCACATGATTAAGAGGGAGAGAGAAGAGGAATAGATAGACACGTAGTCTGTCTTTAGAGCTGAGTTGGGCGCCCCTTCCTTTCCATGAAGAACTTCTGATTCAGAGGTCAGGGGACACAGTAATAGGGCAGAGGCTGTGCCAGAACTGGCAAAGGGCTAGCAAGGTGACTGTGTAGAAAGAGGGTTTTTTTTTAAAGAAGTATGTGATGAGGGCAGCTAGATGGTGCAATGAATAGAGCACCCACCTGCTCTGGAGTCAGGAGGACCTGAGTTCAAATCCAACCTCAGACACTTAACACTTACTAGCCGTATGACCTTGGGCAAGTCACTTAACCCCAACTGCCCTCCAAAAAGCAAAAAAAAAAAAAAGTATATGAGGCAAGTCTGATCTTACAGGAGAGACTCTTATAGAATCATAGAATGTCAAAATAGTAGTGTAACACTGTGGAGGTTTTCAAAAGAGAATGTTTACTTTAAAAGGTGTACCACAAATATATTTATGTATTATATATACATATACACATATGTATATATATACGTACATGTTTGTATATATGTATGGTTATCTATCTATAGCTATGTATCTATCTCTATGTATCTATGTATCTATCATCTATCTATCTATCTATCTATCTATCTATCTATCTATCTATCTAGCCATACACTCCGCACACATGGCAGGTGCAATCTCTCCCCCTCTACAACACCTCAGTCTCTGGGGAGGAAAAGGGAATTAGATTCATAGTTTAGCTCAGTTCCCATAGAGCACAGTCTTGGGTTCAAGTCCAAACCCCTCCTCAGGGCTGAGCCTCAGGCACTCTGGCTTCTCAGGACTTTCATGCCAGCCTCGCTGCCCTTCCTGCAATCATGTCCCCAACAGCACTATGGTTTGAACACCTGGTCCCACAAGGAGATCCTCTCACATCTGAAACTGAGGACAAATAACACAAAGCAGAAATAAACACCCTCCCCCCCCCTCCCAGCCCATTTCTTGGGTAAGAGAGGGAGAGCAGGGGAAGGAAGCACAGTGTACTTGGGCACAGCAGCTGGGAGCACAGCTGAAAACGTGGCAGAAAACTCAGAGGAGGCTACCCCATCCACATGGTAGAAATGCATTATTGGCCTACACATTAATCAAGTGAGGCTTGGCCCTGCCTCACTTTAATTCAATTTACTTGCAAGTCATGACATCACCTTCCTGCTGTCATGGTCCTCTTCCAGAACAAAGGACAAATAACAATAACAATCTGGCTGAACAAGGCATGTTCAAAAGCCTGCTTACAGTAGGGGAGGGCCTCAGGATATCATAGCTGAAAAGGACCTGAGAGCATAGAACTTTCTTGAAGGGGCCTTAGAACATGGAATGTTAGAGCCAGCCCTAGAATATAGAATGTTAGAGCTGGAAAGAGCTTTAGAAGAGAAAATGTTAGCATGCAGCATGTTAGAACTGGAAGGAACCTTAGAACATAAAATATTAGAACTGGAAGAAACCTTTAAGATCTTTCAGTTCAGGGGTTCTTAATGTTTTGTGTTTTTTTTTTTTTTGTCATGGACCTCTTGGGCATTCTAGTGACACCTAAAGCCCCCTTTTCAGAATAATGGTTTAAATGCATGAAATAAAATGCATAGGATTGCAAAAAAAAAAAACCCAATTATGCTGAAATACAGTTATCAAAATATATTTTAAAAATTCACTAGACCCTGGGTTAAGAACACCTGGCTAGGGGTGGGGCTAGGTGGCACAGTGAGTAAGAGCATTGGCCCTGGAGTCAGGAGGACCTGGGATCAGTTCCAGCCTCAGATACTTAACACCCACACAAAAAATAACTGGCCGTGTAACCTTGGGCAAGTTACTTAACCCTAATTGCTTTTAAAAAAAAGAACACCTGGCTGTTTTAATCCAACTCCCTTATTTTACACATCAGAGGAAGATGAGATCCAAAGAGATTGAAGGTTTGTTTAAGGCCACATAGCTGGTTAGTGGTAGAGCTACATCTGAAACCAAGGACCCTTTGATAATTAGGCTGATTTCCCTTTTGACTATTACATCACAATGTACTTATGACTCTGGAAATCCTATGTAATTAACAAATGAATGCACACACATATATAGCAAATACACACACACACAAGGCACTTTGGAACAGTGGAAAGGGTAATGAATTCATCTTTAAAAAGAAGGGTTGGGGGGCAGCCAGGTAGCACAGTGAGTAAGAGCACCAGCTCCAGTGTTGAGAAGACCTGGAGATCGAATCCCGGGCTCAGACACTTAGCACCCACCCAGAAACACCTGGCCGTGTAACCTTGAGCAAGTTACTTAACCCCAATTGCTTAGGGGCAGCCGGGTGGCTCCGCGAGTAAGAGCACTGGCTCCAGTGTCGGGATGACCTGGATCAAATCTGGGCTCAGATACTCAGCACCACACCCAGAAATAATAATAACTGGCCGTGTAACCTTGAGCAAGTTACTTAACCCCAATTGCTTTAAAAAAAAATAAAAAGAAGGGTTGGATTAGATTGGGGCTTCTTAAACCTTTGCCACTTGAGACCCCCTTTTATGTTTCAGCAGATTGTGCAAGCTTTGTGTTCAGAACCAAGGCTGCAATGATGTTGGCTTATGCAACACCAGCAAGTACTCCCAGAAACACCTCAAATTCATTATGTGTTTGATTTTTAACTATTTTTTGGTAGTTGCACATTCAGGTCATGACCCACAGTTTAAAAAGCACTGGACTAGATGACCTCTGAGATATCTTCCAGCTCTAAATCTATGAGCTGATGGTCAGATACACACATATATTTGAATCAGATCTGAAGAGGGGTGTGTGAGTATGTATATATCTATGTATGCATGTATCTACATATACACACATGTACATAGCATCCACATCATATACATGCATATTCATGTATCTGTGTATGTATAGCATTACTAGAACTCTGATTGACTCACTTTTCTGTAGTTAGGGGTATGAAACATGCCAAAAATGCTTCTTACATCACTTTTCCTCTTTCCTAGCGTACATTCAAGTATATGTTGAGCTCTTTAGATTCTAGTTCTGCAATGAAATTTAATGATTTACATAGTCTCGCTAAGTTACGAATTGTAAGTGTAGTATCTGTATGTATAGATACACAGACTCATTTGAGCTCAGGCCCAGGCAAAATAGTTAAATGGACAAAGTAATTGTCATGTAGATCCAAGTTGTCTTTGGCTTCCTCCTTCCAGTGTGGGTTCTACCTTTTCTGCTTATCCCAACATCCAGAACCTCATAAGCTGCTCCATGCCTCCCTTGGGCTATCCAGGATATCCCCATTACCCCATACTGGCATACTCAATTCTGCTCTCCTCATTATACTTGGATGCCTACCCTTGCCTCTCTGAATCCCTCACCTTTGTCAAAACCAACTATCCCCCGGCCCCTTCACTCATAGTCTTCCTGCATCACTGGCTATAATAATACTAAGGTATGTTATGATGTTAAAAGATGATAATAGTCTAGTGGGTTGTCTTTAGTTAAAATATTTGCCTTTTAACCTAAATTTTCCAGAACTGTAACACCTTAATTCACTCAAAAGAGTATTCTATGAATGGGTTAGATGACCTCCAAGATCACTTTCAGCTCTCAGATTCTATGATTATACTGTTGGAAATTTTAGGCAGAATAACTGGACATACAGGGAAAATTCTTTTGTTATTTAGTTAAACCCTACCTGCTGTAATTGGGCCTTTCTCTCCCTGTCCCACCTCCCTCTTTGTGTTTGTCGATGTCTCTCTCATCTCCAAACCGGTAGGAAAGAAATTCTTTTCAGAATATATAAGAACTACAGTTTGGGTTTACAGTTTCTAGTTTTTTCAGGAAGAGGATAAAAAATGTTGTAATCCTTGATTAATTTGTCACCACTCTACCTAAGTTGTTTTTAAAATTAAACTTCTTTGTTCTCAGGTCAGGTAATATTAATGTGAGATTTCAAACTCCTTTCAGCAGCTTTTTTTTCTCTTAAAAGCACCTCTAGCTAGATGGTTGTATAACAACCACAATTACTGTAGAAAATCTGCCTCTGTATCAGACGAAGAAAGGTTCTTTGACCTGCACTACTACTACAAACTCACATCCTGGCTCAGAAACCTTCCATGGCTTCCCATTGCCTATACAACAAACATACAGCAAAAATGTATGGGGACAAAGTCCAAACCTCCTTCTTGTTGGAGAGTAGTTCTTCAGTTGTGTCCGACTCTTTATGACTCTTTGGGGGTTTTCTTGGCAAAGATACTGGAGCGGTTTGGCATTTTCTTCTCCAGCTCATTTTACAAATGAGGAAACTGAAGCTAACAGGGTTAAATGACCTGCCCAGGGTCACACAGTAAGTGTCTGAGGTTGGATTTTAATTCCGAAGGATGAGTCTTCATGACTCTAGGTCTGGAGCTCTATCCACTACACTACTTACCCACTCCCAAACCTTCTTCCTTGGCACTTCATAATCTCCAACTCCTACTGCTTCTCCTATAGAAAGTTTCCATTTCAGTCAAACTTATCCACTCATTACATACCACCATAGGTTGTGCTTTCTGATCTTGGTACTTTTTCTCACATTGCTTTCATTAAATTCAATTTCATTTTATTTTTAGGTTCATATTCCTTTCCTTCCACCTCCTTCTTCCCCTCCTCTTAAGAAAGCAAGAGAAACAAAACCTATTATATAAATGTATAGTCAAGAAAAACAAATTCCCTGCTTCCCTTCTTGTTCCCTGCCAAATATGCCTCAATTTGCACTCTCAAGTCCCTCACCTCTCTTTTGTGAGGTGATGCATTGCCAAGGAAATATTCACAGCACTCGTGGTAACAATGAATATGCCGGCATAATTGTGAATAACAAAATATAACATACTCTCCATATATAAGATAGAGGCAAAACATTTATTGAGATACCGGAAAGCCAAATCCCAACACCAGAAAACTGAATTCATCATAGCAACAAAGAAATCTATATACAATAGCACTACAGAGAGCAACACCATCCTAAAGCCTTCCCCCTGCTCAGGCCTTCCCACAAACAAACACAAGTCTAGCTGTCTCCCTGCCTGCATCCTCTCTCTCCCTCCACACTAAGTGCTCTGACTAACTTCTTCCCAGCTCTGCTCCAGCTCCATCTCTTCCTGTTTTACCCTTCCTGCTCCACCTGTTCAGCAAACTCCTCCCACCATAGACTCATGTAACTCAGGCTTCCATGTAACTTAAGTAGGTCACATGGATGGGAAAGATCTTCCCACTAAGCAAAAATACATTAACAATACAGATGAGTAGCATGCTTTCCCACAAGTCCTATGGAATTGTGGCTGGTCATTGTGTCCACACCATGACTTTTCTTCCTAGAATGTACCCCTTCCCTGCCATGCACTGACTCACAATCCACTCTTCCTTCAAGGCCCAATCCTGCCTCCTCCAAGAAGCAATCTTTTCCTCCTCTGAATTCATGTCACTTCATATATCTGTAACATTCATTTGACTGTGATATCTGCTTTTGTTAGGGCAGCTAAGTGGTACAGAGATAAAGCAGGAAAGCCTGAGTTCAAGTCCAGCTTCAAATACTAACTAGTGATGTTGGACAAGTCACTTAACCTTTTTTGACTCAGTTTCCTCATCTATTGATTGTTGTCCTTTCTCAAAAAGGACCAAAATGACATCACTATGTTAGAGTCAAGTTTCAGTGTTTCCAGCTGTGGCTGATCAGACCAATACGAATGAGCTTGGAATATTCTACCACAGGTCAGTAAACATTTGGGGTAGATTCTCTAAGTTTGCACATATTGCATTTCTCTTGAGTTATTTCAATTTTGCTTTGCTCATGGAGCACAGCACCTCCTCTGATGTGGGCATGCCGGGCTGAGCAGTCCTGTGCCAGTGTCTCCCATATCAAACAATCAATTCTAAAGTTCTTAAGAGAGACCTTGAGAGTGTCCTTGTATTACTTCTTCTGACCACCTTGTGAATGCTTGCCCTGTGTGAATTCACCATAAAATAGGCAAGGAATCCCTAATGTATAAAATGAGCTAGAGAAGGAAATGGCAAAGCACTCTAGTATCTTTGCCCCAAAAGGAAGGAAACCCCAAATGGAGTCACAGAGTTGGACACAACTGAACAACAACAACAAATTTTCTTTTGAAGCTTTGAACCATTACAGTTATTTAACTTATCATATATTTATGTCTTATATCACCAGCTAGATTATAAGCTCTTTGAGGGTAGCACTGTCTTGAATATCTTTGAATTTCCTCCAGTGCTTTCAATGTAGTAGGCATACAGTAAATACTTGCTGATTGACATAATGGGGCAAAACCCAACAATTTTAGATGATGGAAGTGTCATCTGTCCTTAGAATCCAGCATTCCACAAATTATCGAGTATATTTTACTCATCCAGGTGTGAGTGGAAAATTCATGTTTCAAATGCCTTTTAAAACCTGCTTCAGGGGAAGATTTCCTATTTCCTTTTATTCTTCATTTTGCAGAGAGCATTTCAGCCAAGAGGCTCCGGGCTAGGCAAGCTATCTCTCCTGTCAAAGTGACAGGAATCAATTTGATAGACCGAGTGGAGAAGAACAATCAGCTGAAGCCAGCTCCTGAAAGGTGAGTCATTTCCTAAGAGTCCTAAAGGTGTTTTTTTTTTATTTGACATTTCTCTAGTGCTCTTAAAGAATGAGTCATTAAAAAAATCTAACATTTCACAAGACAGTTAAGTGAGGTTAGGAGCATTACTTGTTGATAGCAACTGAGGCTAAGCCTTTGTTTTGTGACCTAATTTCATGTTTGGACCATAGTACCCTTTAGTTCTCCTTCCTGAGTATTTTTGCTTAGGATAATGTTTATCATGGTCATGCCTCCTTATTGTGATGCTAGGTCAGGGGATCTCACTTCCTAATGATCCAGGACTTCTGGACAGGGTAGTATTTAAATAAAATTATTAATATTATAATAATAAATAAATTTATAAATAAAATTCTACAGTAGAAAGAGCACCATATTTAGTGAGGGACAGAAAATCTGTATTTGAGTCCTAACTTTGCCATGTATTAGATGTGTGACCTGATCTGGATAGTTCACTAGATTCTATAGGTTTCTCTTTTCTTTATATGTAAAATGAATATAATACTTTTAAAATTACTTACCCTAGACAGTGGTTTGAGATAGTGTATTTAAAGTACTATGTAAAAAGTAAAGTCCTGTATATAAAGGTTTTTTTTGTTTTTTGAGAATTCAGGGCAGTACATTAATCAAACATTATTGACCATCAGCTATATGCCTTCCTTTATGTAGTTGCCATGAGTATCTGTGTGATATCTGTTTGTGAATTATCTGTGGTACATTTTTAGTTATTGAATCATATATATATATATATATAATTCTTCTCTGTTGGCAGAAATTATTGAACATAGAAGTAGTTGGAAGCCACTATGGTTTTGTGAGTAAGGGAGTGACATGCAACTTTCTGTGTTTCAGGAATATCACTTTGCCAGTTGCATGGAGGATGAATTGGGGAAAGGAAAGATTTGAGACAGAGGGATCCATTAGAAGGTTATATATTGTAATAATTCAGGATAAAGGTGAAAAAGACCTGAACTAGGTTAGTGGCCATGTGAGTTGAGAGAAGGGGATAGGTGCAAGAGGTTGAATGAACAAGGCTGGGCAACTGTGAAGAATTGAGGATGACCCTGTGTTTCAGAACCTGAAAGGTTGGTGGTACTTTTGACAAAAATAGGCAAGTTCAGAAGAGGCGTCAGTTTTTTTTTGGAAAGATAATGAGTTTTGTTTTGTATATGCTTAGTGTGAGACCCTAAAAGGACATTCAGTTTGAGAAATCCAAAAGGCAGTTGGTGTTGTGTTAACTCAGGGGAGAAATTAGTCCCAGATAAGTAGATCTGGAAGTCATCTGCATATAAATGATAGTTGCACCCATCAAAGCTGATAAGATCACTGAGAGAGAGAGAGAGACAGAGAGAGAGAGAGAGAGAGAGAGAGAGAGAGAGAGAGAGAGAGAGAGACA
>NW_027187352.1:19881824-19940177 GCF_028583685.1 Petaurus breviceps papuanus
GTTTTTTTTTTTTAAGGAAGAAAGAGTTGGACCTATTTGTAGAAAGGAGTTAAATTCTTAGGTGAATAGATTACACACTATTAGCATACAAATACCTTGACACGGAAGGAGAATTATAAGGCTGTTCAAGGTCTAGTTACTGTGTGTTATAATTATGTATAATCCTGATTTTCAAATTCTGTCCTCATCCTACTTTTCCAGACTTATTAAATATTACTCCACTCTGTGTACTCTACCATCAAGTCAAACTGGCCTCCTTTCTGTTCCTCATCTACAGTCCTCCATTTTCACCTCCAGGCCTTTACATTGGTTGTACCCCATGGCTGTAATGTACTCCTTCTTTGCCTCCGTCTCTGGGAGTCTGGGGTTTCCTTCAAGACTCAGTTCATGACACCTTCAGAATGAGGCCATTCCTAGTTCCTCCCTTTCCCAGGTGCTATTGCCTCTCTCCTGCCCCAGCTGTCTTCTATCTGATTTTTTTTTGTGTGTTGGGTGTATGTTTTTATGTGTATATGTTGTCTCCCCTCTCCCTCCCATTAGAATGTAAATTTTTTAAGGTCAAGGACTGTTTCATTTTTGTATTTGTGTTGCCAGAACCTAGTACATTGCTTGCTTGTTACAAATGCTTGTTAATTGATTTGTTGGATGCTATTTATATAGACCCAATGTATGATCTATGTAAAATTTGTCCTTGCTACTCTACTGTTTTCTCATCAGCATCATCATGAATATTTATCTTGTACCTAGATTACTAAAGCAACTCCTATATTCCTTTTTTGTTTGTCCTAGTTTCTCTCTCTTTTGCTATATCTATTCATCCTCAAGTTAAAAACATCCCTTTCTGAACCAGAGCACTGTGGAGACTAATCAAAACTGGTAAGCTGAATATTCCCATTCCTGGGAAATGAGAAACTTCACGTTCATACAAATGCTCTCTTGAAGACATCAACATTAAGTAAAATAGTCCTTTGTTTTAAAAATATTTTTAGTCCCTGCCTATCTGGAAGAAAGTGTTATGTCAAATTTTGTATCCTGTTGGTAGAAGGAAAAGGATTAATGACAGCATGGTACTGCCTGGGGGAGTCCAGCAGCAGCATGCCTACTGTGAGCTAGGCACTGTATTGGGCTCTGGTGATATAAAGAAAAAAATGAGTCTTCCCTGAAGGAGCTTGTGTGCAACTAGGGGGAGAGAGACAGAGAAATATATTTATATTTATGCACATATTTATAAAATAAGTACAATGTCACTGGCAGTGGGGGGGGGAGCACTAGCAAATAGAAGAATTTCTTTGAATTTTTGTTTTCTCACATGAAAAATCGAGATAATAGTGTTGTTCAGTTGTTTTCAGTTTTGTCCAATTTTTTGTGACTCCATGTGGTGTGTTCTTGGCAAAGATACAAGAGTGGTTTGACTTTTCCTTCTCCAGCTCATTTTACAGATAAGGAAACTGAGGCAAACAGGGCTAAGTGACTCATCCAGGCTCACAGACCTAGTAAGTGAGGTCAGATTTGAACTCAAGGAGATGAATCTTCCTGACTCCAGGCTAGGCACTCTTGTCTAATGTGCCACCTCCTGTTTTTCAGGGTCGCTGTAGGAAAAGCAGTTTACAAGCTTTGCATAAAAGCTTTGATACAAAGTGAGCTGCTATTAAACATTTAATGGGTGTTCCTCTTTTATGAAATTGATGCAATTTGTAAGGGATGTTGAATTTGAATTATAATATTGAGGATTTGAGTTGTTCAAAAGATTGAGGACCTGATGAGTATCCATTTTACGGATTTGTTCCATTTCAGAAAGTGCACCTTATTTCTAGGTTTATGAATATTGTCTGGGAGAGTTGGGGGCTTTATGCCAATCTGACTCCCGCTTGTTCTTCTATGGTGAGATTATTTAAAAAGCACAGGACGCTGACTCACAACTGTCCAAAGGGATTCAAAGCATTGCAGTTTTTAAGGACAAATAGCTATTAATCCAGAGAGAATTGTTTTCCACAGACTAATGTAGTCCACATTCCTCTCAGGGCAAAGGCAAATCTAAATGGGGCAGTGATCAACATACCTCCCCTTAAGTGGGGGAGGATTCTCTTTGAGAGGTTGGAGAGCTTTCCAGATGCATTTCTCTAGTCATGCCTTGTTAGTGGTTTCAACGGTCAGGTTGCTTTTCTGCATGTGTTTATGTTGGTCACAGATGATATAGCATGGTCAATGTGATCATATGGTATTATAGATGTTAAGTAACTTCAAAGGATCCTGCCACTTGTCTATGTTGGCTTGGCTAAGGTGCATTTGTATTTGTAGGAGAGTGGGAAAATGAGAAGTAAAGTAATTTTCTTGTCTTGTGCTGAAATAGAATTGATTCTTCCCTTCTGGGGCACAATAATAATAGCTGATATTTGTATGGCACTTTCAGGTTTGCAAAGCACTGAAAGTAATCTATTTCATTCATCCCTCACAACAACCATCTGGGATAAGTAGAATATTACTTCACTTTATAGACAGAGGAAACTGGTTTGGGAGAGGCTGAGTGGTCATCAGCTAATAAATGTTGGTGGTGTTAGAACCTGGTAGAACCCAGGTCCTTTCTGCCTAGAAGTCTAGCACTATCTGCTGGGAATGGACTGGGCACTCTGCTCAAGCAATTAAAGTTGGGGGAGGGGAGAGATAACGAATCAGTTTGGACAAAAGGGATGCCTAAATAACATGCTGAACACCAAATTCACTACCAGGAAGATGCTTCTCATATTGGTAAAAAGGGTGCAGACTAGATTAGATGGAATGACGAAGCTCAGAATGAGAAGACAGGTATATGGAGAGCATCACTGGCCTCAGTGAATTTGAGTAGCCAGGCCTGGACTATATTATATCCCATAGTATGGAAAGAATATATAAACAGGATTGCTGAACTGTTGCTGATAACCTTTTCAGAATGATGGAGAAATGGGAGAGGTGCTATGGATCTGGTAACCAGGAAACATCCCACGTTTCAAAAAGCAGAGGAAGGCAAGATCTCAATGAAGATGTAGCAAAGACCAAGAACGGGGGTGGTCAGACAGGTAGAAGGAGAACCAGGGGAGTGCAAGGGCTATGCAAGCTTAGAGCAGGGCTGGAAAACTTTTGGCCTCAGGGCCTTATGTGGCCTTCTAGGTGCTCAAGTGTGGCCCTTTGAATCCAAATGGAAGCCGCAGGGTTCCTCACCTGGGTTAGAAGAGAGTGTCAAGTAGAAAGGGTGATTGACAGTGTCACAGGCTGCACAGAAGGACAGAAAGATTAGAATCGAGAAAAGACCGTCAGATTTGGGAATGAAGAGATTATTGATGACTTTGGCAAGAGCAGTTTCAGTAGAATGATGAGGTAAGAATCCAGACTACAGAGAGTTAAGAAGAAAGTGAGCAAAAAGAATTGGAGGCATGGGTTATAAACAGCCTTCCCAAGGATTTTAACCATGAAATAAATGCAGGAGAAGTACAAGATGATAACTTGCCAAGGTGGACAAATCCAGTGAGGGTTTTTCCTTCCTTCCTTCCTTCCTTCCTTCCTTCCTTCCTTCCTTCCTTCCCTCTCTTCTCTCTCTCTCTTTCTTTTTTTCGCACAGTGTCTGGAACATAATAAGTACTTTGTACATATTTGTTGATTTGTACTGACATATAATATGAAGGGCAGCATGGTGTAGCAAAGGCAAGAGAATGGTAGAGTTAGATAACTTGAATTCTAGTTCTGGGTTTATTACTTATTAGATTCATAAACTTAAGTAAGTCACTTAATTTATCTGACTCTCAGTGTTCTTGTCTTTAAAATGGTCATAACTTTCCATTGACAACTAATTTACTTCACAGGGCTATTAAATCAGAAAGTAGTAAGGTAACATGACTTACTGTCATTTTCCCCCCTACTTCATGGTAGATGTTTGTTAGAAAGTTGCTTTATAAACTTAAAATGCTACAGAAACATCAATTATTATTATTTATATTTTTTTCATTGTAAAGGAGGCCATAGAGAGGCAGTTTACAAATCACTATAAAGAACATTATTTTAGAAACAGTCAGATAATGAAAGTTAGTGAATACTGGTGTCACTCTTGTATTAAATGAACTAGAGGAAAAGACCTCCAGCAATGATGGGTAGGTGGTCTGTGAATGTAGGAGGGCATGAACCAGAATGACACTGCATTAAGAAGGGGAAAAAGGGAGAACACTCATTTATTAGCCACTTACCCTGTACCAGGCCCTGTGTTGTGTTTTATAGATACCTCATTTAAAGGCATGGATTAATTTTGATCTGCACTGGTAGAGTCATGTGCATATTGATACTACTACAGATTTATCAAACTATCAGTACCAAAATAAAGATTATAAACAAGCAAAGTAATATTTAAAAGGGATAAATAAATGTAAAGTTCTACCTTTGGGCTCAAAAATAAACTTACACAAGTACTGGATGTGGGCAGCATAGCCAGAGAGCTGTTCATGTGAAAAAAGTGAATCAGCAATATTAGGTTTTGTGAAAGAAGCATTTGTTTTTGAGTTGTTTCAGCTGTGTCTGACTCTATGACCCCATTTGGGGTTTTCTTGGCAGGGACACTGGAATGGCTTGCTATTTCCTCCTCCAGCTCATTTTACAAATGAGGCAAATAAAGTTAAATAACTTGCCCAGGGTCACACAGGTAGTAAGCGTCAGAGGCCAGATTTGGATTCAGGAAGAGGAGTCTTCCTGACTGCAGGCTTGGTACTCTGTCCTCTAAACCACCCAGCTGTGCTGAAAGAAGCATAGTGTTCAAAAAAAAGGAGGTTAGTTAGGCTTGGCTCTGTCCTGATCATTCCACATCTGGAGGAACTAGAGAGAGTGACCAAGATGGGTGAATGCACTCACAGTCATTTCACTTGAGGAACGGTAGGAGAAGCTTGGGATGCTTAGCCCAAAGAAGAGAGGGCTTGAGGCTGGGGAATAGGACGTGATTGTTGTCTTGAGAGATTGAAAAGGTTGTTATTTTGGAGAGTGATTAAATATGTTCTGTTTTGGCTTATGGGCAGAACTGGGAATGATAGCTAGAAATTACAGGCAGGTATATTTGCTCAATAAAAAGTTCTATGTCCTAACGATTTGGGTTGCCTATAAATGAAATGGCTTCCTTAGTGAGGAAGGGGGTGGGTAGGCAGAGGGTGAGGCTCTGTTAGTAAAGGCTGGGGGATCACTTGACAAAATACTAGGTTGGACTTCACTAAATGATCTCCACAATCCTTTCTAACCATACAATTCTCTGCAGAAGTTTGCTTCCATCAGAATGCACAGAAATGAATATTCAGCACAGGGGAGAGATTGTATTAAAGAAAAACTGATGATTTGTTTCATTTTTCTAGATTAAAATCACCAGGTTCTCTGAAAGCAGATATGGACATGAAGCTGAAAACTGCTATCGTCCCACTTTGCCAGGGCCACGTAAAGGCAGGACAGGTAGTATCTTTAAAACCAAGCTAACAAAGTGATTCTCTTTAATATCTCATTCCTGCTTTTCAAAGAGAGTGCTATGATTATTTTCTTTCCATTATTATGTTTTCATTGAGATGCTTCAGATAACGGGCACAAAGAGCCAATAATTTGAATTACTAATTCTCTTTTCCATGACATCACATATTAATTCCTGGAGGTGTAACTCCTAAATAATTTTTTTTAAAGCATCTTGTGGCCCCATGTAAAAAACAAATTTCATTATTGATAATTGTTACTAGTAAGTAGTATTCTTCCAAAAAAGGTTTGGTGACCACAAATCTTTTGAGAGTTACAAAGCTTCTGGCTGGATGAAGGGATGGGAGGTGTGGGGTGGGGTGGGGAGAAAGGAAAGGCTGTAAGTCACTTTCATATCCCCTTCGCCTTGCTGTTTTAGGAGATGTGCTATGTATGCTTGCAACGAGCCCAACGGAATGTACCAGTGTACTGCAGCGAGGAGAGAAAAAGGAAGGAAATAGAAGATGACCGGATCATACAGCAATATCAGATGCTGAAAGACCAGGAGGCCCTCTATAGACATCAGGTATCCCAGCATGGCAGCTAGGTGGAGACATAGGGCACAGAGTGCTGGGCCTGGTCTCAGGAAGACTTATCTTCATGAGTTCAAATCCAGCGTCAGACACTTACTAGCTGTGTGACTCTGGGCAAGTCACTTAACCCCGTTTTGCCTCAGTTTCTTCGCAAGTAAAATGAGCTGGAGAAGGAAAAGGCAAACCACTGCGGTATCTTTGCTGAGAAAACCCCAAATTGGGTCATGAAAAGTCGAGTATGACTGAAACTACTCAACAACAACAATAGCAGACCGGTTAATTGTCTAAAAGCCTCCCAAAGTTATGAATCAGAATAGCTTTAGGTGGATAAGTACCCATGCCATTCCCTACCCTGAAAATGCACGTCACCTGTCTTTGACTACTTAACACCTCATCTTTCCTGGCTCAGTTAAAAAGCTATCTTCTCCATGAAGCCTTCCCTGTTTTCCCTTACAAAATTCATCTTTGTTTCACTTCTCCTCAATAATACTTTCTTTATAAGCTCCTGATCTACTTAGCATATTCTATTTTTATAGTCCTTTATGACACCTACATATGTGTGTGTGTATGTACACACACATAAATATATGCATTAGCTCCTAGATTGTAAGTTTCTTGAGGGCAGGGATTGAATTTTTCATGCACTGAATTCAAACACCTTATAGCTTTTTAGACTCTGCTTTCTATCTTTCTTTTTTTTTTTAAATCAGGGTAACATTTGCCTTTCTTCTATCCTGTAGTATATCTCCCCTCATCCGCGATCTTTCAAAGATCATTGACAAGGGATCAACAATCATATCTGCAATGAAAAAGAAAAGCAATAGAGGATGATGTAGTTCATGGGGCCCATATGACTTAAATCCATTAGGGGAAGCCAGGTTCTCTTTTATCTTTTTATCAGTGTGGCATGGTGACTAAAGAACTGGCCATGAAAGCAGAAAGACCCCATTGAAATCCTGCCCCTGACACATACTAGCTCTATAACAAAGAGCAAGTCACTTAACCTCTCCGAATTCCAGGTAATTTTCTAGGTTTCGGAGAAGGTGTTGACCTGCACTGGGAGAAGCAATTTCCTTCCCCAGGTATTTCCTATATGAATGAAATGACAGGTCTAGTCCCTATCCAGCAGCCCCTTAGTTAACCTGAATTATCACCTACCTCTTAGATATTTTCATTTTCTTCCTTTCCAGTCCGAAGCCCATTCTTCATGACAGACAAAATGTATGTGAAATATGAATTGAGTAGCTCTCCCTTCTCTCTTTTCTCAATTATCAACATTCCATCCCTTGCATTAATGGTCCCATCTCATCTTTGATCCTCTAGTAGTGATGTAGCTAAAAGTTCCTTTTAGTTATCTTTAAATTTCTTCATTAGCCTTAGCTCACCTGAGCTTTATCACTCTCTCTTTTTTTTTTTTTTTTGCCTTTTGGAGGGCAATTGGGGTTAAGTAACTTGCCCAAGGTTACATGGCTAGTTTTTTTGTGTGGGTGTTAAGTGTCTGAGGCTGGAACCGAACTCCTGGTCCTCCTGGCTCCAGGGCCCACGCTTTACTCAGTGTGCCACCTAGTCGCCCTCCCTGAGCTTTATCACTCAATTTTCTGAATCTCAGTTTTTTCATCCAGTTACGTATCCCTTTCAACTTTATGTGATCTAGAGATCAATTCAGCTACATCTTCATCCAAGTCACTGACAAAGAATAGGAACAGAACAGGTTTCATCATAGACCTGTCTGTAGAGCACTGTACTAAGAGACTTCCTTCCAGATTGAGATAATTTCATTAATTGCCTTTCTCTGAGCTCAGTCATAATGTCACCAAATGTACAACTGTCTACCTTCTCCACAGAAATATTGTTAGAGAATTTTCAAAATGCTAGAATTTCTACAATAAAAATTTTACAATTTTCAAAATGGTCCCCTAATTTACTAGTCTAATAAGAATGTCAAAAAAAAGGGTGGCTAGGTGGTGCAGTGAATAGAGCACTGGACCTGGAGTCAGGAAGACCTGAGATCAAATCCAGCCTCAGACAATTAACACAAAAACTAGCTGTGTGACCTTGGGCAAGTCACTTAACCCCAACTGCCCTCCAAAAAGCAAAAAAAAAAAAAAAAGAATGTTGAAAAGGGAAACGAAGCTAATCTGTCATAGTTGCTCCTATTGACCTAATTAAAACTTACCATAATTGCCTCCTTTTAAAAAATTGATCACAAAATATCCTACAAAGAAGTAGTTTTAGGGTTTTGTCCAGAATCAATGTCTTCTAAGCCCTTTATATTCCAATAAGAAGACCAACCTGCATCTTGTAGACACTTAGTGCTTATTTGCCTTGGGAAAAAAACCAAAAAACATTGTGCAACATCTGCTACTCACTAGAATTATTCACTTGCTCTCAATACTTGTTGATGTGGAGATCATTAGTTATTTAGGTTTTTCTTGAATATTACTATTTCCACAGTAAACTGCCTGACTGTTACACCTGTTCATGGTGCCTGGGAGTCTTTCAACGGAAACATTCTTCATTGTTTGGCTTCACCTAGCCTAAATACTAATCAGGAATGAGATTCTTGTAAAGCTCTTAATGCACACTGCAGTCTGCAACTCTAAAAGATATACCTTGCTGAAAGAATTCTAAACTCCCAATCTCTTCCTTCCTTTCCTTTTCTCTGTCTTTTCTTCTTGCTCAGCAACAGCTGGATGTATCTTTTCAATGCTGTTTATTTTATCATTCCACTTCTTCCAATGCAGAATATAGTAGGTATTTAATAAATGTTAATTCAATTCAGAAGAGAACATTTCTGGGCATGCTCTGTTACTTAGGGTGTCATTTTAATGGGCTGTTGCCGTTTCTAAAAGGCAGGCTTTTGCTGAACATTGGTTGCTCAAAGGGTTGCCTTTTTCAGATCCATATTTTAGTACATATTTATTTTCTTTTTTTATAGGCTAAAAATTTGGCCATTAGAGAACAAAATCAGAAAAATGCTGCATATAATCTTGGAGTTGCCGAAGCTATCAGAAACCACAAGATCGAGAAACCTGAGTTTTATGTAAGTATTCCTTTCTCCCCCACCTCCTCCTTCTCCTTCCTTCCCTTATACTTTTTCTTCTTCTTTCTCCTTTTCCCTTCCATTTTAATTTGTCCCTTTCTTCCCTTGGTTTCAGTTTCTACCAATTTCTGACAGGAAGATGTGAGTTCAAATCACTCTTCTGATACTTCCTAGTAATGTGACCATGGGCAAGTCACCCTCTGTTTCTTCATCTAAAAAATGAGGATAATAATTCCTGTAGTATGTATCTTCCTAGGTTGTTATGTGTATGTTAATGAGTATCAAATGATAAAATTTTGTCCTTCCCCTCCTCTCTTTTATGTTTCTTGCTATGGTTTGTGTTGTTACGTCTGAATGCCAGAGATGCTGGGGTACAAGGTTGTTGCTTTTATTTTTTGTGAGTTGGAGTGTCAGCTGGTCTTTTATTTCATTTTAATTTCTATAGTTCTATGACATAATGTTTTTACAGGACAGTGTTTTGCCCCAAGCAATCTGCAGTAATAAATTAGACTGCTATATTAAGGCCTGCTAATCCCCTTTACTATTTACTGATATCTGATGCAACACTTTCTTTGTGATGAAGGCTGGGCACTTTAATGTGAACATTTTGGGGCAGTGTAACTTTCTTGCAAGTTATGACCAACTCACAAGTGAATATGGCTTCTACCTTGGAACTGAAATAGAAAGTGAACTTAAAATTGGTTGCTTTGGAGGAAATTGAAGAATTATGTTGTCAGCCAGCCAGAAGCCTGAGATTCTTATGTAGAGAGAATTTCCTCCTATCTTGTAGAGAGAATTTCTTCCTATCTTGAAGAAAACAAGATAGATGGTTTTGAATAGAAGAATGCTTTTTTGCCGATGGTTTTTAGGACCAGGACATACATTGTAATAAAATTATTTCTGGTCAATTCTGAGCCAAATTCATTATCTTTTATTGTTTGGATTAGAAAAAATGTACTGATGGAAGATCCCTATATTCATCATGCCCTGATTCATTCACATTATTGTAATGGAAAGAAGTTTGAGTTTAAAGTCAAAAGATGTGTTATTTACTTCCTTTGGGATCTTGGACAAGTTATGCCTCAGTCTCCTCATTTATAAAATAAGGGCATTGGATTAGATTATCTTTAAAGTCTCTTTCAAATTAAGATCTCCGATTCTATGAACTTAAGACATTTAATGATCTCATAGAAATATTAAAAACAGTGACATCACAGCAGAATGTTATCAGTCACTGTGTAGAGATTTAAATTTCACAAAAGGAATCAGCAGCATGATAAGGATATTACTACTTATATCCTGGAGCTGATACACATGGCCTCACAATTTCGTTGTTTTTTTTTTTTAGTTGATATCCTGCAGGATTACATTGCAGATAGAAATTGTGATGAAACATTTGTGCTTCTTGATTGATTCTAATTTGAGATTTATCACCTCTCAAAAGAAGTTAAAAAATATTGTCTATCACATGCAGGCAGATACCAATTCAATGGAATTCAGGAAAAGCATCTTCTGCCATATTTGTAGATAACATAGCAAGAGGTAGATTTATAGATAGGCCAACTGTAGTTCAGGCTGCAAATGCCCAGCTTGCATATTCAAGGATGAGGAGTGATGATTCTGTAAGAAGGGGTGGCTTGAGAGCATCCCATTTCAGCATCTATCAGAGAGGAACTTAAGAACTATAATACTTTTTCTTGCTTTTTGGAGGGCAAATGGAGTTAAGTGACTTGCCCAAGGTCACATGGCTAGCTTTTGTGTTAAGTGTCTGAGGCCGGATTTGAACTCAGGTCCTCCTGACTCCAGGGCCAGTGCTCTCCTACTGTGTCACCTAGCTGCCCCAATAGTTTCTTATATACTTTACAAACAGGGTCATTTTGATTGTTCACACAACAGAAAATAAACTGTAGGGTTATGTCATATTAATAATTAATGACAAAAAAGGTAGCTAATGGCAAGGTGTTTCAGAATATTACAGTATTTGTGACAGTACTCAGAAATGGCTTTGAGTGCAGTGTGGAATTTTGACTCTAGTGGGTCAACATACTGAGATATTTATATGGATCTGAGGAAGATTGTGTGAATATCTGGCAAATTCAACAAATATTAAGTGCCTGCTCTGTACATGATACTATGATAAGTGCTTTAAATACAAAGACAAAAAATAGTCCCTAATTTTAAGGGACTTATGTTTTTGTTATTGTTGTTGAGTCTTTTTTTCAGTTGGTCTGACTCTTTGTGACCCCATTTCAGGATTTCTTAGCAAATATAATGGAGTAGTTTGCTGTTTCCTTCTCCAGCTAATTGTACAGATAAGGAAACTGAGGCAAACAAGGTTAAGTAACTTGCCAAGGATCACACAGTTAGTAAGGGTCTGTGGTCAGATTTGAATTCATGAAGTTTGGTCTTCCTGACTCCAGGCCTGGTGCTCTATTCACAGCACCAAGGCTACCCTCTTAACAAGATGTCTCCTGTGCAGTGCTTAAAATGTCCAAGGGTCAAAGGAAGAGAGGACAACAAGAAAGATAACTTTGTTTCATGACCCTTTGGTCATTGATGGTGATGTTCTCCAAATGTGTTAGTCACTATCATGGAGAATATCCAATGTGGGTTCTAATATTGAAGCAGGTCTCCTTTTAGATGGCGATGTCCTTCAACTTCTGTGGATGACATTGTGCTGAATTTGTCATGCCCTGTAGCATTGCAGTGCCTCCTAAATAAGATCCATAATCAAAGGAAATTGTCTTACCTACCCACACAGAAAAAAAGTCAGTAGGATGAAGAATGCCTAGGATTGTACAGTTGATCTTTAGTATGTCATGCAGAGCACATGGTGCACTGGATAGGGAGCTGGCCTTGATGTTAGGACACATAATGCCTGTGTGACTTTGATCAAGTCACTTAATCTTTTATTGCTTCAGGAAACTCTATAAGACTATAAGTCAAAAAGAAGGTGACAATGGGCATTAGGCAAGAGGTTCCTCCCTGGTAGCTCCCCATACCAATGAAGTCATATGTTCGGATCATATTCCTATGACATACAGGTAGATGGACAAACTCTAGGGTTTATCCATCAGTAAGTATATTTATCTTCAACAGGTAATACAATGGACAGTGAACTGAGCTAATAATTGTCCACAAAGAGGAGAATGGGTTACATGGATTTGGGGAAATTGGATCTTGCTTTACTGATTTCATACTTCTCGCTGAAATAAGTGACAATATATATTCTTTCTTTTCACATTACACGGTTTTTTTTTTCTAATTACATATAAAAGCAACTGTTTACATTCATTTGAAAAAATGTTGAGTTCAAAATTTTCTCCCTCTCAACTTCCCTCCCCACTTATGGAGGAGTCAAGCCATGTTATAATAGATTATAAATGTGTAGCCATGCAAAATATATTTCCATATTAGACATGTTGTGAAAGAAAACATAAACCTTTTCTCCTGGTTCTACTTACTCTTCCTAGGCTTTTCTGAAAACCATTGTCCTCATTGTTTCTTACAGCACAACAGTTTCTGTCATAGTCATATACCACAACTTGTTAAATCATTCCTCAGTTGATGGGCATCTTCTCAGTTTCCAATTCTTTCCTACAACAAAAAGAACTGGTTAAAAAAAGTGGTCTAATCATATAGTGTGGGGGAATGACTGATAGACAGCCCACATGCTCCATTGATATTTATACACTGCAGAGAGATCTAGAGGAAGCCTTCCGGCATGTTGGATGGAGCTCCTGTGACTGATTTATGGGAGGCCATGGAGGAGAGTGTCACATGATGGCCAAGTATGGCTATGTTGTGCTCTATGTTACTGGGGGCAGAACCCCATGAATGAGATCACACATCTAGAAAAGTATCTAAGAAGTACAAAGAGGGAAATTGAAGTTCATAATGGCTAACGCTAGAAGAACCAGGTGTGTAAATTATGTCAATCAACACAAGAACATTTTTATAATTTTAAAAATAATTTTATGATATAACTTACAATAATTTTCCTCTTCAGGATGGCAGTTATACCTTTCATAGTCTAGCACCTGCTCTTTTGAAGGTGTGCTGTATTACTCCCTTTCCTGTATTCAGTGGACCAGCCAAAGTGGCTTACTTGCTCTTCTCTGTAAGCAGTATCCCATCTCCTGCCTTTGTGGCTCTGGAAAGACCATTTTGAGTAATGCAATATTGCATTCCCTATGTCTGACATGAACTTTCTCCCCACTTCTGATTCTTGGAATTCCTAGCATGTTACCAGGCTCAGCTCAAATATTTCTTTGTCTTAACTTTGTATATATTTCGTATTTTCTTACATGCCTGTTATATTTTTTCCTCCACTGGAATGTAAGCACCTTGAGGTCAGGATATGTTTTTGTATTTTAACAATATATTTTATATATTTTTGTATTTGCATCTCCAGTACCATACACATAGGCCCTTAAATGAATGGAAGACACTTTGCTTTAGTACAAAACATCTACTATTAACTTTGCAGTATCTCAGCTTGTCTGATGAATGAACTAGAAGTGGGGAGAGTATACAATAGAGAAAGATTTTTTTAGATATTAAAACCATTCACAAGACATTGACATGAGTTATGCACTGGTGAAGCATGTCTGTTATGGAGAAACCACATTATTATTCCAGAAGGCAGACCTCATGTGATCTTGGTTACTCTATATGTTGTACAACTCTACTGGGGTGCCTCTCCCCCTCACTTCTGTCTTCCTGTAAGACTCAGCTCTGATCTCACTTCAGGAGGCTTTCCCCAGTGTCCCTAGTACTACTCTCAGAGTTCTTTTTTTTTTTTTATCTATTTAACTATTTACATACATATTGTCTCCCTAGTTGTGAGCTCCTTGAGGGTATGAACTGTGTTTTTGCCTTTCTGCGGGTCCCTACTGTTTAGCACAGTCCCTGACATATAGTATGCTCTCATTAAACTTGGGTTGATTTGACTTGACATCTGGTGACTGTTTACATGATCACATTGACTAAAAATTGCTTGGCAGCACAGAATTGATTTGGATATTGAAGAGACTGATGAGGATCAGAGCATATAATGACTCCATTTAGATGGGTTTTTGGGTTACAAAACACTGCCTTCCTTGTCTCATTTGATCCTTATAACCACCCCTAGGTCAGCAATGTCTGATTGTGGGAGAGGGAGAAGAGAGTAAGAATTTAAATAGCACCGATTATGTAATAGGCACTGTACATGCTAAGTGCTTTACAATTATTATATTATCTGATCCTCTCAACAACTTTGTGAGGTTGATGTTTTCACTAGCTCCAATTTACAGTTGAGGCAAATAAAAGTCAAGTGACTTGCCCAGGGTCATGCAGCTAGTGAGCATGTGAAGGTGAATTTAAACTCATCTTCCTGCCTCCAGTTCCAGTGCAGCATCATCACCGACTGCCATGGCCCCAAAGAACCTGATTGGAAGAAAGAGCCAGTAAAGGATTCTTATCCCTTGTTATTGGTTATCAGCTTCTGAGCTAATCCTGTTTTAGTATGCTGAGGGTTTTGTGTTTTGTACTGCAGGTCTGGGCAACTTGACTGTGAGAGAAAGCTTGTATAAAAATAGGTATACTGGGTGAGGAGGGAAGAAGGGAAAGAATCTAGAAATCAAAGTTTTAAAAACAAATGTTAAAAAAATTGTTTTTTACATGCAACTGGGAAATAAGATATACAGGCATTGGGGCATAGAAACCCATCTTGCCCTACTAGAAAGTTAGAGGGGAATGGAGGAGGCTATAAGAGAGAGCAGATTGGGGGAAGGGGTATTCAGTGAGCTTGCTATGTTGGGGTGGGGGTAGGGGATAGATAGGGAGAAAATTTGTAACTTAAAATCTTGTGGAAATGAATGTTGAAAACTAAAAATAAATAAATAAAAGATTAAAAAAAAAATAGGTACACTAAGGAAGCCAGGTTCTTAGTGTCTGGTGGTTTAGCTCCTTGGCTTCCTGGTGTCAGGAGTTACATGTATCTTGGTCTTTAGGAGCTGGTATTGTGTCTTCTGTTTGTCCTGAGAACCAGATTCCCTTGTGGGAAGCAAGTAAGTTGTGTTAGGGGCTAGAGAAAACTCCTCTGGTCCTAGGCTGGTGGAACCATCAACAGGTCAGTTTCCTAGAATGAAAGTTGGCTCCCAACAAAATATATTTCTCAGCAGCTCTAAC
Source organism: Petaurus breviceps papuanus (assembly GCF_028583685.1). Lineage (NCBI taxonomy): Eukaryota > Metazoa > Chordata > Mammalia > Diprotodontia > Petauridae > Petaurus > Petaurus breviceps. The sequence continues at coordinate 19,897,074 of NW_027187352.1, forward strand.
ACAAGGCCTCTTAGTTTAACTCCTCACTTCCATGGAAGATGACAAGGAGACTTCAGTTAAAAAATATATTTATTTGGATGGACCATTCTAGAGGAAGAATTTAGTTATCATAAATTCCTTTGCAAAATAATAAATTCTACAAAAATTGCTGCTTTGTGCTAATTATTTTTCACCCATAAGTGTCATTTCTGACAATGGGTCTCTATTTACCTGGTTTGATCAAGGAATTTGTGAATGGGATATATATATATATGTATATACATATATATATATATATATTTTTTTTTTTTTTAACAACCTGATGGTGTTGTAACTCCTCACCCTCAAGGATATGGTTAAGTTGAAAATGTTGTGCAGATAAAATATTGTGTCTTGAAATGGGTTGTTAAGAGGACATTAGGCAGCAACTCTTGTCATGTTTTTAATTACCATGCCCAACAGCAGGAGTTAGTTCTGCTAAATTACTAATGGAATGATTTCTCTAGCATTTAGCCCAGTGTGTGGCATATAGTAATCACTTACTAAATGACTAAATGCTTTTTAATTCATTCATTCAAGACATGCCTCCATCATCTCCACACATATGGAGTCAAGTATTTATGACCATTATTAACTGGGATCCCAGATCTATGTTCTGTTTGGAACTGGATGTGGAGAGGTATATAGTTGAGGTATTACAGTCATTTGCAGATCATCAATATGAGTAATCCACCAGTAAATTATATCTTTTAAGGGGACACCAGGATAATCACTAGGCCTTAACCATCTACCCTACACTGTTCCCTCTGTCTACCAGACTTCATCATCTGTCTTGCTGCTGCAGTCCTCAGATCCTTGGATATTAATATTTTCTCTACCACCATAGTCTAAGGACTATTGAATCTTTTCATTGATTTCTAGTTGAACTTTCTCTCCTATATGTGTTATCTCCCCAATTAGAATGTGAACCCTTTAAAAGTAGAGACTGTCTCATTATTCCATTTGTATCCCCAGTGCTTGGTACATAGTATATTTTTTAAAAAATTCAATTATATTTTGTTTTTCATTCCAAATTCCCTCTTATTTTATTCTTCCTCCCTTCTCCGGAACTGAGAAACCAAGAAGAACACAACCCCTGTTACAAATATGTACAGTAGAGCCGAACAGATTCCTGCATTAGTCATGTAAAGAAAAATGTGTCTCAGGCCCTCTGAGGCTATCATCAATTTATCAGGAAGTGGGGAGCATGTTTTGTCACGAGTCCTCTGGAATTGTGAGTGGTCATTGTGTTGATCAGAGTTCGAAGTTAGGCCTTCACAGTTGTTTGCCTTTACAGTATTGTTGGTAATGTATAAATTGTTCTGGTTTGGCTCACTTCACTCTTAAGTTCATGCACAACTTCCCAGATTTCTCTGAAACGATTCCTTTCATCATTGCTTATAGAGTAATATCATTCCATCCTACTCATATGTCATTTACCAACACTTGTTCAGCCATTCCCCAACTGATGGTTACCCCATCCTTTTGTAATTCTTTGCCACCAAAAAAAATAGTTGCTGTGAATGTTTTTGCATATATGGACCCCTTTTTTCTTTCCTTTTTTTGGGGTACAGATCTAGTAGTGGTATCACTGAGTCTGAGAACTTGTTTAATTTTTTTTCCCTAAGATTAGGTTATTTAAGTTCTTTATTCCCTCTGGCATTAACCAGAGCATTTTTTTTCTTTTTTTGCTTTTTGGAGGGCAGTTGGGGTTAAGTGACTTGCCCAAGGTTACACAGCTATTTTTGTTGTGGTGGTGGGAAGTGTCTGAGGCTGGATTTGAACTCAGGTCCTCCTGACTCCAGGGCCAGTGCTCTATTCACTGTTCCACCTAGCCACCCCCACCAGAGAATTTTTGTAAATATTCATTCATTTCATTTAGATTGTCAGTTTTTTGGCATATAATCAGGTGAAATAACTCATAGTTATTTCTTTTATTTCTTTATTCATTGTAAATTCTCCTTTAAAATTTTTGATACTGATAATTGGGTTTTTTTTAAATCAAATTAGCTTATGGTTTATCCATTTTAGTGTGTATGTATGTGTGTGCTTAAAGAACACTTAGTTCTATTTTTTAGGATACTATTTTTGCTTTCAGTTATTTCAGTTTCTTTTTTGATTTTCTTTTCAAGACTTCTACTTTGGATTTTAATTGGAGGTTTTAATTTTGTTAGTTCTCTATTTTTTTTATTTGTATGCTCAAGTCAGTGAACTACTTTTTGTTTTTTTATTGATGAAAGAGTTTATAGAGATAAAGAATTTCCCCTAAGAACTGATTTGGCTTCATCTCCAAAATTTTGGTATATTGTCTTATTGTTATAATTATCTTTAATAGAATTAGCAATTGTTTCTATGATTTCTTTTTTACATGTGTTCTTTTGAATTGTTATTCTGTCTCCAATTAATTTTTATAGTTTCTTTAGTGGCTCTCTACTAACTCTACTTTATTGCATTATTCATAACAGATGTGTGTTTAATATTTCTACTTTTTCATATTTATCTGTGAGGTTTTTATGCCCTAAAACATAATAAATTTTTGTGAGGGTGTCATGTACCACTGAGAGAAATATGCACACTCATTTCTTTTACCATTCCATAATCTCCAGAGTCTTATGGTAATCTAAATTTTCTAAAACTCCATTCAGGTCATTTTTGTTCACTTATCTATTTTTGATTAGATTTACCTAGGTATGAGAAGGATTAAACTGAGATCCCTTGTTTTTATAGTTCTGCTGTCTATTTAACTCATTTAACTTTTCTCTTAATTTATATGTAATGTTATTTGGTGTATATATGTTTACCATCAATATCAGTTTATTCTCTGTGGTACCTTTCAACAAAATATATTTTCCTTGTTTATTTTTTCAAAATTAGGCCTATTTTTTGCTGTTGCTTTGTTTGAGATCATGATTATTGCTCTTGCTTTTTTTTAAACTTCAGTTGAAGCATAAAAAATTCTGTTCCAGCCCCTTATTTTACCTCTGTTTGCATCTTTTTTGTTTTAAGTTTGTTTCTTGAAAATAACATATTATGGAATTGTGTTTTTAAATTCATTTTATTTTCTTCCATTTCATACTTGAGCTCATCCCATTCCCATTCCCAGTTATAATTATTGTGTATTTACCTCAACCCTACTCTTATAATTTTTTTTTCTCTTTGTTTTCCTGTCCCCTTTTAAGGATTTTTTTTTGCTTGAAATTAATCCCTCCTTTAATCTGCCCTCCCAGTTATCTCCACTTCCCTTTTACCTCCTTTCCCCCAATTAAGTATGATGTATTTCTGTATCCAACTCTCTCCTTGCTCTGTTCCTCTCCTCTCTATGTCTCTCAGTATGTATTTATTCTTTCCTCCTTTCACCAGTTCAGATGAGAGTGTGGTTCTCTTCCTTGTTGTTTGTATAGTCTTCTATTTGTGCACTCTAATTATGAGACAATTTCCCCCACATCCATTTCCCCACCATAGTATATTCTTTCCCCTCTTCCTTTCTAGTCTTCTTTTTTTTTTTTTTTTGAAGCAATCCGGGTTAAGTAACTTGCTCAAGGTTACACGGCCAGGTGTTTCTGGGTGGGTGCTAAGTGTCTGAGCCCGGGGTTTGATCTCCAGGTCATCCCAACACTGGAGCTGGTGCTCTTACTCGCTGTGCTACCTGGAAGCCCCTCTAGTCTTCTTTTTAAGACCATAAGAACATAACAATCACCCCCAGGCTCTCTATCTAATTAGACTTCCATCTGTGACCCCTGGTGACAATAGAGTTCTGAAGGAATACGTATTAGTATCTCCCTTTATTAGAAGATAAACAGTTTATCTTTGCCTAGTCATTTATGACAGTTCACTCATATTTGCATTTTTATGCTTCTTTCTACTCTTGCTTTTGTAGGTCAAAGTTTCTATGCAATTCTGGTATTTTTGTCAGGAATTCTTGGAAGTCGTGTATTTCATTACAATTTAGTTGTTTTTCAATTGTATTGCACTCTTTGTGACCCCATTTGGGGTTTTCTTGGCAGAAATACTGGTTTGCCGTTTCCTTCTCCAGCTCATTTTACAGATGAGGAAACCAAGGCAAATGAGTTAAATGACTTGTCCAGGGTCACACAATTAGTAAGTGTCTGAGGTGGGATTTGAACTCATTAAGAGGAGTCTTCTTAATTCCAAGCCCAGTGCTCTATCCACTGTAACAACCCAGCTATCTTTTCTAATAATTAGTGTTCAAGGAGGGAATGGATTACCTCAAGGGACAGAGGATTTCTCCTCACAGGAGGTTTTCAGTCAAAGGCTGGCTAACTACCTGGTGTGTATGATATAGAAGGGAATCTTTTCAGATGTGAGATGGACCAGATGACCCTTGAGAATCACCTCCAACTCTGACATTGGTTGATTCTATAATTCTTTGATTTTGGCATTATATCCCTAATCTCTTTTGCAGCTCTCAATCTTGTGTTTCCATGATTCGTCCCTTGTTGATGTCTTTTTTTCTGAACTACTTTCTACTGTACATATAATTCAGCACTTACTTGTTTTCTGGTTGTTTCGTGTTTGCATGTCTTGTTTCCCCCTACGATAGGAATATGAGCATCTGGAGACTGGGGGGCCACTTTCATCATTCCACAGTAGCCAGTAGTGAACTGAACACTCAATGAGTGCTCATTTGATTGATTGAAGACTTTTGATTCTTCATCTCTAATTGTTTGTGCTCTAATAAAGGAACCACTTCTCCTTCATTTCAGAAATCCTATATTTTTGACAAACGACCACTTAGTCCTGAGCTTAATTCTGCGAAGCAAGAGGAGTATTCCCAAGGTCTTCTGAAACAAATGGAGAGCAAACGAGAAAAGGAATTAAAGCAGAAACAGAATGCTGAGCTAATGGACCGTCTAGAACAAGTACAGCTCACGGAAGAGTAAGTCCAGTTTGCCTTTCTCTGAATGTTGGAAAGTGAATTTTAGTGTTAATGGGTCCTAGTGGGACTTGACCCTGTGCTAATGTTCTCATTACTACTCAGCTATAATAATTGGCTCCAACAGAAGCTATTTCACAGAATAAAAAATCTTAGTGTAGAAATTATTTTATTATTCTTATTGTTTTCATTAGCATGATTATTATTTAGTCTTTCTGTAACATCTGGCATTTTAAAGTGCTTTGGGATCACTAGATGCAGGCAAGGTCATAGAGTCATGTAATGAGTTGGCATTTTTCCCATTTAGGCACAAATGGTTAGATGAGATGTAAAAAGATATGGTGCAATGCTTTGCATCAGTGCTGTCAAAATCAAATAGAAATGATTCCTTCAGGGAACATATTGACTTAGAAAATCACAATTTAACATTATCTATGTGATTTTATTTTTATTTTTTTTAAGCATTTCAATTCTATTTTAATCTGGTTCCTACACAGAAGTTTTGGTGAGTGAGTTTGATATCTGTTACATCATCAAAAAAGCATGTCTGTACATACTTAAGAACTATCCTTCCATAGAGTAAGGGATAGACACAACCAGAGTTAAGTGCTCAGGAGACATCTATTGAATGAACACAAGCATATTCTAGGAAATAAGCACATAAAATATATGCTAATATAAGGCTTACAAGTGCACCTCACTTTACATAAAGGCTGCATGTAAATGGAATCATCCTTTAAGAGTGAAATTCTCTGCTTAAAGGAATCTTGGCAACTGCTTTTGTTTAGTGAATGATCAATCACATCTTAACTTATCTGTTTGTCAGTATAGATGTTAATGCCAAAGTTTATGTAAAGTGGGATACACCTTGATTATAAACACTCACAGTATTACATTTTATTTGCATATTGTCTTTTTGTAGCATTTTTGTCAGTTTAAAAATATTAGCTGTCAGTGACAGCATCCATTTTTTTTCTTTGCTTTGTATAGTACCCAGCACTGGGTCTCAATTCCTTTCTTTAAAAAATTAATTTAATTTTTATTTCCATTTCTAAGTTCTCTCATTCCTTCCATCCCCTTGCCGTGTTATTGAAAAGATAAGAAATGCCTTAACTAGGTGTCATTCCTAAAGGTGCTGAATTAATTTTTCTTCTCAGCACATATATTGTAAGTAATAAATGCTTATTGATTGAGTGATCAATGCTGATGAACTGTATTTCTTGGAAATCTGGATAAACCTTTGCCCCCTTTCTACCTCTCCTCCTTGTCCTTAGTCTGGCTGCTCAAAGATCCAAGTACTTAAAGGATAGGATGGAAGAAGCACAATATTACAAGAGGGCCTTGGATGTCCAGGTAGGAGACTTTAAACCTTAAAATATTACATTGCATGCTCTGCACAAGCTTGTCTTGTCCAGTGTGAGCACTGGATCCCTGGGAAATCTCTCCCTCTCTTCTCTTCTGTCTCATTGATTTAGATAAAGAACAGGCCACCTCCACTGCCTGTGTTTGAGCCAGATTCATCAGAGCCCATCTTTGGGAAGATGGACATGAGCAATGAGCGTTTGGCAGAAAGGAAGCAGCGGGAACAAAGGTACATGAAGCACCAGCTGCAGGCAGTGGCAGACCACAAGAGGACGGCCATCCTGCGCCAGCTGGTGGACCAGAGGCGGGATATTGAGATGCTGCAGAAGACTCAGAGAGAGTAAGGACTCCCGGAACTGAGCTGGGCCAATTCCCATAAGCACTTGCATACACACATGCCTATGATGCATGAATACATAATATGTGTGGACAAGGCTTGGAACACAATGGGCCCGTAGACACAGTGCACACATGCCCATGAGAGTGCCTCCTTCTGCACAGAATAGAAGTCATTGATCCATTCCTTCATACAACCTACATGTGAATATACAGAACCCACCTGTGCGTCCAAATACACGCACACTCACAAAAACCTGCAGAAAGAAGTGGGTTATGGCTGACTAGGCCGGACAGAGGATGAGGATGTAGGAGCTCTGAATCCTGCTCCAGGGACAGACATGGCTTTGCATTGTAGCAGCGGCCATTCTGGAACACTGACCATGTGGTCTCTCTACCCTCTCTGTGGCTAGTTACCCTCATTTCATGGACCTGTTGTTAGATAACCCAGTGAGAACAAAAAATACCTCTAAATCACCACCATCCAACTCCCACTCCCTGCCAGCATTGACCAAGAGTAGACATTGTGACTAAATGTAGTTATATTCACGTGCTTTATTTTAACTTCAAGCCACCAACACTGCTAAAACATTCTATGGATCACCTGTAGATGTAAGGATGTGAGAAATGTCACACTTGTTCATCAGTCATGAGCCCTGCTCCCCCTGCCCACCATGCCCCCACAGCTCCACATTCTCCCTGATAGTCATCACTGAGGGAGAGTGGAGGGAACCACTAGCCTCGGGCAGCTCAGGGATATTCGTAGTTCCCCATATTGTCCTGTCTAATGCTGCCACAGAAAATCTCTCACTGCCTGTACTACCCTCAAAGAAGAATGACTATAATCTAACTGTGATTATATCTAAAAGGAGAATGTGTTTTCTCGGGAGGTAGTGAGCTCTCCATCATTGGAAGGTTTGTCAAGTCGAGGCTAGGGCAGGAGTGGGGGACCTGAATTCAGTCAAAGAGCCACACTTCAGGACTAGAGAGCCACATGTGACCTCAAGGCGGCAGGTTCCCCACCCCTGGGCTAGGGGGCTTGTTGAGGATATTGAAAAGGGGACTTTCAGTCCTCAAGTGTAAGTTGCATTAGAAAGCCCCTAAGGGCCCTTTCCGCTCTTGATATTCTGAAATTCTCTAAGAGTTTAGCAAACACAAAGAATGTTTACTGACTGCTAAAGATTGTTTATTTTTTTTTCAGGAGAATAAAAAGAATAAAGAATAAAAGGCTTTGGGCTAACCCAGCAGTGGTTCCCTGAAGTGCTTATATTTGCCTAATCCTCTTGGGGGATTTCCCTCCTGCTGGGCTGCCCCCAACTAGAGCCTCTTAGGATTATTGTATTATTATAATATTTTAATCCACAGTCTCTCAACATTAGTCTTTCATATGGTTCTTGGATTTCAGTAATAACTATCCTGGGTCTCTTTGCTATTGTGCTATGGAATCTGCCCATGACATGAACTATATGGGCAGCTGGATTTCAGAAATTCATTGTTATTTGACCTTGAGACTACCATAATGTTGGTGGTAAAAGAGTCTCCTAGGGTTAGCAAGACATGATTACCGAGGGCAATAGGGAAGTGATTATTCATGGATGGGCAGAGTTGGTTTAGAGGATGGTTGGGGTAGGGCAGCCTGAATCTGGGACTTAGTTGCCAAGAGTCAGTAGAAGAAGAACTCATGACCCCAGAAAGTTTTTGGGAAGAGGTACGAACACTGAACTTGTAGTCAGGAGACCTGTTCTGGGTTCAAGTCCAAGCTTATTGCTTATAAGCTATAGATTTTGGTGACTCAATTTCCTCCTCTGAGAAAGGAGAGGATCCTATTAATTTAAGTCCCGGTGCCAATTCTAACACATTGGTTCAAGGCCTATTGGGCACAGAACACTGTATTGGGGAGACAGAAAGTTTAGGAAAGAGAGTCTCTGCCTTCAAGGTGCTTACAGCCTAATCCTTTAAGTTAAATGTAAAGACTATAGAACTGTTTCTCTCTCCACACCTTCTTTCTAATATTCTTACATACATATAATTGGGGGCTGAAAAAGGGACCAAGATCAGTTAATCCCATCCATTCATTTCAGAGGTACAGGTAAATTAAAGACCAATCCAATCCAATAAATATTAAGTTCTTACTATGTGTCAGGCACTGTGCTAAGCCCTGGGTATACAATTGATAAAAAGAAGCCCTCCAAGGGCTTACACTCTCTAACGAGGGGAGACCACACACAAAAGGAGACAGGAAAGCTGGGGAAGGGGTGTGGAGGAAAAAGGGAAACTCGAATCTTCCTCTATAATAGTTTGTGCTGTTTGGGTTTTTAGCACAAACAAACTGTTTCTCCTCTATTCCAGAAATTCTTCACTTTTGACAAATGACCACTCAGTCCTGAAATTAATTTTGCTAAGCAAGAGGGTACCTGGGGACATATTGTTCCATGGAGTTGAAACCAGGCAGAGCAGCAGATGGAAAGTGAACCAAAAGTCCAGTGTCTGCCCTCAATAAAGGAAGGCGTTGGGAGGAGTTTGGTAGTCTACCCTCCAGCCCTCCAAACAAAGGGGAGGGGAGGTGGTAGCAAGGCTTGAATTAACAGGGTAGTGATGAGATTAGAGTGAGCAGAGATGATAATATTTTGCCCAAGGTCATATAGCTAGTAAATAGTAGAACCTTAATCTAAATCCTCTTTGAGTAGGATTTAATTAATCAACAAACATTTGTTAAGAGTCTGCTGTGTGCCAGGTACTATGCTAGGTTTTGGAAATACAATGACAAAAATGAAATAGTCCCTGCCCTCATTATAGCTATTAGGGAAGATAAAATATACATATAGAATACACAAAACAGCAAACATACAAATGACCTCTATTTTCTCATCAAAGTCGTGAGGCCACGCTGATACCTTCCTTCCCCTTCTTTGAAGCTCCCTATTGTCAGTTGTCTTCTAGTAGAGAGTAAGCACCTTGAGGGCAGGGAGTATTTTTCTTTTAGCTTCTATTTATATCTCCAGCACTTAGTAGAATGCCTGACACATAGTAAAGTTAATAAATGCTGTTTATTGCCTCAACTGAGAAAGAGGGGAAGGTGTTGGAGGTTTGTGAGAAGGGAAGGTTTGGAACAACTTTGTGGGGAGAAAAAGGATTATTTTGCTACAGTGAAAGCCCAGTTGAGATTAGCTAACATCAGTCTATCAGTTGGGCTATTCAGCTTGATTTCTCCTCTTCTCTTCATGAGCACATGGCAAGGAATGAAGGAGGTGGACCGTGGTATTCATCCAAGGCTGGGACAGGGATGGGATGAATGGTGGGCTAGGAGATTCTAGGTTAAGGCATATAGGACAGTGTGGAATTGAACTTATTACCTATAGGGTTAAAACATTATATAAGATTGGGAAGAGAAGAAGGAAACTTGAAGCCAGAGTAGACTTAATGATATGAGAAAGTATTAGGGGTATAGAGGGAATGGAAGTCATGATTAAGATCTAAAATAAGATTAAGAGGGGTGAAGACATAGGGAAAGAAGAAATGACAGGATGCCATGATCTGATAAAGGAATTTGGAAGTTTTTGATGGTTAAATGGAACCCTTGTGGGTGATGGAGAGATGCAGGGTGTGACTATTTCTGTATGTGGCTGAAGTGTAATGAAAGAAACTGGTTCTAGGCTGAGAGCAGACCCAGGGACCAGGAGGTTAGGGTGTTTCAGGGAACATCAACATGTATGTTGAAATCTTCCTCTAACATAAAGGCATCATTCTCTTATATAAATATCTCTGAGAAATGGTTCTCCAGCCTCTTCTTGAAGATTTTCTCTGATGAAAAATTCACCACCCTCTGAGGTCGTCTGTTCCACTTTTGGCCACCTCTCATTGTTAGGAAGTTTTCCCTTATGTTAAACCTCAGTTTGCCTCTTTACCCCTCACTGCTCCCAGTTGAGCCCTCTGGGTTCCAGAAAAACCAATCTAATCCTTCTTCCATAAATCTTCAACATTGCCTTTCCTGCCTATTTTTTTTACCACTGGCTTTGGCACTGTAATAAGAGCTCACACATCACCTTTTGTACAAAAGCCCAGTGAGGCTGGTAGTACAAATATTATTTATATCTTTCCCTAGCTAAAGGAAGTGAGGTTCAGAGAGAAGTGACAATTTTAGCATCTTCTGACTCTGAATACAGTGCTTTTACACTATACCAAGTAGCCTGGTACAAAGGGGCCCACTTTAATATTACAAAGGAACTTTGGATGGCCTCGGTCATGGTAACTGTTCTTACCATTAGCTATTGGGGTGACATGGTGTGTATAGTACAGTAAAAAAAAGGGGGGGGGGAAAGCACTGCTTCTGGAATCCAGAGGATCTAGGTTCAGATCCTCCCTCTGACGCTTACCCACACGTGTGATCTTGGGGAAGTCAGCCTCCCTGGGTCTCTGTTTCCTCAACTGTAAAATGAGGGGGCTTGGGTTAGATGGTCTCTGAGATTGTTTCTCCATTTAGATCCATGATCCTGTGTGACCTTGAGCATGTGACTCAGTCTTTCTGGACTTCTGTTTCCTTCTCTGCCCAAGCGGTTGGATAAGATGCTCTTTCTAATAAAGACCCCACTAGTTTTGCATGATAAGGTTCTAGGGAGGAAAAAGTAATAAGATTCAGAATGTAGATGAATGAACCGATTGCAGACATTTTTATTAGAGAATACTGACCCCTAGTGGCTATTGCGAAGTGAGGCACAGTCTTGAGTCTATCGTCTGCTCATTGTGTAGTTGGGAGTTCACTTTGGAAACCCCAGATCAAAATAAGAGCAAAATAAACAGATGTGGAAATGAAAATTTGATATTTTTATGAGGACTGGAAGAAGTGAATGGAGATAGTGGCTTGGTATATTAGAGAGAGCTCTGCTCTAAGAGGAGATATGGGGTCCAGTCCCAGCTGTGTTCAACTAATTTACTGTTACTTTGGGCAATTTGTTCACTTCACCTGTCTGGGCCTCTGTGTTGTTATCTCTTAAATGAGATTAGGACATTCTGTGTTCAATGGACTGCATGTTTGATCTGTTAAGTATCCCTGATCTCTCTGACTGTATGTTTAAAGAGCATTGGCATAGAAATGTGACTTTCAACCCAGGTTACGGTGTTAGGGAAAGAACATTAAATATGGAGGCAAGAAGCCTTTTCTAGAGCTAGTTTTACTCACTGAAAGTTGTTGACCAAGTCCTCCAGCCTCCCTTTGCCTCAGTTTCCTCATTTAGAAAAAGGGGATTATAATCTTGCCCTCCCTGCTTCATAGGGTGGTTTGAGAGTCAGGACTCTGTAAGCTAAAATGTAGACTGCTAGAGAAATGTGAGCTGTAATTATTAGAGACTGAGAAAACACAACATCATTGTATCTGGAGGTCAAACAAATAATGCTCTATTTATTTCTCTGCCAATATGACACCGCTGCATATATTACCGGGTACACAGCCTCATAGGCAATGGAAGATTTGTTTTGCTTAACAAAGAAGTTGCCTGTTTCACTTGCTAATGCCTGGTTGCTTTTCCCCCCTTTCAGTTTATTTTTGTGCCAAATTCTGTGCCCCTCCCCCATGACTTCAACAGGGTGAGATTAAAAGATGGACCACTGGAATGGCCATGATGACAGAGGGGAAAGCTTGTGACTATTGGTCCCCTAGGGGGTGAATTTTCATTAAATTCAGTATATATTGGAGTCATAGGAAACAAAGGATCCAAAAACCAAATTGTGTAAACTCTAGAAAACAGCATAAGATAATGGAAAGCTCACTGATTATCCTAGTCAGAAGATCTGGGGGCTAGTACTGGCTTTGCAGTTCACCTTTGGGTTACCTTGGGTCAGTCCCTTTCCCTTGTTGGTCCTTAATCTCCTCAGTCTATCAACTGAGTAGATTAATGTATATGCTCTAAGGTCTTTTCCAGTTCTAATCTCTTGTGACATTAGTGAAATGGTAAATCTCGATGATGTGGAATGTAGAGAGGCTGAATTTCATAAGAACAGCTAGCATTTATACAGTGCATAAATGTTTTCAAAGTGCTTTTATTGCAATTTTTGATGAGAAAATTAGACACAAGTTAAGTGACTTGCCTAGGGTCACACAGCTAGGTGGTATCTGATGGTGCATTTGAACTCAAGTCTTCCAGTGCTCTTACTGTCCTACCCAGAGGCTCCATGGTGATATCCAAAAAGGATAGAGAGCTGGCCCTGGAGACAGAAAGACCTAGGTTCAAGACCTGCCTCAGACCCAGACTCTCTGGATGACTTCAGTCACTTCACCATTCAGACCTATAGGTAGCTCTCAAGGCTATAAGCTGTTGAGAACGTACTGACCCACATCAGCAGAGGAGGCTCACTGCCAGGAACTCTGAAACCACAGGACTATTCCTTGGCCCCTATTGATTGTAATAATGTTAATATTCAATATTTATACGGACTATACATATTTCCTCTTAGTTGCACAACCCTGGGAAGTAGACATACTATTGTTCCAATTTTACAGATGAAAAGACTGAGTCAGACAGAGGTTAAATGACTTGCCAGCATGAATATCCTGAGAGTTATGAATTGTATGGTGTTGGGATGGAACAGTAGTGATCACGTGGTTCTCCCCACGAATTTCACAGAGCAAGTAAAGCAGGCTCAGAAGCAGAGCCTTTTGTTTCTCAGAGAGGATTGGACTCAACCAAAGCATTCCATTTGCAATACGATCTCCCATGAAAGGGCAGGCAAGAGGAGGCCTAAGAATCTGGCCAGGTCTTTGTCTGTTGGGGTTTACAGCAGCAGCTGTCTAAAGCTGATGTATCTTGTTCTTTCTAGGCACTTGGCAGAAAGAATGGCAGAGCTTGAGAGGACAATGAAGATGAACCAAGGTCTTCAAGACAACTGGGAGAAGAGTGCTGAGCTGAAAAGGCATCGGGATATGGAGGAGAAAATCTTTAAACGGTCAGGTTCAGTGAGGGCCCACACTTTAGCTGTGGAAACCAAATAACCAGCTCCCTCGGTGCCCCATTTCCCTGACTTTTCCATCTTTACTTCTCCTCAGAGGGGCCTTATTCTCCTTTAGCTTTTTTTCTGTGTGGCAGTGTCCTTGGCCAGACAAAGAATGGGGATGCTCTCACAGGGTTCCCCTCAATACTAACAGACAGTAGGGGAGGGAGGAGTAGAAATTTCGTTTCTGGAAATGGTGTTAATTGGAAGAGTGGTAATACAAGTGCTTAGTCAGATTACTGGTGGATAAGGATGAAGAATAGAAAGTGTATACATTTATTCACTCATTTAGTCAGTTCTGTGTTAAGCATCTATTATTGATAAGCACCTTTGACCCTGTGGCCCTCTAGGTCCTCAAGTGCATCAGTCAAAGGGCCACACTTCAGGTCCTAGAGGGCCACATGTGGCCTCCAGGCTGCAGATTCCCCAAAGGTCTGGATCTTTCCTTGGCCCATATCCCACATTTCTTTGTATATTTTTAATGGTTATTGATAAATGCATACCTCCAGAATAGACAGTAAACACTGATTGTACTTCTATGTATATATCACACACACTGTGTTATGCATACACATGCATAAAAACATTTATAGCTTATGTGTAGAAATATGTATGTAGCTATACAATAGTATATGTGAATTACACATACTACATGTGCCAATCGTCTCCTGTGACTTCACTGAAATGGTAGGCTCGATGTGGAATGTAGAGAGGCTGTGTCATAATAAATAGCTAGCAATTATGCAGTATGGTGAAGCTTGCAAAGTGCTTTATAAATATTAACTCATTTTATCCCAATACTGAGCCTGGGAGGGAAGTGCTATTATTGACATTCTCCTGTTTATAGATGAGGAAACTGAAGGAAGCATAAACTAAGTGACTTGGCTAGTGTCACACAGCTGGGAAGTGTCTGATGGTGCATTTGAACTCAAGTCTTCCTGACTCTGGGTCCAGTGGCTCTATGCACTGCACAATCTAGCTGCCTCATAGTGTTTAGATGGTTGACCTTGGGGCTGTGTGTGTGTGTGTGCCTGTGTCTGTATATATATACATATACACAAATGCACACACAGACATATATGTATGTGTATATATATATACACACACATACATGTAGAGAGAGAGTGAGAGATCTTTTTGCCTCTTCCCCCAATGTTTAGTACTGTGCTATATATAATAGGTATTTAATGCATGGCTGAATAAATGAATAAATGTCTCAACTTTCCATTCTTCATCCTTATCCACCAGGCCTCTGACCAGGCTTTTGGATGGCCACTCTGTTGGTCACCACCATTTCCAGAAATATGAAATGTCCATGTCTTTGTTTATCTTTACTGTCCCTATAATTTAACTGACCGAGGGAACTCATGGTGAGGAATTTTCCTTCACCATTGCAGATCAGCATCTACTCTGTAATATATTGTCTTAGAGAGTTGCCATGGGGCATATATTCATTTTGTGTGTGACTCAGGGACATGAGACTTGGATACTCAGCCTTCCTGACACAAAGGCATCTATCTACCCATTATATCACGATGCCTCTCAGTTCTTTGTATATGGTAATAGATGTTTGCTAAATCTAATGGAAGTGATGGATTTTTATTCTTTATATTTTTAGGGCTTCTGACAAGTTATTCATCCTGGATCAATGTGAGAAGTATCGACGTTGCTGCCAGTGTAAGAAGCGTCTGAACAACTATGGGGAATCTAACCTGTGGCCAGTGAACAGACACTTACATGGTTCCAGACTGCTGGCTTAAAAAAGAATGTTTGGGCCTGGGTTTCCTGGGGAAAAGTTTTACTCTTTTGGATGTGGTGATGTGACTGTGGACTGCTTATCACACCTCAATGAAAACAATATTATGAGGTTTTTTTGTGCCTTCGGTTTTAGAAGTCTTTTTCTCTATGTTCTCTAGTAGAGTTCACATAAAAAAAAAGTCAAATGGGAAAAATAGGTCCCCCCTGCCTGGTCACCCCAGCTGTTTTTCGATGCTTCTGTCTGCTTGGAGTTAAGGAGGATGCATGGTGGTAAGGGCTAGACTACCACTGGCTTAGGGCCCCGGGGATGGGCCCAATGGCTATTCCTGTCCCTTTGTTTGGTGGACTGGGATGTTACTGTGTTATCCCTGCCCCCATGTGACCTTGGGCAAGTCACTTTATTCCTTTGTGCTATAATAAGCATTATTATAATAAATCTTTTCCAAAGTGCCCATCTGTGCATGGCATTTGATAATGTCCACCCCTTAGTTAACACTATCTTCTCCAGGGCACTGGAAGCATTAGGGTTGGTGTCATGATCACAGGTGGGATCCAAGCCTGAGAGAGTTAATGGGACCTGAGTAGAAGGCTCAGGGGTCTGAGGCTTTGTCTGGTAAAAGCAGAAGGTAGAAGACAGAAGAAAGTCTCAGTGAAGATCAAGCAGGTTTGAATTCTGGGGGAGGTCCAGGCAATGTGGGGAGCAGGGGACCAATCCTCTGACACTAGAGGAACAAAAATCTTATCAAGAGGGAGTTATGGAGACAGAGAAGGGAGATGAAGGTAGATCAAAGAAGGATGATCCAAGGTAAAAGGACTGGAAAAATCTTGATAGCCCCCTCCCCTCTGGTTCTTAAAGAGGGGCGTTTCATGGTCAGCCCTTGTCACTGAGCCATGGGTTGGTTAGAACATTTCCTCAGCTTTTTTTTTTCCATCTAGGACATGACAGACTTGTCAATGTACTGGCATGTTCTAACTGTCATTCTCTCCCTTGTCCCTCCTCACGATCAACCATGCACTAATCCAGCCATGCATAAGGTTTTACATCCATCTGCTCTAAGCACCATGTAGGCATCCACACAACCCTTCTCTTTCCAACATGCATACTACCATCTCCTTCCTCTACCCTTCAAGCCCCTGTTGGACACAGAAATGGGAATGAGAAAACCTGAAGTGGTGTGAGACACTGCAATCACAAGGTTTATTTTTTGTACTTTTTCTTTGCTGGTTGCATAGATTGTGCCATCAGCAAACATCAAAGGAGAGTAGATGATCATATTAATACATAGACTACTAGATTCTCAGACTTGGACAGGACCTCATGGGTGAACTGATTCAGCCCCCTACCTGAAGCATGGATCCCACTCTTAACAAGGTCATCTAGCCTGTGCTTTAAGAAGACTTCCAATAACAGGGGACTCACTAATTCTGTTGTACTGTTTGACAGCTTGAGTGGTTGAGATTCTTCATGTTGATCTGAAATTTGCTTCCTTGTAACTCACATCTAGCCAAACTCCAAGCTTAATAAAGATCAGCCTGATTCTCATCTATTCTGTATAAACAGGTTGTTATTTGTTGCTGAGTCATTTCTGTCATGTCTGACTCTTTATGACCCCATCTGGGGTTTTCTTGATAAAGATGGTGGAGTGGCTTCCCATTTCCTTCTTCAGCTCATTTTACAGATGGAGAAACTGAGGTAAACAGAGTTAAGTGATTCAGGTGACTCCAAAAAGAGGGATAACACTCTGGCACCAATTTTATTGACCAGGTGGCTACTATAACTTCTTCCATAATAACTGTAGTTTTAGGGCATGTAAAAGTCATTTTTAGAAGTCTAATTTGTTTGTCTTTTGTCTGTCTTGTCAATATCCGGTCAACACTGGTCATTCATTGATAATGCAATGTGTGCAAGATGGCTAAAGGTACTTTAAAGTCCCGGAGTGGTAGGTTGGCACTAAGAAGTAGGTGGTCCCCTTGTTCAGATAAGAACGGTTGCAAAACCACAACCTCAGATACCATAGGAGTGATGTGCTCATTTGGAGAGAGATGCAGCATCTCCCCAAATACTCAGTGTGTGTGGTACCTACCATCTCACAAGTGAGCCCACACCATTGTTATGCAGCTCAGCTTATTAGGAAGTTGTTCCATGAGCTGAATTATAATCTGTCTTTTGGAAGCTCCTGTATGCTAGAAGGATCTTAAGCACAGCTCATAACTGTATTGAAACAAAGCAAAGACTGAAGCAATAATCTAAGCAGTGTGTGCAGTCTTGAAGCTTAGGGGAAATGAGGGGAAGGGAATAAGCATTTACTATGCCAAAATCTACCATGTGCCAAGTGCTTTACAAAAATTATCTCATTTAATCGTCACAACTCTGAGCTAAGTACTATTATGATCCTCACTTTTTTTTTTTTACAGTTAAAGAAACTTAGGCAGACAAGTGATTAAATGACTTCCTAGTGTCACTCAACTCAGAAGTATCTGAAACTGGATTTGAACCCAGGTCTTCCTAACCCCAGGCCCAGCAGTCTTATCTATTGTGTCTTCTTGATTGGGGAATTTATATGGGGGAAGATGTTGGAGAAGCACAAAATTATGTTGTATGTTGATGGAATTAATTAAACTTTGTAAGGTTGAGTGCAGGCAAAATTATGGGGTGGGAATTTGTCTTCTTTGTCTCTCACTTTCCATTTCTATGTTCTTCCTTTTAAAATTTTTACTGAGCTTATCTTATTTAAAAAAATTTTTTTAATCAAATGCTTTATTAACTTCTAGTTTACATCATTCATTTCTGTAAGATTTTGAGTTGCAAATTTTCTCCCCTTTTTTTCCCTACCCACCACCCCAAAATGGTGATCCCACTGGAAATCCCCTTCTTCAATCTGCTCTCTCCCATATCTTCTCCCATACCCCCTCCAACTTTCCAGTAGGGCACTGTGGATCTCTATGCCCCAGTGCCTATATATCTTATTTCCCAGTTACAGGTAAAATAATGTTGATAATAATATATATATTAAACATTTGATTTTAAAACTTTGAATTCCAGTTTCATTACCTTCTTCCCTTGTCACCCACCCTTACTGGGAAGATAAGCAATTCAATATAGGTTGTACATGTGTAGTTATGCAAAACATTTCCATAGTAGATATATTGTAAAAGACTGACTATATTTCCCTCCCTCCTATCCCACCTCCCACTTGTGCTATTCTCTACTTTGATCCCATCCCTTTTCAGAAGTGGGTGCTTCCAACTTCCCTCCCCCCCAGCCTGCCCTCCCTTCCATCATGCCCCCTCTCATCCCCTTCCCCCCCTACTCTCCTGTAGGTGAGATACCGTATTCAGTGTGTATGTCATTCCCACCCTAAGCCCAATTCGATGAGAATAAGGTTGACCCATTCCCTTTTGACTTCCTGTTCTTCCCCTCCATTGTAACTATTTTCCCTTACCTCTTTTATATGAGATAGTTTACCCCATTCTGTTTTTCCCCATCTCCTCTCATTTCTCTCTCACCTCTTAATTTCACCTTTTAAGTATCATCCCTTCCCATTAAATTGGTCCTGTGCCCTCTATCTATGTATACCTGTACACATATATACACACATTCACATATGTATTCATATGCCCATATACCCACCTATATTGAGCTTACCTTCTTTTTAAAAAAATATTCCTCCTTCCTTCCCTACTAAGTGAGCTATCCTTTGTAACAAAAAAGGAAGGAAAAAAAAAAGCAGTTTACTAAAGCTGGCATATCACTTGAATCTTATGATATATTCAGTGCTTCACACCCATAGTCCCCCACTTCTACAAAAAAGAGAGAGATGCATTTTTTTCCAATTCATCTTTGGGGCCAAGCTTGTTCATTGTAATTGTGCAGCATTCAGGTTCATTTTTTTCCCTAATTTTTTATGTCTTTGTAGTCATCGTGTGCATTGTATTCTTGATTCTGCTTACAAGACTTTGCAGCAGTGGATAGAAATATTCCCATGCTTTTCCAAATTCCTCAGAGTCATCATTTCTTAAAGCAAAATAATATTCCATTTCATTCAAGTGCCAACATTTATTCATCCATTTCTCAATCAGTGGACATCTACTTTGTTTCCAGTTCTCTGTTAACACAACAATGAATGTTTTGATGTATACAGGACTTTTCTTCTGTGTCTGATGACCTTGAGTTTCTGTGCCCTTTTAGACACTTGAGTACTGGGTCCATTTCCCTCTAACAATAACTTCCAACAACTGCTTATAACCTTCATCCCTCTTGTTATGATGAAAGATATTTGTTGAGTTAGTAGTAACTTGGTGTGTTTTTGTTGAATGGATTACCTCTTCCAAGAGTATTTTAAGGAGAGAAGAATCCTAAGGAGTGTAGCTCCCGTGGTAGAATTTCAAGCATTTTGGCACTTGGGTAGAAGAGATATTTTAGGCTAGACTGTCTTTCAAATCCCATCCACTGAATTGCAGTGGAATGGGATCCTACATAGGAGGCCAGCCCTTGGGCCTCAGGAATTTCTCCAATAAAGTTGAATTAAAAAAGCATCAGAGGTATCTATAAATTATTAAGTGGAGCACACAGATATTTATAGAACCCAATGCCGATCACAGAGAAAACCATTAAGGACAAGGAAACATGACTGAATCAATGGAAAGAGCTCTAGACTTGGATTAAGAAGACCGGGTCCAAGTTCTAGCTTCACACTTTTGTGTGACCATGACCAAATCACTCTAAGTCTCTGATTCTTGGTTACTACATATGAAAAACAGCATTTATGCTACTCAACAAATAATGTTGTAGTGGTCAGATGAGATTGAAGATGAGGCAAAGTCATTTGGAATCTTATTACAATGCTTGAAAGACCTGTGAGTCTCCCCTTTATGGATGCTTCTAACTACATATTACAAACCCTCCATGCTTTAGCCATAGAATTACAGTTTTAGAGATGGAAGAGACCTCAGAAGCCATATAGTCCAACTTCCCATTTGTCAAATGAGGAAAATGAATTCCACAGGGTTGAAGTGATTTGCCCAAGGTCACATAGATCATTAAAACCTGGGGAAAGATTTGAATACAAATCTTTTTTTTTTTTTCCTTTTTGGAGGGAAGAAGGCAACACAATTGGGGTTAAGTGACTTGCCCAAGGTCACATAGTTAATAAGCATGAATTTGAACTCAGGTCCTCCTGACTCCAGAATCTGTGCTCTTTTCACTGCATCACCTAGCTGCCCCTGAATACAGATCTTCTGATAACAGAGTCAACGCCCATCCCACTGTATCAGGCTACTTCCTCATGGCCCAAAGTATTCATTATCTGGTAGTCACCTCTAATAGACACTTGATCATACACACACACACACACACACACACACATACACAACACGTAATGATATATATATATACATATATATATAGTATTTTATTATATTTATATGCTTTATATACGACTTCGAAAATTCTTTAGCCTTTGAAAATCCAAGATCACAATACCATGATGAGGCATCTTAGTAGGACTTTAGTGGTTAATTTTAACCCTAAAGTGCCATTAAAAAAAGTTATTACAATTGCTAATAACAACAGTATTTACATGCCCTCTAATTTGATTTTATATACTCATAATTCCATGACCTCATTGAAGTTGATACTCCTTCCAGTGATGGTCTCCACTCATTTATACTTTCTAATCCTATGCCATTTTGTAAATCTTCATGAAAATCCTTCTGGGTTGGAGGGTCAGCCTAATATTCTTGAGTTGTCCTTTTAGATCTCTTGACATCGTGTGTACATCAGTGGAGCACACAGGCTCTCCTTGTTATCCCTCTTGCTACATGCTCAGCACACCTCCATTTCTGGTTATGCATCTCTTTGATGTATACTGTTTCTGGCATACTCCCACAATACACTTCTTTATTGTCCTTTGAGTGACCTACAATTATAATTCTATGGAGACTGTGGAATGCCATGATTTCTGTGGAATTCCACTATTGTCAAAGACAATGCTGCAAAAATTCTGTTACTGAAAAGATAAGCCATTATTGGAGGGAGCCACTTAGCAGTATTAAGCACATTGCATGATATTCCCAAAACATAGTCTGATATCTTCTTGTTAGTTAATTCTGGGACCACTTCATTGTCAATCTATTGTGTCTGTTCAAGATATTTTACTGATAGACCAGATCAATGAGCTTCCCACCCAATTTGATAGCAAAATCCAGAAATAGATGTTTTTGAAATCCATCTTGCTTTTTTTCTGTGTGAATAGCTAGGTATCATTCTTTGGAATGATTATGAATCTTATTCTTTGGAATGATTGTGAATCGTGTTTAGGTAGCTTTGTAGTGTTCTGGCAATTGAAGAAGTCATTAGTGTTATCTATAAGAGGAGCAACTGGAGAAGCTCACCTCACTTAGTGCTTTAGGTGTGAAAACCTAAAGCACTAAGCCCTCTGTTGTGGGGTTTTTTTTGCTTTTTTTTTGGAGGGCAATTGGGGTTAAGTGACTTGCCCAAAGTCACATGGCTAGTGTGTCAAGTGTCTGAGGCTGGATTTGAATTCAGGTCCTCCCAACTCCAGGGCTGGTGCTCTATTCGCTGCACCACCCAGCCGCCCTTCTCCATTGTGTTTTAAAAATTAAAATTTGTGCTGCAAAAGTTTCTTTGGTCTGGTATTCTTAATTTCCTTTGACTCTATGAAACAGGGACCATATTAAGATAGGACATGCTCTTAATTGTGCAAGAAAAAGTAATTGTTAACTAGAGGGGTGTCCTTAGTTTTCTGGGAAGACAGAACTTCAGAACTTCTGAAGTAGAACCAGAACTCCAGAACTTCTTACATTCTCTTTGGTAAGTAATTCACGAACTCGAGTGGAAAACTATGTACTTTTGGTTTTCATTGTTGTGGGATGCCTTCATCTTATGCCTCATAAATACTCTGTGTTATTATTGCTTAAGTCAGTGTGTTATCTATTTAGCCAGCAAATTCTGTTGGTCAGAACTTCTCTCCATGCAAACCCTTGTACATTAATAATATGTTTCTTTGAAGATTTTAGCTAAACAAAGTGTGGATTGTTTTTCCTTCTTCCACTTGAACTCTGCTCCTCCGTGCAAGTGGCAAATATCTTTGGTGACCATACATTTCCTTGTTCTTTGTCTCACTTAATACTAATAATCAGAAGATTACAAAACAATTATTTATTGATTCATCTTTTAAGGAACCTTGTAAGAATTTTACAAATGCATAGGAGACATTTTGTTGGAGGACAGCTTCTAGGACTTCATTTTGCTATACTGAGTCAAATGCTTTTTAATATTCAACAAGTTATAAGCACAGTGGAATCTTGGTTGTCTGAACGTTTAAGTCAATCTTGTATTTTTCTTCCTTTTATGGCTTCCATGGCTAAAAAATTCATCAAGTGGCCAGCCTGCTGCTGCTGAACCTCTCTGTTCTTAGCTAGGCTGGGCACCTGAAATCAGATATTACTTGTCATTGGGTCTCAAAGACTTTTCAGCATAGTCGAATCTGGCAGAGATTGCATTCAGCTGGTACAGACTTTGAAAACTTAAGTCCGCTTGAATGTCATGATGACGCATGGGGTTAGCATATAATGCTATCATTATACCATTGTTTAATAGATTGATTATTAATAGCTCACTATTAGTATTAATAATCAATGTATTAAAATAACAGTATGGTGATTGTTTTTTTTTTCTGAAATCTTCTGGATATTCTGAACAAGTAATCCATTTAAAACTTCTCTATATAATATATACCTCTCTGTCCAGTTCTTCCTCTGTAACCAGAGAGGGAAGCCACCCTTGGGAAGGAAGTTGCTGAGTAGGAGTAAAAACCAAGGTGTTAAGCAAAGTTTATAAGTGTGAGCAATCGCTGGATGTAAATAAATAACAGGCAGAGATCAAAGTCAGGAATTTTTGACAAGTCAGCTATGGGAACTACTCCCTGAGCTGTACAGAATCTTGGGAATAGGCTGAAGCTAATGACAGTTTTTCACAAAATCATAGACTGTCTAGAGCTAGAAGGGCCATCAGATGCCATCTAGTTCAACTGCCACCTAAACCACAGATGCCTTTTATGTATCATTATGCCTTTTATGTGTGGTTGTCTGGCTTCTGCCTGAAAACCTGTAGTAAAAGGGTGCTCATTACCACCAATCAATTCCATCACTGAACAACTTTAATTGTTCAGAGGTCCCTTTTATTGAATTGAACTCTAATTCTCATTCTGTCCTTGAGGGTCAAGGAGAATGAATCTGATTCTTAAGGACTTTCAATTGTTGGATATAGTCCATTTTTAGAGACCAATAGTTTCTGATATGACATTGCTTTTAAAAGACTCTGTTGTTTCTCATACCTCTTGATACAAATTGGGTAGGTTCTGATGTCTACTCTTTTCATTTGATAAACTTGGCTTTATTTTTCTTGTATTGAAAGAATTGTATGTTGGCCTATCTATATCTATCTATCTATCTATCTATCTATCTATCTATCTATCTATCTATCTATCTATCTATCTATCTATCTATCTATCTATCCGAATTCATAGAAAGCCACAGCTGGAAGGAATCCTAGGGATTCTTAGGAATCATTTCTTTTTGCACCCCTCATTTTACACTTGGGGAAACTGAGGTCCCAGGAGGTTATATGACTTGTCTAAGATGACACAACAATTAATAAAAGAGGAACTATTACTATCTGTTTCCTTTTTAACTTTTACTTTGACCACTGAGACCTATTAGAATCCTAATCTAGATATTTAGAATTTGAAGGCCTAGACAAGAAATGAGAAACTTAAGGGACATAGGTGGTGTTTTCATCCCTGCTAGTGCCACAATGGATAGAGAGCAGGAAATGGAGTGAAGAAGAACTGAGTTCAAATCTGACCTCAGACACTTACTAGCTTTGTGACCTTGGGCAAGTCACTTTACATCTGTTTGCCTCAGTTTCCTCAACTGTAAAATGGGGATAATAAGAGCACCTGTCTCACAAGTTCGTAAGGATCAAATGAGATAATATTTGCAAAGTGCTTAGTGCAGTAACTGGCACATAGTCGGTACTATCTAAATGCTTATTCCTTTCCCTTCTCCCTAACTTGGGCAATATACTGCATAGCAGAAAGAGTGCTGGATCTGAAGTCAAGAGACCTGGGGTTTGAATTCCTGGCTCTATCACTTATTATACATACGATGTTGGACAAGTCATTTATCCTTCCTGGGCCTCAATTTTCTCCTCTGTAAAAAGAAGGAATTAAATGAAATGACCTTTGTGGTCACTTTGAGCTCGAAATCAATGGTTAGATATGGAACCTCAGAAGATGAAGGAACTCATAGTTAAGAAAATGTCATGAGAAGAAGGAATCTAGATTTCTGTACCAGGGTTTCATATACAGGGATGTACTCTCCAGAAAAAAAAAATTTAGATCACACACACACACACACACACACACACACCCCATTTTTTTTTCCATTGAGGAAGGAAAGGCAGAACTATCTAAAGAGACCGATGTGGCCACACAGAGAACCTCCCAACCACCTCAGGTTGAAAGAAACAAGAGAAGATAACAAGACGAATACA
The DNA here is from genome assembly GCF_028583685.1 of Petaurus breviceps papuanus. Classification (NCBI taxonomy): domain Eukaryota; kingdom Metazoa; phylum Chordata; class Mammalia; order Diprotodontia; family Petauridae; genus Petaurus; species Petaurus breviceps. The sequence continues at coordinate 19,922,000 of NW_027187352.1, forward strand.
GAAGAGCTACATAGTCCTTTAAACAGTCTCAGGAAGTTTAAAGCCCTTTAAAGGGCTATTTCTTGTGATAAATACTAAGGTCAATAGGAAGAGCTTTTTTAAAAAAAAAGTAGGGATGTGGGACAAGAAGATCAGAGAAGGGAGAGGACCATTCCTCTTCCTGGCTGAGACAAATGATACCTTTGTGATGGAGGGAAGGCAGAGTTACTGAACTCCTCTCTTCCATTGGTTTTCTCCATTAACAAGAATTATCTAGGCTTCTGACAATCAAAACAAAATTGAGAAGAAGGAAGTGAAAGCAAAAACAAATGAGGGCTTCTCAACAAGACCAACTTTGGAAAAACTATGGCTCTGGGAACTGGGAGAACCGTCAGTGGATTGTTATTCTGAAATGCTGTTGAAAAGTCATGGGAAGATATAGAGGGTCTGAAAATGGGCAAATGTTCCCATTTTTGAAAAAAAAAGAAAGATTGTAGGTTCTTCAAATTGGTGCACTTGACTATGACTTCTGGTAAATTTTTACAACATAAATTACTTGAGTCAGTGATCCCTAAGAGTCAGTATGGGTTCATAATCCCATTGCCTCAGAGTTCACCCAACATAACCTGGTTGAAAATCACTTCTCCAGAGAAGAATGTATTCTAAGGGTCTGTACTCAGGGCTATCCTAGGTAGTAACACTGGAGGTTTGTACCAAGGTGCTCTTTCCATACATGCTCACTGGCTCTACAGAAATGCACCCAACAACCCACACCCTTTGTTTTTGCTTTCTTTCCCCGTCAACACCGTTCACCTGCATCCAGACACTGACTCACAGACACACACTGATGCTGAAGGGTTCAAACTCAGAGGCCTTCTTCTCTGCTCATTATGCACACAATAGTGTTCTGTTCTCCATAACTCCACCATGACTACTAAGGGGCTTCCCCCAACTTAAGATAACCAGTGGTTTAACATGAATACTATCAGCAACTGTGAACTAAGTTCAAGGCTAGAAAAATGGGCCTAATTTAATTAAATGAAACCAAATAGTAGCAGCAGCAGCAGTTCATATTTATATAAAATCTTCAAGGGGCTTTACATATATTATCTCATTTGATCCTTGAGACACTGTGCGGCAGGTGCTAAAATGAGAATTTTACAGATGAGGAAACTGAAACTGAGGATTTAAGTGACTTATACAGGGTCACATAGTTACTAAGTGTTTGAGACTGGATTTGAACCTCAATTTCCCTGACTACAAGTTCAGTGTCCTAGCCTCTGTGTCACTCTTTCCCAAGTTTAACAAGGACAAGTGTGAAGTCTTACATGTGGGTTAAATCAAATGGTTAGATGCAGGATGGGGACATTTGGCTAGATTGTAGTTAAAGTAAAGGTTTGGGAATTGCAAGCTGCATATGAGTCAACATTGAGACTTGTCAGCCAAGAAAGCCAGTTAAGTTCTTAGGCTGTTTTATGAAAGGTGTTGTGTTTAAGAGTAAGGAGGTAAGAGAATCAATACACTGTGCCCTGGTTAAATCACAGTTGGAGTAATGTGTACATTTCTGGCATGACAGACTTTGAGTTAGGCTATCAGCATTGTGAAGGGCTTTGATTTTGTGTCTTAGGAACATCCACTGAAGGGATATGAAATGTTTATCCTGGATATGAGAAGACTCAGGAGGAACATGAGAGCTATGTTCAAATATTTGAAGGAGTATCATATGAAAGAACTATATTTGTTCTCCTTGACTCCAAAAGGCAGAAATAATAATAGCTAACCTTCTATAGCACTTTAGGTTTCCAAAGTGCTTTCCATGTATTATCTTGTCTGATCCTCACAACAATCCTGTGATGTAGGGCCTAATATTATTCCCATTTTCAAGACAAGGAATCTGAGGTGGATAGGGCTTAAGTGCCTTGCTCAGGGTCACAAGAGTAGCAGATGTCTGAGGCAAGGTTAAAAATAAAATCATAAGACCAGCACTCTGTCCACTACCCCACCTAGGCCCAAAGGGTAGAAATTACAGGGAGGTATATTTTGGCTTAATATGAGGAAGACGTAGTAATGATTTGAGCTGGCCAGCTGAAGGGCTTCCTTGGGAAGTAGTAAATTTCCCATCACAGTAGATCTTTAAACAAGACCCCTTGTCAGAGACATTGGAGAAGGAATTAACTGCTTAGATAGAGGTTGGACTGAGATGACCTCTGAGGTGTCTTCCAATGATTCTATCATTCTAGGAGGTCTTAGGGAGGGAGGTGGTTTGGCATAGGGTGATGGTATTTCCCATGAGCTAATATAGGTGAAAAACTGTAGTAGTGGGCTAGTGAGGATGGAGGCATGAGGAGGGGCAGTGTTAGATGGCAACCCTGAGCAGGGAGTTGAGGCAGAGTCTTTCTGGTGGGTCTTGACTGCCCAGACACCACACACCTTTCATCCTTTTTCTTGTTGTGTTGGAAGTAGGAGCTTGAAAAATGAAGCAAAATGGGCTCAAATGATGACTCAAACAATGTTCACCATGCGAGGCTGTTGAAATTAAATTACTATCTTTTTTTATATTTTTGTCATTGATTGATCTCCCACTATACAAAATAGAAATACATATGGCAGCTACTTTACAGCAGTTTACTTTCTGAATATACAGGTTAACCAGCAGGTTAGCCAAGAAATCTATCAAAAACTGTCCATTTAGGGGTGGCCAGGTAGCACAGCAAGTAAGAGCACCGGCCCTAGTGTCGGGATGACCTGGGGATCGAATCCGGGCTCAGACACTTAGTACCCACCCAGAAATAACTGGCTGTGTAACCTTGAGCAAGTTACTTAACCCCAATTGCTTTAAAAAAAACTATCCATTTAGTGTCAACTGTATGAGGACATTGTGCCTTTTATCTCTTTTCTCTCTTCTATATTTCCTTTAGGCTTGTGTTCTAATTGACAGATCCCTCAGCTTCTCCTCTCTCCTTCCCTCCCATCCCTGTGATTAGTGGAATGGATGGAGAAAGAAAGGGAAGACCTACTCCCTGTCAGTTACCATCAGGTACACTGGGAAAGTTTCCCACTGGCTCTGGTAGTTTGGTTTGCACAAACCCTCAAAAGGGAGGGGGAAACTTAAGGAGATCCAAGGAAAGCATGAAAATTGATTTCCTGTGAACAAGGCAGAATACAGAAAACCACAAGATGATTTGGCAAGACAATTGGGCTGAAAAACAGTGAGGAATAATTCCTCTTCCAGATGCTAGTGACCCCTATGTATAAACATGGACTCTTAGAATATAAGAGAAGAGGCTCATCTAGTTCAATGGCTCCCTGAAGCACAGATCCCTGACAATTGGTCATTCACCTTCCACTCGAATACCTCCAATGGCTGGGAGCTCATTACCTCTGGGCCATGTTAGAATTCTTTCTTTTTTATGTTGAGCTAAAATTGACCATCTCTGTAACTTCTACTTATTCCTCTTAGTTCTTTCCTCAAGGAAAACAAATGGAACTGAGTGGACATAGTCAAATTCACACATCTTTATTAAATACCTGTGATATATAAGGCACTATGAGATTAGTTTCATTGCCCAGACCTGTGATCGGTATACAGAACTCTTAGTACAAAAATTCTCTCTGCCAATGCCAGCAACTCTTCTCTCAGTTGTAGTTTTAAGGAGTTTCCCAGGGACTCTCAAGTCAAGATGGTGGAATAGAGGCAACCCAGCTGAACACTCTCAACATTCCCCTCCAAACTACTTTGAAATAACACCTCCAATAAAATTTGACTCAACAAAAGGTCAGGGTGAGATATTTTTCCAAACTAAGAAAACTTAGGAGGCCAGAAGGAGAAGCTTGTGACATTGGGGTGGAAGCATGTCTGGAACTCACACAGGCAGTGGCAGCCGCAGCCACTTCTAACAGCTGCAGCCTTGGGAGATCTGAGCCTAGAGATGGCAAGGGGGTCAGATAACTGGTCAGAAAGAGATTACATGGGACTCTTTGCTGGCGCTGGGTACAACTGGCACTGACTGGCAACTCTATTGCCCATGCACAGTTCTGGGTCACAGTTTTAGGTGGAGAGGATATTTATAGCAGCTCTTTCTGTGGTGGTAAAGAAATGGAAATTGAGGGAATGTTCATCAATTGGGGAGTGACTGAACAAGTTGTGGTATATGATTGTAATGGAATACTATTGTGCTATAAGAAATGATGAGGGGGGTGGCTTCAGAAAAACATGACAAGACTTATTTGAACTGATATGAAGTGAAGTGAGAAGAATTGTGAAATCATTGTGTACAATAATAGCACTATTGCAACGATGATCATCTGGGAAAGACTTGGCTAGTCTGATCAATATAATGGTCCAAGACAATTCCAAAGAACTCATGATGAAAAAATGCTATCCACCTCTAGAAAGAAACCTGATGAACTCTGAGTGCAAATTGAAGTATAATTTTCTCACTTTATTTTTCTTGTTTTTTTGGAAATATGACTAATAAGAGAAAATACGTTTTGCATGATTTTACATGTATAATTGATATCATATTGCTTGCCTTTTAGTGGGTAGAAGAGGAGATGGGAGGGAGAGAATTTGGAACTCAAAATACAAAAAAGAGAATGTTAAAAAAAACAATATGTATTTTTTAAAAAAGAATTGCTTGGGGCTCTCAGAGGTCAACTGACTTGTCCATGGTGTCACAAATAGTAGGTATCAAAAGTGGAATTTGAACCTAGGTTTTCCTGACTCTCAAATTGGTCCTCTTAGCCACTATACCATGCTGCTTTTTTATCATGCAAGAGAAAGATGAAAAACAATATAATCTTTACCCTCAAGCAGCTTAAAATCTAGTGAGGGTGATTTTATATGTACATATATGTATATATGTACGTATATATAATAATACACACATGTATATGTATATATAATGATATTATATATGTATATATACACACAATTATGTCTGGTACAAGATGGAATGAGATAAATAAAAGTGAGGTTGAGACAAAGTGCTGTAAGAAGCATGAGGAAGGAGGAATAATTTTTAGATTGGGGGAGTAGGGAGGGTGAAAGGTAAGGTTATATGGAGATGGGAGCACCAGAGCTAGGCCTTGATGAAAGAGAAGTATTTCAGTAGGTAGAGATAAGTAGGCATGCCTGGTACAGAGGACCCATTCAAATGCCCAGAGGCTGAAAAAGAACAGCAGGAGAATGGGGGAACAATTGCTCCCAGTCCACTGTGGCTGAAATGTATAGTATTTAAAGTAGAATAGAATAAAACAAGGCTTTACAAATAGCTTTGGAGTCAGACTGTGAACCTTAAAATGGTTTCTAACTAACAGGTTAAGGAGTTTGTATTTTATCCAGCAGGCAATAAGGAACCACTGAAAATTCTTAAGCAGAAGAATACCATAGTTAAGATTCTGCATTCTGGAAGATTATTTTTACAGCTGTATGAGGAATGGGTTTTATTAGAGAGACTGAGAACAGGATCAGGTAGGAGATTATTATGGTAATCCAGATGAGCAGGAACGAGGACCTCTAATGGCCACGTGAGCAGAAAGCTGGGGGAATCTGTGTGAGATATTTGGGAGGCAGAACTGGTAGGACTTAGAGTCATAAAACTGATTAAATGTAGGGACTGAAAGAGAGAAGAAGCCAAAATGTCTCTAGGGTCTAGGAAGACTATGGTGCCAACAACAGAAATAAGGAAACAGGGATGAGAGGTGGGGAGTGATGAATTCAAAGTAGATTTACTGCTTGGAGAAAGGCCAGATGAGAGAATCCTTGGAAAGAAGACAAAACTTAGCTACTGATAAGGGGAAATTGGGATGAGAAATAACCACAAAGCCAGTGAGATCACAAATGACCCTGGAGTTTGGGTGGGGATGCCTCATGGACAGGCTATAATGATGAGCATATTTTCAACCAATTCCATCTGTGTTTTGCTATGATGAAGACATTTGTAAGTCTTTAAGATCTAATAAAATGGTCTTGTGATATGAAACAGAGAGTGATCTTTGCATTGCACCAGTTCAGGGGTTGATGTAGAGTACATCACTATGGGTCAGTTGATTATACAGTCGTAAGGCCTCTGCTGTTTCATTGCTGGCTGGGGCTGTAGGGCATTAGAGAGGATGACCAAGTATAATCTGAGAAGCAGAGGAAGGACCAATAAAACATTACTATTTGCTTGTTGCCAGGTGTCACCAGGAGATCCTTTGGCCCTATCAGACAGCAGTGGCAGCCTGAGGTAGGGATGCCAGGCCAGGGGCAGAGAGTAGGGATCATTGGTTCTATGGCCACTGAAAGGCTGTTCTGAAGGGAGAAGAATGGAAGTTTTCCTAGGGAATTCTCCATTATTTAAATTTCTCCAAAATTTAAAGCTGGAATTGTACTGAGAGATCATCCAACTTCATGTCCTTTCATCGATGTGAGAAAACTTTGAGACATGAGGCAACTTGCCCATGGTCACATAGCTAATAAGTGAATGAGCCAGGATTCAAACTCAGGTCCTTTGACTGCAGATTTAACACTGCCTCTGCTATCCCACACTTCTTCATTTATGGCGCTTTATGGGAAACTACTATGATATAATAACTTGACAACCAAACCAGGGGATTGAGATAAGTGGTATTTTACAAACTCTCACTTACCTGCCTTAGCCCTGGGGGAAATGTTTGCCTATTAGCAGAAATAGGGCTCCCTAAAGAATAAAAAAAGCAATATTAACACAAATTCATTTACAGTAATGTTTTGGGGTTTACAAAGAAACTTTATCTGTTTGTTTCAGGAATAGGTCCTTAGGGATTAGATTCCCAACCCATCTTCTTTCCCTAAGTCTAGAAATGTCTGAGTTCAAACACTTCCCTCTGAGAAGGGCAAAAGTTTTCTCTACAAGGAAGCTGCTTTGGTCACTATACATCATAGAGGGCAGTTTTTTTAAAAATTAAGATTGAGTTCCCCTATCTTGACCAAATTGGAAGTAAATAGCAACAGCTACTCGTGGGTTTAATCCCACTGTTGATTCACATGGAAGCTTGAATCTGCTTTATTTTTCTAACCTAGGTTGGTTTGCCCCTCCTGTGGAAGTCTGGTGGTCTTCCACTCCCAAGGACTGACTGTTTTGGTGCCAGACTTAGACATTTGGCTGTAGCCCTACTGAGGCTCAGAACCCCCCAAATCCACTAGCTTTGGCCACCCCAGCAGCAGTGACTAGAGGTGCACCACGAATCCAGTGATGTGAGCAGTGAATTTGAGTGAATAACTGAGCACTACAGAAGGGAATCTAAAATTAATTCCCTCCCTTTCTCCTACTTTTTTGGCAAGTTTCCTTTCTCCTCAATCTCTTCAGAATTTTCTCAATTTTTCATGATTAAAAAAAAACAATACAAAGCAAACCATTTAACATATTTCCACAAGTTCACCTGAGTTCAATAGAAAAGACCTTTATACAGTTAATTTTTGGAAGCTATGCATTTCCACCATGAAGGAATTGGTTTTATATAAATAGGAATGCTTTAGGGATTGGAGATTTGGAATCTATTTCTACCAGACTAATATAATCTTTCCCCACATCTAGTCTTTATCTCCCTCTCATCTCTCCTTGCTTTAGAATTGTGACTGAAGCATCTCTCTTCTCTTGCCTGGTCACAAAGTCCACATGGAATCTGTGTCCTATCTCTGAGTGCAAAGGTTTGATTTCTCCTGGGGTTTCTCACAGGATTTGGGGATGGAAAGGTGACCACACATTTCTCAAGTGTCATTAGATTGGGATGTATCCTTGGTCTAGCCCCAGATTGAGGAAATCTGTCCTCAAAACTTGTGAGACATAACACTGAGATTAAGGGGGGCCCTTCAGAAAACCTCCAGTTCCTACAATGCTTTGAAGCTCACTGGGACATGAGGTACTGAACTGTACATCTCAGGAGGCCTGAGCCAGAAATCTTTGAGCACGGGAAATTTTGAAAAGAGCTCTGAGAGACATGGGAGGGAAGGAGAGAATAATGACAGAGATGGATGGTGGGGTTCCTGTCTGGACATCACTGACTATGGTGTAAGTGGCCCAGGGCTTTGTGATCCACTGGTATCTGTGCTGAGAAATACACAGAGCCTGATCCTGCTACTCCACATGTTTCTCAAAGACCCTGTCAGCACAGAGGGCATTGGCAAGGGGAATTGGATCCTCCCTGATCAGCAAATACTATAAGTCAGGGCTTGGTTTATGACCCTGGGCAAGTCACTTCACCCTGTTTGCCTCATTTCCTCCTCTGTAAAATGAGCTAGAGAAGAAAACGGCGAACCACTCCAGAATCTTTGCCAAGAAAACCCCAAATGGGGTCATGAAGAGTTGGACAGGACTGAAACATTGAACAACAAGCATAGTGTCTCACACATAATAGGAGCTATATGCTACTAACTATTACAATCTTTTCCAATCTCTTGCCGAATCCTGTCCTTCCTTCATAACATCTCTTATTTATGCCTCCTTTTGTCTTCTGACATGGTCATCACCCTGGAAGAGATCCTTATCACCTCACGTCTTGACTTGGTATTATCCAAGATTTGGTAACTTTGAATAAATGTGTGGGGTGAGAGATGGGGAAATGCTGAGGATAATGCCAAGGTAAAGGCCTGCCCTACTGATTGGTCTCTCTGCCTCCAACCTCTTCCCATTCCAGTCTATCCTCCAGTCAGCTTTCAGTTATCTTCCTAAATCACAGGTCTGACCCTGTCACTCCCCCTCCCTATTGCTTCTAGAATAAAATATGAAATCCCTGATTGGCTTTTAAAGTTCTGTGGAGCCTGGCCAGTCTTTAGTCTAGGCAATCTTTGGTTATCTCCATGTATTCTTATGACACAGGCCTCTTTGCTGTCCCTCACACAAGACACCCTGTCTCCCAGCTCTGGGCATTTTCACAGGCTGTCCTGGGATGCTCTCCTACCTCACTTCCATTCACCTTCTGGCTTCTTTCAAGTCCTGGCTAAATCCCATCCTTTGCAAGAAGCCTTTCCTGGTTTCTCTTAATGCTATTGCCTTTCCTCTGAGATCACCTCTAATTTCCCCTGCATATATCTTCTTAGCACGTAACTTTTTATATGTATGTTGTCTCCCCTCATTAGAACGAGGGCTTCCCCAAGGCAATGGCTGTTTTTGCCTTTGCCCGTACTCCCAGCATAGTTTGGCTAAATACTTGTTGACTGGCTAAGACGTCATGTGGTTAATTCTGGTTGGCTGGATAAAAGGTAGAGATTCAGAAGCTAAGGGAGGCTCATGACAAATGCCTTTGAACAGACAATGAACTCAAAGATATTCTAAGAACCTGTACGTGACAGTGGGGTATGGCTCCAGCCTCTAACATTACTTACGGGGTTAGCAGGACTCATGGGGATGTTGGGGACTATTTATGAAGGGAAGGTTTCCTCTGTGTGAGGAGTGTACTGCTGTCTACTCTGGACAGAATCGTTTGGTTTTGACCTCCCCCAACCTCACCCAATTCCTCTTACTGGAAATGTTTTCTTGTCATTTTCTAGAAGGGAAGTGTGTCTCTGAAGCACATACAGGGACCTGGGAAAGAGCCAAGGAGAGGCTTATGTAACTGGTGAGAGGGCTGGCTTTCCTGGGCCTTCAATAAAACCACTCTCAACCACATAATCTCCAACAAGTCTTAATGGCACACTCACTGCTTGGTACTCTTGTTCTTCAGTCATCTTAGTCATGTCCAACTCTTTGTGACCACATTTGGGGTTTTCTTGGCAAAGATCTGGAGTGGTTCGTCATTTCCTTCTCCATCTCATTTTACAGATTTTACCCTGAGGCAAACAGTTCCAGGGTCACATAGCTTGTAAGGCCAGATTTGAACTCAGGAGGGTGAATCTTCCTGACTTTAGGTTTGACACTGCCACATCTAGCTGCCTGCTTGGTGCTCTAAGAGATTTGACTTAAAAAAAACCAAACAAACCACAAGGACAAGAACAACCATTTTTGGGATCCATTTATATTGTCAGTGTACCAAACCTGAATATAGTTTCACTCATTGGGGGGGCCAGGGGGCCCAAACTCGCTAACATGAGCCAACAAGAAGGCCTCAGATCTCCTGTACTTCCGCTGCTTCCTTGGGCCATGTGTAGCTGTCCAGCACAAAGGAGTCATATTCTGGCGTGTAGACCAGAGATCTCACAAAGGCCTCCTTGTCCTCAGGCTCTGGGTACCATGAGGCCAGGCTGTGTTTGTAAGCATAGTCGAGGACCTGGGATGAAAAGAACAAGTTTGAACTGGGGAGGCAGTCATCTAAAGACCATTTACCAGGGACTTGTATCCAAAATAATAATAAAGCAAGCCTGAAGAGGCCTGGACAAGGAATGGGGCCCATAACGAATAGACATTATTAGCTCCTTTCAAAGCTCAGCTTCAATGCTACCTACTACAAAGAGTCTATTCCAATCCCAGCAGTTCCTGCTGTCCTCCCCCTAGAAATTACTTTATTTTTATTTTCTATTTAATTTTCTAGGAACATATTGTTTTCCTCAAGTAGAATGTAAGCTCCTGTCGGGTGGGAATGGTGTCATATTTTTTTTATCTTTGGATCTCCATTGCCTAGCTCAAAGCCTGGCTGTATAGTCTACAGGGCTTCATAAATATCTGTTGCATTGAATGAATAGATCCTCTGACACTGGATCAAGAGCCACCCTGGCTTTTCAGAAGTTGTCACACTCCTTGTTGGGTCCTTGGGGTTCTGTCATCACCCAACCAATAAACTCTTGGCCCAGGCCAGCTCTTACCTTGACTGCAATTCTTAGGGACACATCCCGGATGGTACTGAGCGGTGGGTAGAGCCTCCCTTGGGTGAGATGCTCATCAGAGACCTCCTGGGCAATGTGCTGGGAAAAAGAGGAGAGGTGAATGAATGACCGAGCCCATAGCACTTTCTTCCCCAGGACGGTCACTGGAAAGAAGTTTTTCAGACAGGCACTGGGGGATGAGAGAAGACCCCTAGTCAGTGTAAGAAGGACAACAATAACAGGGAACTCTTCAGGGCCCAGGGATGCCCATCTCTGTGTGCCTCGTGGCAGGCGGCTTGGCCCAAGGTCCAGCCTTTGTGCTCCCTTCTCTCTGAGACCCCAACTCCAGTCCTCCCTATCCCTAACCTCAATCTCCAAGCCTGCTAGTTATTGGGACTAGTGGTCAGCCAGTATTTCAGCCCAGCCTCATTCTCATGACTGAGAAACCAACCAATGTCTCTCTCCCTCCTCTGGTATCAAATTTAAGCTTCAGGGAAAAATAATCAGATCTTTCCGAGAACCGTTGTGTCATGAAATGGGAAAGGGGAGAGGGAGGGGCCCCGACAAAAGAGCTGTGGTAACAGCAGCCTTGTGCTCACGTTTACAGTCACTAAGTACTTTCACAAAAGTCATCTAATTTGATTCCTGGAGCAACTCTGTGAGGAGAGTAGTGAGAATATAGCTACCTGCATTCTACAAAAAAGGAAACTCAGGCAAAGAGAAGGGAAATGACTTCCTCAAGGTCTCCCTGGTGGTACATATCAGAGGGAAAGACTTGGACTCATTTCTTCTGATTTCAGATTCAGGGGTCTTCCCATTACAGAAAGGCAACGAGGATGTAGTAGAAAAACCACTTGTGGTTTGGGGTCCCAAGACCTGGCTTGGAATCCCAGCTCCACAGATGAATTGCCAATATCAGCTGTGAGCTGTTGTTAGCAAAGTGCTTTATAAAGGGAAATGGGTTGTGAGCTGTTAGCCCCTCTCTGACAGGTGAATTCTCTGTGGCTGAAACTAAGAAAGCAGACCCCATCCCCTGTCCAATCTCCCTTTGCCCTTCCTGGCCCTCGATGCTCCCTGGCTGGGTGGTGCCCGGGAGGGCTCCTAGTCAAGGCGGGTTGACTCTTGATGGTCAAAGGAAGCGCAAGGCTGCAGTTTCTGCTATGGGAAAGTGAAGAGCAGGGAATTTGGAGCCAACTGAGTCTGAGTCCTTGGTCTGTGCTTACTACCAGGATGCCCTTGGGCCAGTCACTTCCCCTCAATGTCACCATACTGTCTCCAAGTGCACCCCACTTTCCTTGTGCTGTCTGCCAGAGGTAAGTGCCTGGCTGGGAAACCCAGAATCACTAACCAGGTAACAGGAGCTGGGGGAGGCAGGAAGAGTGAATCAGGATGGGGGAATAGATTTAAAAAAAAGGACAGAAATGCAAACTTTCTCTCCTAGGGAGGATCTTGGTCTTAGAGGTGAAAAGTACCTTAGGGGCCATCTAGTCCAATGCTTCCCATTTTACAAATTAGGATCTAAGGTTCAGAAAAGTTAAGTGACTTGCCCAAGGTCAACCAGGTAGGTTGGGATCTCTGACCTTAAGGAGACAGTGTGATAATATGGAAAGAACACTGGTGTCACAGGCCCTGGATTCAAATCCCACCTCTGAAGCTTACTATCCCGGGGAAGCCTCTTAGCTTCTCTGGACCTCAGTTTCCTCATTTACAAAAATGACGGGTTGACCTAGAGGATCTCTGAGTTTTCTCCCAACTCTGGATTTATGGTGTCCATGAACCTAAGTCCATATGACAACAGTTAGCATTTAAATGGCACTTCACTTCACAAATATCTTGTTTGGTCCTTACAACAACCCCGAGATGGGTACTCTTATGATCCCCATTTTACAGATGAAGAAACAGAGGCAGGCAGGGGCAGGATGACTTACTCTCGGTCACACTGAGAGTAAGTGTCTGAGGCAGAACAGGAACTTAGGGCTTATTGGCTCTAGGTCCATTGTTCTAACCACTGAGAAATACAGTTCTTTAAGATTGGCAAACCAGGGCAGCTAGGTGGCACAGTGAATAGAGCACCGGCCCTGCAGTCAGGAGGACCTGAGCTCAAATTCGGCCTCAGACACTTAACACAAAAACTAGCCTTGTGACCTTGGGCAAGTCACTTAACCCCAATTGCCCCTCCAAAAAGCAAAGGAAAAAAAAAGACTGGCAAACCACTCTCCATATGTTATCAGAAGCAACTATGTGGTACTGAGCCTGAAGTCAGAAAGACCTGAGTCTTCAAATATGGCCTCATATACTTACTAGCTGTGTGGCCCTAGGTAGGTCACTTACCCTCTGTCTGCCTCCGTTTTCTCATAAATAAAATGGAAATAATACTACTCTACTACCCAGAGTTGTTGTAGGGACAAGATGAGATATTATTTGTAAAGTGCTTTGCCAACATTAAAGCACCACATAAATGCTAGTTATGGTTATTAGTGTTTGAAGAGAATAAGCATTTATTAAGCACCTACTATGTACCAGGAACTCTACTAGGCACTTTAAAAGTATTATCTCATTTGTTCCTCACAATGACCCTGGGAAGTGGTGCTATTGCTATCCCCATTTTATAGATCAGGATGCTGAGGTAGATAGAGCTTAAGTGACTTACCTAGGGTCACACAGCTGGTAAGTGATTGAGGTTGGATTTGAATTCAGGTCATCCTGATTCCAGGTCCAGCTGCCCTTAATCTCTCCTCTGATCATACCCTGCTATTTTCTATACCAGGCTCCAGATATAGACTTGATTCCTTTCTGAGTATATGAGAAATTATCGGGAATACACTTTTCCTAGAAATGCTAATGTTACACGTGCAGAGTGTGGCCAGTCTGGGGTGAGGGGAGCATACCGCACCTCAGCCGTGAGGAGGAAGATCTCATCAGGGATGTGCCGGACTCCACAGGCAATGACGCCCAGCGCCACTCCGGGGAACACGTACGCGTTGTTTCCTTGCCCAGGGAAAAAGGTCCTGCCGTCTTCCAGGGTCACTTTGTCGAATGGGCTCCCGCTGGCAAAGATCCCTCGGCCCTGTGACAGGAAAGGGCATATGTTTGAGGGTTCTCATTTTTTTTCCTGACCACAGTGGTGGATTGATTCCCTAAAGCCACAAGCTCTCTCTTCTGGGCATTTCTGTGACCAAGAACACGCACTTGGAAAAGGCTGGTAGGAAATCTGTGGCCAAGGAAAAGAAATTTCTGTGAGTGAAGCCACCTAGCCCGGAGGGGGCATAAGTCTGTGACCCTGGGCTCCCAACTCACCACAGCCTGCTGGTAGCATTACTTAACCCTCTGTGTGCACATCCCATAGCTCTGACATGCCTGTGATCTCCTGGGAGCTTCTACGCATCCCATGAGACCTAGCACTGGGTCTCACACAGTCAATACTCAGCAAATGCTGGTTAATGAGTGACTGACTCCACAGAAATATAAGTAAACATTGGTTGGATGAATACACAAATACACAGAAGTATAAATTATAGTCTAGATCCTTAGGGAGCCCAGAGCAGGCGGGGTGCAGGGGAGGCCCTTGATAAACACTAGTTGGATTAAATGCTCTGCCTCATCTGAACTAACCAGCACCATGGCCATTGTGTGCCATGTGTTAGGGGCTGGGGATAGAAAGTCTGCAGTCAACCAATCATTATTTATGAAGTGCCCTCAATGAAGTAGGCAGAAAGCCCTGACCTGCAGAAGCTTCCATTCTCACCATCATTTTCTGCCCAGACCCACTGGTCTTTTAAACTTCCCTTTTTCTCTGGAGGGTCGTTCTATGCTCCCAATCTCCCAGATTTACCATCTGAACATTGTCCTGGACCCCTCCTTCTCCCTTACACCTACAAAGTCAATCACTTGTTGTTGTTTAGTCATTCAGTTATGTCTGACTCTTTGTGACCCCATAGACTACACTGTCCATTGAGTCTTCTCAGCAAAGAAACAGGAGTGATTTGCCATTTACTTTTTCAGTGGATTAAGGCAAACAGAGTTTAAGTGACTTGCCCAGGGTCACACAGTTAATAAGTGTCTGAGGCCAGATTTGAATTCAGGTCTACCTGACTCTAGGCCCAGTGTTCTATCCAATGAACTACCTCGCTGTCTTATAGACAAAGAGAAGTTAAGTGACTTGTCCAAGGTCCCACAGCTAGTAAGTGTCTGAGGTCACATTTGAATTCGGGTCTTCCTGACTCTAGACCTAGTGCTTTACCCACTGAGCCATATGCACTAGCTGCCTCCAGTCACCTACTAGATCCTCCTAATTTGACCTCCACAACATCTCTCACATCCAGTTCTCTTTTCACTCTTCACCCAGTCACTATCTTACTTCCTATTCCTTGTGAGCAGGGATTGTTTCATTCTTTGTCTCCTATCCCAGCACTGGGAACACAATACCCAGCACATAGTAGGCACTTCATAAATACTTGTTGGTTCACGGGTTAATTAATTAATTCACTTGTATTTGTATCACGGTCAGTTCCAAAAACACAGGTGGATTGAATTGGACAGACACTTATTAAAGGTCTACTATGGGCGAGGTATTGGGGAGATGCAAAGATGAGAAAGGCGCAGCCCCTGACCTGCACAGACTCTAGGAGGGTGATATATTCTGTACACAGATAACCAGAAGACAAGAATATCGGGGAGGGAGGGGAAGCTGAGCACTCTGGGTGTTTGTATGCATTCTAATGCGGGGGATGGGAGGGCTCCAAGGGCGTCTGACTCATGTGTATAGTCTAATATCAACAAGAACAAGCAAACAATATTAACCTTAAGAACAGGGGAGGGCTTCTGGCATGTGAATGAAGCACCTGACTGAGTTTCTCCTTAGCAGCAGGTATGGATGTTGGCTCTTATGCCGCAGTGGATACAGAGCTGGTCTCTGAGCCAAGACGACCTGGGTTCATGTCCCTTCCACCTCCACTGACCATGGAAACCAAGTCACTTAGCCTCCCAGTGCTCTAGCCAACTCGCTAAGACCCTAAGTTGTACAAAAGGTACCAACCTGCATTGGTAGAGGGAGCTCTCTGTTGAGGAAACTCTCTCCCAATGAAATCTCAAGTCCAGCTCCCTCTCCATGTGGGTCCAGTCCCCTCTCCTTGGTGCCAACCCCGCTTTTTTCTGCAGCAGATTGCTCCCATTCTCATTCTCTCTCTAACCTTTAATCTGTCCCTATCTGCTGATTCCTTCCCTGTTTCCTGAAAACATGCATATTTCTCCTCCATCCTTAAAAAACACTCACTTGGTCCTACCAACTCCACTAACTGTTACCCAGCATTTCTCTTTCCCTTCTCAGCTAAACTCCTTGAGAAAGTTATCTTCTTCTTCTTCCTCTCCTCTCACTCAATTCTAAACCCTCTGCAGTCTGGCTTTCTGGCCTCCTCATTCAACTAGAGCTGCTCTCTCCAAAGAAACCAGTGTCCTCTTAGTTTGCCAAATCTAATGGCCTGTTCTCAATCCACATTTTTCTGGACTACTCTTTAGCCACTGACGCTGTCCATAACATTCTTCTCCTGAATACTCTCACCTCTTTAGCTTTTTATGATGGTTCTTCTGCCTGTCTAACCACACCTTCTCCCCGGTGCTGGATCTTCATCTAGGTCACATCCAATAACCATGAGTATCCCCTAAGGATCTCTCCTTGGCTCTCCTCTCTAAATCTCACTTGATCTCATGGGATTCACCTTTATGCAGATTCCTGCATCCACATACCTTGTCCTAATGTCTCTTCTTTAAGAGATTATATCACCGGTTGGTCTTTGGATGCTTGAATTAAATGTGCTAAAGGCATCTTAAGTTCATCATGTTCAAAAGAGAACTTCCCAGACCCTCTTCTCTTCTCAACTTTTCCCCAAACCCTCCCTTCTCAACGTTCTTATTAATGTTGAGGAGACCACCATTTTCCCAGGCATCCAAGTTCACAAACTCGATGTTGTCTCTATTTTCAGTCACCCACCTCACATATCCAATCTGTTGTCAAATCTTATCCTTTTCACTTTCACAATGTCTCATATATATGTGTGTATGTGTGCATGTGTGTCCATGCACACATACACATACACATACACATGCACACACACATACACACACACACCCTTCTTCTTCCTCAGGTTCTGAATTACTAGTTTATTATTATGAGGGCAGGCATGCCCAGTTCTTTGATTCTTGCTGGGAAAGACGATGATGGCATTGGGAAGTGAGGCTGAAATCACACTTTAATAAGGCACAGAGAGCATAGGAGTGAACAGATACAGAAAGTACAGAGACAAGCAGTGAAAAGGGGTACAGAGGCCGATGGTGGGGGCAAGAGGCATAGGGAGGTGAAAGAGGTCAAGCAGTGGTGGGAAAAAGGATAGGGAGGGAGAAAGGCATAAAGAATCACTCACATGAGCATGAAGAGTTGGGAACCCTGGGCAGCATGAACATGAAGATGAAAGATGGAAAGGGCTTCAGGTGACAGGGATTTGAGGTTTCATTTTTAAAGGTTTTCTTTTGAGAAGACTCTTATCTATACTACCCTGAGATACCTTTATTAACATATCCAAATCACCTCGAAGTTGTTGAAAAAGACTTTGAATTTAACACATACGCACCATCTCAAAGTATTCTGCACCATCTGGTATTTTGCTGGTCTTATAGTGGATGGAACTTGTCTGAGATTTACAGATCATAGGACCAAAGGGCTCTAACAGCAAAGCCTAGATGGCTTCCCTTGCTTGATCCAGGATGTGATTTTTGGTTAATATAGGATACAGTTTGCAAATGATACACTCCTTTGATCTCTGGGACAGTCTGTGAGTGACTTCTAGGTTCCTCTTTGCAACCTCACTGCTGTTCCTACTCCTGCCACTTTATACTCGCTACTCATAAACTTACTATACTGACTAGAATTGGGGGAGAGGGTGGTTGGGGGACCAGAACAAAATACAATTTTAACACAACTTCTCATTATCTCTCCCTTGGATTACGGCAATACCGTGTTTCCCCGATAATAAGACCTATCCCGAAAATAAGCCCTCCCCTTACTGTGTAAGATTCCTTTAAAATAAGCCCTCCCCTGAAAATAAGCCCTATTGAGATTGCTACTGTAGTGAAGGTGATCCCCTGCGCTACACGCTACATTACGGTACCCTCTGTATGCACCGTCCCCCCCCCCCCCCCCCCCCCCGGGTGAAACACACGCCGTGCTCCGAGCTGCATCCAATCAGAGCTGCAGCAGTGAGCGCGTCATCCTGTTCTTTATTGAATTCATTATTGAATAAAGGTACATTTTTTTGTTCACATTTACCTGTTTATTAAAATTGCTGTCAATGTTCATTAAAATAAGCCCTCCCCTGAAAATAAGCCCTCTGGTGTTTTTCTGTCCAAAAAAATAATAAGACAGTGTCTTATTATCGGGGAAACATGGTA
>NW_027187352.1:19940277-20002416 GCF_028583685.1 Petaurus breviceps papuanus
CCCCGTGAAACACACGCCGTTCTCCGAGCTGCATCCAATCAGAGCTGCAGCAGTGAGCGCGTCATCCTGTTCTTCCCCAGTGATTTGCTTACTGAATAAAGGTACATTTTTTTGTTCACATTTACCTGTTTATTAAAATTGCTGTCAATGTTCATTAAAATAAGCCCTCCCCTGAAAATAAGCCCTCTGGTGTTTTTCTGTCCAAAAAAAATAATAAGACAGTGTCTTATTATCGGGGAAATACGGTAGCTTTCTACTTAACCTCCCTGCCTCAAATCTATACCCATTCCAATCCACCTTCCACTCATCTGACAAAGTGACTTGGCCAAAGTGTAGGCCTAACTGTGTCAACTGTCTCTCTTGTTTCCTCTCTCTAACCTTCAGTGGTTCCCTATTACTTTTTTTTTTTTGCCTTTTGGAGGGCAATTTGGGGTTAAGTAACTTGCCCAAGGTTACACGGCTAGTATTTTTGTGTGGGTGTTAAGTGTCTCAGGCTGGAACCGAACTCGGGTCCTCCTGACTCCAGGACCAGTGCTTTCCTCACTGCACCACCTAGCCACCCCTCCCTATTACTTTCAGGATCTGATATAAAGTCCTCTGTCTTTAAAGCCCTTAACAATCCGTTCGCTTACCACCTTTCCAGTTTTCTTACACTTTATTCCTTTCTATGTGTTCTATAATAGTCATATTGGCTTTCTTACTTTTCCTCACACAAGTCACTCCATTGGTTTATTTGACTCAGCTCAAATCCTACTTTCTGCAAAGGACTTTTTGTTCTCAGTCCCCTGCTGCTACTGCTGAGATTACCTTCCAATGACACCGCATATATCTCATAAATGTACTGTTATCTGCGCGGTGTCTTCCCTATTGGAAAGTGAGCTCCTTGAGGGCAGGGAATGAGTTTTCCCTTCCTTTGTGTCCCAAGAACTTAGTACAGGGCCAGGCATATAATAAGCACTTAGGACATGCTTATTGCCTGCCTGCCTGTCCTTTTCTCTAGACCCTGCAAGGAGAGAGCCCTGTGGGAGTGGGGTGGTGGGGTGGCCAAGGTAGGGCTGGGGGAAGATCCCTTTTTCTCTGAGCTCCTTCTCCCCCACCCCTATAAAAGGGGCATCTGCTTGTTGTGTCTGTGATTGGGTTGGTGCTAGGACAGGGTTCCTGGAGGGCAGTGTCTGGGGCACAGGTTTTGGGCTGGCTCTGCCCTGGGCCCATCTGCATCTCCTAAAGGGCATCTCCCTTGTGCAGGGGCAGGGAGGCTGGCAGCATCCTGGGGGCTTACCTCTGTGAGCCGGTAGCATTTCTCAGCGGTGCACTCAGCTTTGCTCGTGGGATTGCTTAAGGCGAAGATGATTGGCCGCTTGTTGAATGAAGCCATATCCTTCAGAATCTGGTCAGTGAAAGCTCCTGCAACAGCTGCCACCCCTGCCCAAGAGAAAAGAGTTGCGTTCCTTGCTGTCCACAAGCCTTTAGCTGCTGAGAGCCCCCCTGTTTTATCTCCCAGAGGGAGTGTCGCCTCATCCAACACTGCGTTTGCACGCTGGCTTTGCTGTCCTGGCTGTGTGATTCTGGGCAAGGCACTTAACCCATCTGGGTTTAGCTTCTTCATCAATCTAACCTAATTAAGTGCCTCCCATGGGAAAGGCGCTGGATATACAGACATAAGTAAAAGCGGTCCTTGCAACAGAGTATGGATCTGCTACTTGCATTAATTCTGGCCCAGCAGTTAACACCAAAAAAACAGATTCTCTACCAGCCAGCACCAAACTATCCATATGTGGACCCATTGGTTACAGCAGATGGAGAGATTTTGAATGCTATGGATAAGTTCACTTACCTTGGCAGTGTACTCTCCAGGGATGTACCCGTATGTGTGTTGCTAGAGAGCTCAGTGTTTGGGAGGCTCTGAAGAAAAGTACAGGGGCGTGCAGGTGGCTCAGTGAATAAGAGCACTGGCTCCAGTGTCGGGATGACCTGGGGATCGAATCCTGGGCTCAGATACTCAGCACCACACCCAGAAACACCTGGTCGTGTAACCTTGAGCAAGTTACTTAACCCCAATTGCTTTAAAAGAAAGAAAAAATAAAAAAAAAAGAAAAGTACAGGACACAAGAATGACATATTAGACTGCCTACCAGACTGCTGGCCTCATTGTTGTATGCCTGTGAACCCCGGACAGTCTGCTAGTGCTGTCTCAGGAAACTGAATCGCTTCCTTTGAATTGTCTTCGGAAGATTCTGAAGATCACCTGGCAGGATGAGATACCAGACACTGAGGTCCTTTCTCAAGTTCAACTGCCAAGTATTCAAACTCTACTGCAGAGGATGCAAGTCTGATGGCTGGCCGCATTATTCAAATGCAAAACATACATTCACCTAATAGAATATTTTATGAAGAAGTCACACAGGGCAAGTGTTCACACAGAGATCAGAAGAAGCAATACAGAACACTCTCAAGGTCTCTTTGAAGAACTTTGGAATTGATTGTGTGACATGGGAGAAACTGCAACAGGACCTGCCTTCATCAAAGAAGGCACTGTGCTCTATGAGCAAAGCAGAATTGCAGTAACTCACAAGAAACATGAGATGTGAAAATTTAGAGCCATCTCTACTCCCAATGTTCATATGGACTATTTCTACAATACCTGTGGGTGAGCCTTCTGAGCTCGCTCAGCCACAGTCAGACACACTATGCCTTCACTCTGATATAGTGATGTCATTTTGGTCCTCTTTGAGTACAAAGGTCAATGACCAACCATAATTGTTTGAATGGGGATGATAATATTTCCCAAAGGTGCTTCAAGGATCAACTGAGTTATATGTAAAGCACTTTGCAAACTGTAAAGTGTTATATAAATAATATTATTATAAGTTAATATCAGCTATCAATATTATTAATTTTTAAGTGGATATAATAATACCACTTATTTTCCAAAGTTGCTGTGAGGATCAAATGAGTTAGGACATGTAAAATACTTTACGAACCAAACATGTTAGATAATATTGTTATAAGTTAATTTTTTTTTTTTTTGCTTTTTGGAGGGCAAATGGGGTTAAGTGACTTGCCCAAAGTCACAAGACTAGTAAGTGTTAAGTGTTGGATTTGAGTCACATTTGAACTCAGGTCCTCCTGACTCCAGGACAGGTGCTCTATTCACTGCGCCACCTAGCCACCCCATTATAAGTTAATATTAGCTACTATTATTTTTAATCTTTGAAATGGATATAATAATAGCACTTATTTCCCAAAGTTGTTATGAAGATCAAATGAGTTGTTATGCCTAAAGTGCTTTGCAAACCTTAAAACATTACATAAATTATATTATCATTATTCATCTTTATTTAAATGGGGATAATATTAGCACCTATTTCCCAGAGTTGTCCTGAGGATCAAACAAGTTCATGTAAGTAAAGCACCTTGCAAATCTTAAAGCACTGAGTAGATTATATTATTATTGTTGTTGTTATTTATTACCTATGTGACTTTCGACAATTTACTTAATTCCTCTAGGCTCCAGTATCTTTACCTGTAAAATGAGAGGGTAGGACTGACAAGCCTCCACAACCCCTCCCAACTCTAAATCTTTTAAAGCAATTGGGGTTAAGTAACTTGCTCAAGGTTACACAACCAGGTGTTTCTGGGTGTGGTGCTAAGTATCTGAGCCCAGGATTCGATCCCCAGGTCATCCTGACACTGGAGCCAGTGCTCTTACTCACTGAGCCACCTGCACGCCCCTGTACTTTTCTTCAGAGCCTCCCAAACACTGAGCTCTCTAGCAACACACATACGGGTACATCCCTGGAGAGTACACTGCCAAGGTAAGTGAACTTATCCATAGCATTCAAAATCTCTCCATCTGCTGTAACCAATGGGTCCACATATGGAGAGTCTGGTACTGCCTGGTAGAGAATCTGTTTTTTTGGTGTTAACTGCTGGGCCAGAATTAATGCAAGTAGCAGATCCATACTCTGTTGCATCTCAGCCTTGGAGGCTGCATTAAGGGCACAGTCAGCTGTGAACAAAATGTCACACACCAACTCTCTCTCCAGTTTAGTCTTTACTTGTAGCTTCTCCATGTTTAATAATTTGCTCTCAATGTGGTAGCTGACCTTGATTCTGTTTTTGTTCTTGTTGAAGGTGTCTGACAACATGGCTGAATCCATCATGCTAAAAAGCATGGAGGCAAATACACAGTCTTGTTTCATTCCACTAGTGACTGGAAAGCATGAGAGTGTTGTCCATTATCCAGAACCCTGGCAAGTAAGCAGTCATGGAACTGGTGTACAATTTGGATGAACTTCTTCGGCTGACCAGATTCTGCAATGATCTTTCACTCCTTTGGGGAGGCATACAAACTTGTTGACTAAATTAGTTTTGATTGCAAAATCTATGCCTAGCACTGTGGCCCCTCCAGAAAACCACGTATATAGCTTTGACTTTGGTAAGCCGGCCTTCGCTTGCCAGCCTTGTGTCACTCAGGGCTGCTGTTTGGATGTTGATACCTGCTTAGTTCTTGTACAACAAGAGCTGTTCACCTTTCAGGTCTGCTGGGTTTCTTGATGTCCATAAGAGTGCACACATCCACGTACCAATGGTGAATGGAATCATCTCTGCAAAATCTTTGTACTTTTTGTGTGACTGCTGCTCCTGGTGTATCCAAACCTGTTGCTTCATTAATTGCCTGTTGCCACAGGACTTTTAGGTGGGTAAACATGGTAAAATGGCATATGGGTGATGTCTTTTGTCTTGTGCATAAATTGTATTTAAGTGAGGCAGAGGTTGTGTAAAATTGTCTGCTCTACTCTTTCTTCCAGAGTCCAGTGGCAAGACACAAGTCAAGATGACTGGTGATGGCTCGAGATGCAGTGGGTGACCTTGGTGTCTTCAATGTCTAACCCAGCTCTAAGCGCTCCATAGCGCCTGCTTCAGCCATCTCCATGACTGTCGCAACAAATTGTTCCCATCCCCCCATTCTGCCAGATGAAGTCTTCATGTGCTTGGGATTGCTACCCCCCTCACTCACCAATGGGTCTAGGACCCCTCAGTTACTCTCACCTTGGTTTAGCCCATCTGCCAAAATGGTTCGCGGGGGTTTCACTGCTGTGCATGCTACATCTTGTGAGAGCCCCAGGTGAGAGCTGGGTGATCTGTTGAATACCAAAGATGGAGAGCAGCCCTGAAAAGGGCTTGGCAGCCCTCACACCAGGGGTACTTCCTTGAACACCCATATATCCCTAAAAGATTAACAATAATAACTAACCTTTATGTAGTGCTTGTTATGTGCCAGGTACTGTGCTAAGAGCTCTACAATTATTTGACCCTCACAACGACCCTAGAAAGCAGATGCTATTATCATTCTCATTTTACAGATAAGGAAACTGAGTCAAACACAGGTTGTGACTTCCTCAGGACTACACAGCTAGTAAGTGTCTGAGGTAGTATTGGAGTTCAGGTCCAGCACTTTGTCCACTGTAGCACGTAACTGCTTAGGTGGTAAAGGACAGAAGTGGCATTAGAACCAAGCTCCTCTTGATTCCAGATTGGGTGTTTATGTAAGTGTGGCAAGTGTACCATGGTGAGGTCCCATAGTCTTACTCTCTGATACTTAGCATAGTACCTGGGACATAGCAGGTACTTAATAAGTGTTTATTGATTGAAAGAGTGTTATAGAGAAGCTTGTATTTTATGTTGTGGGTGTGGGTAGAATGACACAAAAGCAGATAAGTGATGATTTGAGGAGGAAGGAGAATGAACCCCTAGGGTAATCAGGAAAAGTGTTAGATTGCAGCTTCTTTTGGACTGCTCCCATATTGCCTTGGTTCAACACAGAGTAGGAACTCAATTAATATTGAGTTGATTTTATCCATGAGGAAAAAAGAAGAGGTTGTAGTATATTGGAAAGAATATTGGATGGGGAGTCAAGTGGCTTGGGTTCAAATCCTGGCTCTGACATATTACTTTTTTATCTGCAAAATCAGAAAAATATTTGCTAAATTTTGTAGCTCACATGAGCTCTATAGGTTGTCTATACACCTGATGCCAATGCGGACAAAAGCCATTCTTCACCTTGGTTTTTTCTGTGAGGATGGTTTGGTCAAAGTCTTTTGAGTACATATGGATCACGTCCAGGAGAAAAGGGGTTTTTATATGGGGTTTTTGAACTTTCTTTTGGAATATTTTAATAGCTGTGTTTTAATATAATTGATTTCCTTTTTAATCTTATATATTTAGTTTTTATGCATTAAAAAACATGATTCTGTGAAGAACTGCATAGGCTTCACCAGACTGACTGCCAAAGGGGTCCATGATGCCCCAAAGTTTAAGAACTCCTGCTCTCCAGTCTTCTAGAGAAGATGCAAGCAGAATGATGTGATCTGTACAAGGAGCATCTGGAGGGCTTCATCTTTCCAATCTGGTCTATGCACTGGATCTGTCCATAACAATGGTGAGATTGACAGCCCTTGGTAAGCATGCGTCTCCCAGTTTTATGCCTCGGATCATATTTATGATCATGTGGTCCCTGAATTAGGCTATCTCTGTTGTTATAAGGTTTCAAAAATATTTTTTTAGAAATTGTCAGTCAGTTCCAAAGGACTCATGATGAAAAATGCTGTCCACATCCAGCAAAAGAACTGATGGAGTCTGAATGTAGATGGAAGCACACTATTATTTCACTTTCTGTATTATTTTTTCTCTTGGTCTGTTTCTTCTCTCACAACATGACTAATATTGAAATATATTTTACATGTTTGCACATATATAATTTATATCAAATTGCTTACCATCTTAGGGAGAAAGGAGTGAGGAAGAAGAAGATTTGGAATTCAAGATTTTAAAAATGTTAACAATTATCTTTACATGTAATTGAAAAAAATAAAATGGTATTTAAAAAAGAAATTAAGTGTCAGTGTTGGCACTGGGATTGGAACAGAGGTCTTTGTACTTTAAGATCAGTGTTCTTTACCACAGAACATGCTGGGCAATATAGTGCCAATGAAGACTTCTGATCAGATGAGTTCAGTCCTTGCTTAGAGACATTCAAATCAAGGCCTGTGTTAATTTAGCCCTATCCTGCTTAGGCAAAGTTTTCTCCTCCATTCCTTGACACCTTCTGGACAGGTCAAGCTCCTCCTTATCCCTTACATTCTTTATTCCCTCCCCTTGTCTGTGGCTCAAACGGGTCCCTGATCAGAAATTTTCTCCACACACCTATGATGGCTGTGGGTTTCACCTGCCGGACTACTTCTTCCAGGGTATTCACTTCTGCATGATCTTGGGCAAACACCTCCTTTTCATGGTTCAGGTGACTCCTTCCCTGGGTGAAAGAAGGAACAAACAAATTACAATCCAAAAAAATTCCCAACAGCCCTAAGCCTTGGATGCAAAATGAGTGGCACTTTGGTACAGTGGCTTGGAATCAGGAAGATTTGATTTTGAATCCTGCAGGAGTTATATAAAGGTCCATCCCCTCCCTCCTCATTTTCTTCCCTCCCCCCTTTCCCCTTTTCCTTCTCTTCTCCATTTCCCTCCCCTCTCTTTCCCCTCTCTAGGTGCTGGGGCTACAAAGTAAAAAATGACACATTTCCTTCCTTCAAGTTGCCCATTGAGGGCAGACGATTTTTGGTTTCTCTCTAGGATCTGTGATCTTATCGGTAGAGGCTCTTGCCTCTACTAATGCAAAAATGGTGTTTGCTTTGCTTAGCCAGGTGCTTGGGACACTGAAGGGTTAATAGACTTGCCCAAGTGCACAGCCAGTATGTGTCAGGAACACACACTTGAACCCAGATCTTTGAGACTCCAAAGCCAGCTCTCCGTTCACTATACCACACTGCCCCCTTGCAAATTAGTATCTACAAAAGAAATGCAAAATAATTGGTTTTTTTTTTCAGGGGAAGGGGAGAGCACTAACTAGCATCTAAGAGGACCAGAAAAGGAAGGCTTCATGGAGATTATCCATTTTTAAACTCAAGCATCTGTGATTAGGAGGAGGCCTGAGCTCCATGAAAAAGCTCAAATGACTCTTATACAGGCTGAGTATGTGCACACTGTCTCCCACTTTAGAATGGAAGCTCTTTGAGGGTACAGACTTTTTCACTTTTTCTTTGTGTTCTCAGTTCCAAGAATAGTGCCTGACTCATAATAAATGCTAATTAGATGTTTGTTGTTTGATTGATAGATCGGATTTCTCAAACTGCTTAATTCCATGGCCTGAGACTTTAAAGTCAGCACTCAGGAAATAGGGAGCAAGCAAGATGCCTGCACTTGGCCTCCTTAGTCCTAACCAGTGATGTGCTTTGGGAGTGTGTCTTTTGGAGCATCCACAGCTGGGGGTTTGATGGTGAAAAATGACTGCTCAGTTATTTACTTTAATGAGAGAGCTAGAGGGAATGATGTTAGTATGATGATGAGAGAAGAAGTCTACACACTGGGCTATGAAAGGTCTGTTGTTATTGTTTTGTTTTTACCTGGGGCCCGATTTATACTTCGGAGACTTTAACAAGTGATGTTTCCTTAAAGGACAAAATTGGAGGCGTTACAAAGTCTTCTCATGTGATAACTCCTTCAGCAGGACCTTGGCATTCCCACCTGCTGGGAAAACCTACCTCAACCCAACTACTGGGCTAGGTGTGGAAAGGTTACTTTGGCTTCTTTCAGTTCACTGGGCATTCTCACAGAACCATAGATTTGGAGCTGGAAAGGGCCTCAGATGCCACTGAGTCCAACTTCCTCACTCTACAGATGAGGAAACTGAGGCTTAGAGATATTTAAGTGGCTTGTTAAGGTCATATAGGTAGCAAATATTAGGTAGAGAGGATCAGAGATTGGATTTGAACTCAAGCCTTCTATTTCCGGAGAGAATTCTCTTTTTTACAATGGCTCTGTGAGGTAGACAGCATTTTACAGATGAGGAAATGGAGGCTGAGTGGCTCCTTTCCAAATATTCCTTCTCTTACACTGAGAGGAGCCTAGCCTCTTGCATTTGAGTAGCAAAATCTCTTGCTGGGGCACTGGACCCTGTCCATTCTAGTCTAACTCCCAAACTCTATACAAACAAGATCATCTATGTTACTGACCTAAGTGGTGCCTAGGGGCCTGGGAGCCACATGCAGCTTTCAGGGAGTCGGTAAATATTACCTTCACGATGAGCCCCTTGGAATCCACCATCCAGATCTTCTTGGTGGCCTCTGCCTTTGGGATACCTTCTTTCTCCAGGGCCATGACAATGAGGTGGGCAATTCCCATAGCTGCCTAAAAGTCCAGAATGGGGCATTATGCAGAGATTTGCGATGGAAAGGAGGATCTGTTTACTATGAGATTTTACATTTGATACTTTGCAAAGGTTGAACATCAATGTTTCCCTACTTCCTCTCCTAGCAGTCTCTTGCTCAGTATTTGCACAGAGAAATCTAAGCCTTAGTGTTCATCACATCTCCAAGGAAGCAGGCCTCTCTGCAAGGCACCACTTGACCTCCCAGTTACTAAAAACAAGAACGATGATCCCAGGTTGCTCATGACACCCACCTCTCCTGCTCCTTGGAAAACAAACACGTGGTTGGAGAGCTTGTTTTTGGTAATCCGCAAGGCAGCAAAAATGCCGGCAACAGCAACAGAAGCAGTGCCTACAACCAGATCAAAGCTTAAGGTGAATGTCTTGCTGATACTGATCTTCTCATAATGAATAATGCCCTGGTGGCCAAAATAATACCGACCCACACCTATGATGCCTTAAGATTTACAAATTACATTCTATATTACAGTGCTGAGAGGACAGGTAGCTAGAGTATGATCAGCCTCGTTTGACAAAAGAGGAAACAATCAGAAAGGTTAAATGTGGTCAGCTAGTTCGATATAGGATTTGAACTCAGGTCTCTTGCCTTTAATCTTTAACAATTCTGACCATGATGTGCTGTTACTCATGAATGGCAGTGTGGCACCATAATTAGAGTGCTGAAGTTAGGGGTCAAGAACGCCTGTGTTTGGACCCTGCCTCAGACATTTACTAGCTGTGTGACCCTGGCACAATCCCTTAACCTTTCTAAGCTTCATCTGTAAACTGCGCATAATAACAGTACCTATGACACAGGGTTGTTGTGAAGATCAAATGAAATTATGTATGTAAAGTGCTTTGAAAATTGTTACTATGTAAACTTCCACTATTATTATGGTATACATTATTCCACAAGTGAGACATTTTCCTTCAGTCCTTCACTATCCATATGGCACAAGGAAAAGACCACTAGATTTGTCATTAAGACACCTTGGCTCATATCCCAGCTCTGCTACTTACTGTGTGATCCTGGGCAAATTGCAGAACTTCTCTGGGTCTATTTCATTCCCTTGTGTAAAATGAAGAAATTGGAAGAGAGCATTACCATCTTTCTTAGCTCTAAAACTTGGGATCCTAGGTAAAGAGCAGGGTTTCTGTATCTGTTATACCAAAGCTGCTGATTTCAGGGTTGATTTTCTTCCCACTGTGTTCTCAGAATTGGAAGGGGACTTCTCTCTCCAGGCTGATTGATTTCTGGTGGGCTTGTAGTGATATCACCACTAGGTGGCATAGGAGACTGGGTATCTTTACTGGCACTAATAAAAGTAACCAGGAGTACAAGTCATTAATTTTTATGCCCTGTACATGCAGAACAATTGAGTGCAGGGAGATGAGAAGGGGAAGGGGAAAAGAAGATAAAAAAGCAATCTTGGTCCCTGACTTCAAAAAGTTCATAATCTAGCTGGAAAGACCAACCATAGACACATGAAAATAACACACAACACATTTGTTGAATTGAACAAAATTGGGTTATGGAGGTGGGCTATAGAATCTTCATCTTGGAGGTCTTAAAGAATAAAAGAGAGATCCTCAATTCTTTGAGCTAATTTAAATGCCAGATTGCCAGCAGGCAGAGATTTAGATTAGATGACCTCTCTGGACACCTTCTGGTCCTGAGCAGAGGGAGGTCAGATTTTTAGGTTTATTCAGGTATTTTCAGGACAACTGCCATTCTGAGCCACCACTAGATGGCATTCTACCTGCTCTAGTGTCAAGAAATGTTTTTGTAGATGTCTGAAAAAACATATAGAAGAAAAGAAAGAAATGTAAAGTAGATTTACTGCCTCCTAGATCCATCTCTACTCCTAGCATCTAGAATCTCCTGGTATGAGGAGGTGTCTTCATCAGTCAATTTATCTTCCCACCCATGGACTGACTTCCCTGAGTCTGAAGACTAAGGTATGTCTGGAGATATATTATGCAGTATTCCAGTGAGACAGGTGTTTTAGGTGGGGATGGAGGGAAGATTAATGATAATGGGGTAGGAGAATGATTTTTTTTTTTGAGAGGGTTGTCATACAACTCCTAATCACATTTACATCTAAAGTACCCAGGGAAGATGGGAATCTGTCCATTGTTTAATGACCTTAATGATCTTCAGAAAGAGACTCCACGATTTAATTTGGGGGGGGGGTACCTAATGCAGTGCTTAACAATCCTTTCAGTGCTGGAAGGGCCCTTCTGATATCTAATTCTAATCTTTCATGGTGAAGCTACTCCTTTTTTGGGTATTTGAGTCCATCCATAACCTGTCACTGACTATTCAGCTTTATCTCATGCTTACTCACTTTAAATGGCAGCCAAACTAAACTTTTTGACTACTCTCCAGGTCCCTCCTGGCCTGGCCTGTGCTCTCCTGCCTCCTTAGTTTTGCTAATGCTATTGTTCCCTGTCTGAAAAATTGCAACCCATCCTTTCAAGCTCATCTCAAATCCTACTTCCTCCAGGGGAATCTTGCCCCCATTGGTAATTACCTTCTCCCTTAAACTACATAGATTCCAATTCCTTCAACATTCCTTATCCATTATTCTCCAAAACCTTTGGCAATGGTCAGATATCTCTAAAATTACTATTGTCATTGGTACGTGGATAGGGGCTGGTCTTGTGATTTGACTAGTACAGAGATCTCCCCGGTAAAAACCTTTCCTCTACCAATCCAGGTCAGTATCTTTTCTTCAAATTCCAGTCTTAGAGAGTTGCT
This sequence comes from Petaurus breviceps papuanus, assembly GCF_028583685.1. Classification (NCBI taxonomy): domain Eukaryota; kingdom Metazoa; phylum Chordata; class Mammalia; order Diprotodontia; family Petauridae; genus Petaurus; species Petaurus breviceps. The sequence continues at coordinate 19,952,304 of NW_027187352.1, forward strand.
TAGAAGAGAAATCTCAAACACTTCAGTGAGCTAGCAGCACAATCAAGTTAGGTTAAACCAGGTTAAAATATAATTGAGAAAATGAAATAAATAAAAACACAATAAAATATAGATAATATTAACATGTGGTTTTCCAATTAACATGTGGCCTCTTGGGATACTTAGATACAACTTGGTGGCCTCTATTTCTATTTGAGTTTGACATCTGTAAAAAAGAGGGAAGCCTTTCTGGGCAAAGAAACCAACCTTTGAAACAAATGTGGCGTCTATGGTCCAAGTATGGTCCAAGACCCTGACCTGATCAGTGAAGGAGAGGAACTCTTAATTCAGGAGGCAACAACCTATTTCACTTTGGGTACCAATGAGCAGGCCTAAGGCTTAGGCAGAGGAAGAAGAAAAGGGAAAGGGGAGGGAGAGAAAGCAAAGTAGAAATAGAAGAAGAGAAGGATAGAGAGAGAATTGGAAAAGATAAATAACTGAATAGGGCTACAAGTAGAAGAAGGTGAGCCACAACTGACTTCATGGCATGGAGAAACCAGTTTATATCTTTGTATCAAAATCCTCTCATATGTCCATAGAACCTCAATATTTCAGAGATGGAAAGGAGGGACCTTAGTGGCCATCTAGTCCAAATTATACTGTAACACTCCCCATTACAACACACTCAATAATAGGTTACTTAGTCTTTGCTTGAAAGGAGTGTGTGTGTGTGTGTGTGTGTGTGTGTATGTGTGTGCGTGTGTGTATGTATGTATGTGTAGGAACCCATTCCTGCCCATTCTATAATCTCAGAAAGTTTTTCTTTCATTAAGCATATCTACCTCTCTATGACTTCTACCCAGTGCTCCCAAATTCACCCTCAGGGACCAAAGAGAACAGATTTAATCCTTTTCCCACAAGCCAGCTTTATATGTACTTGAAGTTTGCTATCCTATCCCCCTAGAGTCTTCATTTGTTTTTAATATTAGAAGGACAAGGTCTGTTTTAAGGCTAAGAATGCAAATAGTTCTGCAGTCCCAAGCAGTTAACTTTGCATTAGCCAAAGGAATAGAGAATGGTGGTACTGGAGACTGAAAGGGCTTCAGTCCTAGACCTACTCAAGATGGTAGGGTTGAAGGAAAAATATGCATTAGTCTATGTTTCATGGGCCAAATTAATCACCATGAATGCATTTTAAATGAATGAGAAGTGGGTGTGGGGAAGAAGGGAAAGCTTGGTGTAAGTTAGTTTGGTGGATAGAAAAGATCATTATTATGTTAGAGTAAGATGTTCATAGAGACTCATGCTACTGTATATACTCTGTTATAATCCTCCTTCTCATTTCTGCCAAGCCTCATGGATCAGAGAAGCCAGTTTCTTCCTTAAAACAAGACATGGGGGTGGTGGTGGTGGCATACTTTTATAGTATGAGTGCTGAATAAGCGGCTTGGATAAGAAAGCTTGTGCCAACCCAAAGACTTTCAACAAGGTGGTTAAATCCTGTTATAGGGAGACTTGAACTTCAAGTGAAATAAGAGTCATGACAGGCCTGGAGGAAGTGGTAATTGAATACTGAAGTAATTATGTGGGAGGAACTTAAAGTTTTTCTAAAGCTGAGAAAGAAAAAGCAGAGAGAAGATAAAATGCCTAATTGTACTTAGGTGTTTGCCTTTATTTAACTTTTGCTCAATGTGTGAATTGAACAGAGGTGCTGGGTTGCCAGTCTTAGCTGACTTGACATATTTTCCAACTTGGTCGGGTCAGTCAACTACTTCAGCTCTCCTTGTTACCATCTGGCTCCTATATTGTTATTTGGTTCTCTTCACCAGTGACTCAGTAACATAAAGTAATAAAATTCATTCAGGAGAGATAGAAGAGAAGAACAGCAAGGAGAGACAAGCAGGTATGGGCCATGGAAATCTTCCTTTCCTTGAGGTGAGCAAAGCAAGAACGGTAAGCTTCCAATTGGGAAGAGAGGTGGGAGAAGCTGCTGTCAGCTGCCTTACCTCCCTACCCAAGGCACCCATGAACCCATGGCTACCTCTGTTTCTTTTGTCCTTGTTGTGCTCATTCTTTCTGGATAGTAGGTGAATGAGAAATAAAAATGGAACTGACCTGATTACAACCAAGTGAGCTTTGAAAAGGCGAAATTGCCTTTAAAAGTTCAACCACAGGAGTCTTTGGCAGAATCTGCCACAGCTACAGCAGGAGATCTTTGTGATTAGGCAGCCCTAAAGAATGACCTGCTTGATCCCGCCCAGAAGTAGAGAGACCCAGCATCTGAGACCTGGTATCCTCGTTCATGCAAGGGACTGACTTGTCCATTGCACACCCAGAAGTGAACTTGGTAGGTGGAATGTTTGGTCATCTCCTCTTTGGATCCATATTCTCTAGGGACTGAGGTATAGAAGAGATAAGTGTGCCCTGGTTTGGAGGGAAGAGTGAGGTAGTTTTGCACTTCTGTCCTTATTGTACTTTCCAGTAAATATCCCTTTGTAACAACTAATTGATGTTAACTGATTATCAATGATTTTGAAAAGAACACTGGTCAAAATAATATTGGGCCAGTAATCATTGCTTGGATGATATTAAGGAGTTATTAACTGGTCAAATTATATTGGGGGGAACACACCAGATTGGGGATCGAGGGCAATCTACTATCCTTCAGATTTAGCCTTGGAGCCTCCAGAAGAAGGTTTGTATCTATATTGGGAGAGTGAAGCCCAGGGTCTACATGTGTTTCATAACCAGGGTAATTAGATCAGGAAAGGACCTAAAAATCACCTGGTCCAATTCCCTCATCTTTAGATGAAGAAACAGAATTCCAGATATGTAAAGTGACTCTTCTAAAGTCATATAACTAGTAAGTGTCAGGGATAAGGCTCAAACCAAAGTCCTTCTGCCTTCAAGTTCCTTCTTCTTTCCCATATGCCTTTTTGGTGGATATAGACTCTGAAAACAGTCTGATTGTTTCTGAGATTAATTTCAGACGTGGGTGGAGAACAGATTTAAGACCAGGAGATGCACAGGAAGGTCAATAGTATTAGCTGGTTTCTACTCTATTTAAGAGGAGAGAAAAAAATAAACTTTTTTTTTCCAAAAAGAGTTTTCAATAACTGGGTTTCCTGAAAACTGGGTACTAGAGGTTGTAAGTTCAGGAAATAGCTGAATAGAACAAACCTCAAATTTACTCAGGGGCAGTTTCCGTTCTGCTTTTAACCAGCACAGATCTCCCAACAATCACAGTAAGGAAAATACAGAGAATCTCCACCCTGAACAATAGGACATCTGGGGAAGGAAGATAATTAACCCTTTCATTCAGAGGGCTGGAAATATACCTGATGGAGCTTGGAGGGTTGTGGTGGATCACTGGCAGATTGACTATAAGCCATAAAACATTTGGCATTTCTACACAACTCGCTTTCATGGAATGAAGAGCATATATTTACTAATGGGGAGTGGGGGGGAGGTGGGGGTAGGAATGTGGGGGACTTGCCCAGCACTTAATTCTTGTTGTCAAATAGCACCAGAAAAATGACTAGCAATGCCATGTGGTTGCTAACTCTGCTTCAGGAGGCTATCATGACTTCTGGATCCCATTCATTGATGACCATGTAAAGCCCAAAGACTCTAGAGATTTAACACTGAAGGACTTCCATACTCTGGCACTCATCTACCTTCCTAGCTTTCAGATTCTTCCCCCTATCCACTCTAAGCTCCAGCCAAACTGGTCATGATGGTGATAATAATGATAGCTAGCATTTATATGGTGCTTTAAGGTTTGCCAAGTGTTTTAGAATATTCATTTGATTATCACAACTCTGAGAGGTAGTTATTATTTATTATCCCCATTTTATGGATGAGGAAAGAGAGGTTGAAAAATGTGAAGTGACTACAGGTTCATACAGCTAATAAGTATCTGAAGTAAGATTTGAACTCAGGTCTTGACTTCAAAATCTATTGCTTTATATACCCAGATGCCTTGCAAACTTGACCACTTTCTGTTCCCTGGACATGTCCTATGTTTTCTTGCCTTTGTGCTCTTTCTCAATCCATTCCCTATACCTGGAATATCCTCCCTCTCTTCATCTATTGAACTATTACCTATTTTTAAAGCCTAATTCAAGTTCTACATCCTCCAAGAAGTCTTTCTTCATCATCCCTTGTTGTGAATAACCTTCTTAGCCTTCACAGGGAAGTTTGTTTTTGTTCCTGTAATGCATTTTTCATGTAATATGTATTATAGTCATTGTGTTGCTGTGTTCTTGTATTTTCTCTCTTCTAGATTATTAAGTTTTAGGAGGGCAGTGACAACGTCTTCCTTAAACTATAGATCTCTACTGCCTAGCGCAGTGCTATGCAATAATATTTCTTATATATTTTGTTGTTGATTTTGGTTTCCCTATCTTTTCAAAAAAGTTTGAAAAAAAGGCTTTCCAGCATCCCAACTCTAGTCTAATGACTTGGGTGTAAAAATCTATACATATTCTTGAGTTCCCAGGTGCTGGGAAAACTGACTCTTGGTGCTACTACACATGATAACTGAGGGAAAGACGGGATTACAGAAACCCTCAACTAAGAAGGGACCCCAGAAACCATACAGTCGAACTCACATCCAAACACAAATTCACTCTACGAGCATCAGTTCAACCTTTGCTTGAGGAAATAGAGTTGGGGGAACTTGCTGCTTTTTTGAGGTAGCCCATGCCATCTTGGGGCTGCTCTAATGGTTAGCAAGGTTTTCTAAGCATTGAGTCGAAATCTGACTTGCTGAAATGTCCACCTCTTGTTCTTAGCTTTGTCCTCTGGAATCAAGCAAATTTGCTCTAGTTCCTTGTCCAGATGATAGCCCTTCAAATATGTGAAGACAGTTATCATGTTCCCCTAAGTCATCTCTTCAACCTGCTCAACATCCCTAGGTACTTCCCACTGTATGTTTTCTAGTACTTCTACCATGTTGGTCACACTCTTGGGGACCTGTTATAGTTTGTCTCTGTCTTTCCTAAAATGTAGGGCCCTGTCCTGAGCCCAGCCAGTAAGCCAGATACAACCTGACCAAGACCAAGGGTGGCAGAGGTATCCTCTCCCTTGTGTGGATGCTCTCTCTGTTAATTCAGCCTAGAACAACATGTGCTTTGGGAGACATCCTTACCACACTGTTGAGTCATGTTGAGCTTGGGATCCACTAACCAACCCTCAAATCTATTTTTACAGAAATTTTATCTTAATCATTTCTCCTCTGTCTTCTGTTTATGAAGTTGATCCTCTGAACTGCAGTACAGAATGTTACATTTCTCCTTATTAAATTTCAGCTTATTTGATTCAGTCTATCATTCTAGCGTGTAGACGTTTTAGTTGGTACATTTAATTTCTAATATAACAGATAGTTTTCTGGTCCCCTAGCCACGACTACAGTCCTCTTTAAGGTTACTTTTAATTTGCTCTATATGAGTCTTATATATGTCTATTTATGCTGTCTCTTCCATTAGATTGTAAGTTCCTTGAGGGCAGGGACTCACTGTGTACTTTCCTTTTGCATCCCCAGTGGCTCTTGGCACATACTAAGTACCTATTAAATAAATGCCTATTGATTGATGAATATTTTCCAACTATTTTTCCCAACAAATCCCCCCCCAAATATATTTTAAAATGGTTAAAACTACCTAACTGAATGAGTGCTATTGGTAGCACATGTCACTGTTAAGATATTTTTGGATTGGGCTTTTGGAGCAAAATGATAGTTATCCTTCCAACTATTGTGTCATCTTCAAATCTCATAAGCATGCCATCTCTATCTCTATCCAAGTTGTTAATAAAAATTCTGAGCAGCATAAGTCAAACACAGATCCCTTGGGTACTCTAATGGAGACCTCCTTCCAAGATGATAACTCATTAATCTCTTCTCTTTGGTCATCTAACCCAATCCACATACACTTAACTGCATTATCACCCAGTGTAAATTACCCTGTCTTATCTACTCAAGTTGCATGAGACCCTGCAAATTGCTTTACACAAATCTAAGCATGCTGCATCTATAGCATTTCCATGCTCTTCAAGTCTAGTCATCCCCATGAAAAAACAGAAATGAAGTTAGCCTGGTATGACCTATCCTTGATTGATGAAACCATGCTCCCTTCATCACTCATCGATGATCTCCCTTCTAACATTTCCAAAACCTTCTCCTTAATAACATTTTCTAGAATCTGCCCAAGAATGCATTAAGCTCACTGGTTTATAGTTTGTAGACTTTACCTTCTTCCCTCTTTTGAAAATTGGGACATTTGTTCTTCTTCAGGCCAGTGTCTCTTCTCCCATTCTCCATGATTTTTCTTAGACTCCTGAGAGTCTTAGAAAGTGGCTGAGTGTACTTTCTAAGAAAGTGGCTCAAAGAAAGCTCCATTAAGGGTCTAAGCAAGTCACCTGGGTATCTGCCCAGAGGGGTCATCCATGCCCTGCTCCACTTCTCTCCCAGTTGAACTTTTGTACCAACTGGGCATTCTGTACCCCCAGGTAGAAATGATCTGAGGCACACAGGTCATCTTTCAGGCCTTGATCCAATCCCTTGTTACACATGGAAAATCACTTTACCTCCTGCCCCCAACTCTCACCCTCATTTATGCCTATTGGCATATCCTATCCATCCTTTAGCTCAAATGTTATCTCTAGCAGGAAACTTTCCCTGATTCCTCTATCCAGAATTGTTATTAATCCCCTTAGATGTAACATTTCACATAGTATATTATTATATATTACAGTTATTTGCGTAGTGTGTTATCCCTACTACTAGACTATGAACTCTGTGAGGGCAGTGGCCATGTCCTTTATTTATAGTTATCTTAGCCTTACTGCATCACATAGACATTACTATCTCAAGAAACTGTTATTTTATTGGGGAAAAAGGACAGATTGCCTTCAGCAAGGCAGTTCATAGCCTCTGCACATGTCAGTCACTGACTAAAGCAGCAACGTGGTACAGTGGGTATTGCTGGTCTTGGACTCAGGAAAACCTGAGTTCAAATCCTATCTCATATACTTTGCTAGCTGTGTAACCCTAGGAAAATCATCTCACCTTCCCTACTGTAAAATGCATCTATTAATAGTACCTAACTCATAGGTTTGTTGTGAGGATTGAAAGTGAATAGGTATGTGGGAGCTTTGCAAACTATAAAGGTCTATATGGATTTTAGGGGGAGGGACAAGAACAGTAGTTTTGTGATTACTTTACAAATTCAGGTTAGTATCTTCTCTGCAACCCTTAGTTTTAGAGAACTGCCCAGAACCTTGAGAGTTTGTGTCTTGCCAAGGTCCATAGAGCTGATATGTGTCAGAGGCAGGATTTGAACCCAAGTCTCCATGGCCCCAAAGCTAGTTCACTAGCCATTACGCCATGTTGCCTCTCATATACAAACATTAGCTAAGATTATGATTATGATTTTATGAGTTACCAAGACTGAAAAATAAGCCAACCTTAGGATTACAGGAATATGGATTTAGACATTTGGTTCAACCTTTTCATTTTACAGATAGCATGGACTTCATAAATATTTGTTAAATTGTTAAACTAAAGCATACAAGCCTTGGGTTGGGAGGTGGGGTGTTATCCTTGACATAACTCCTCTAAGTAAGCCTGGGAAAGTTTAGAATTCTTCTATTAACCTCACTGGGGTCCTATACTGGTCACCCTTTGAGCAACCAAATGTTAGCTCAGCTGTCTTGTAAGGTCACTCTTTTCCTTGAATGACTCAATATCATGAGCTGGGGTTATGGAGAGCAGAAAGGATGCATCTGGGGCTGAGCAGAGGGGTCACTATCCTAGGAAAGGGGAAATCCAGGAGATAGAAATAGCTCCTACAGACCCTAGGCTGGAGCTAATAAGAAATGAGAAAGGAGAAATGAAACTAGAGAAACTTATTCATTAGAAAAAAAAAATTATAGGCCCATGTAGATTCTCCAAGGCCAACATGTGTCTCAGTAAGGCAAGTTAGGAGGGCTGAAAGAAGGGATGGCTCAAAGGGAAAGTTTAGCTTGGAGAAAAGAAGTCTTGGAAGTTATATGGTTACTGTCAAAAAGTTTTTGAAGGGTTGATGACATTTGGAAGAGGAAACAGACTTTTTCTGCTCGGGACGGGCAGAGACAGACTTGTGAAGGGTAAGAGGAAACTTTTAAAAAGTGAATCTAGACTTAATATAAGGAAATCTTGTTGGCAATTAGAGCAGCCCAAAGTGGGCTAGGCTACCTCAGGAGGTGGTGGGCTCCTGATCACTGGAGCTCCCCAAACAAAGGCTACATGACAACTTGATGGGCATGTTGCATAGGGGATCCTTGTTCATATATAGGAGGGATTAGACAGCCTCTCAGCTCCCTTCCAACTTGGATATTTTATAATTCTGGGAAGTGAATGATTTAAAAAGACCACCCAATACACCTAAGAAAAATGCCATTTCCATTAGGGGGCAGAGAGGTAAAGAAAAGAGAGAGAAGTATCATTTGATGAGTGGCTTTTAAAAGTACTTTGCATAAGTGGGAGGATTATAGTTGTGCAATTTTGCACATATTATCAGAAATTGTTGCACATATAGTTAGAAATTAGATATGTTAGTGTCTAGGTAGAGTAATGGATAGAGTGTTGGACCTGGAGTAAGGAAGACTTGAATTAAAAGCCAGCCTCAAATGCTTGCTAGCTATTTGATCCTGGAGAAGTCATTTACTCTGTCTGTCTCATCTGTCAAATGAGGATAATAATAGTATCTATCTCCTAGGGTTGTTATAGGGATAAAATGATACATCTGTAAAGTTTTTACACACCTTAAAGAGTCATATAAGTGTTAGTTATTATTATTATTGTCATTTTTAGTTTTGTTGAACTTTTTCCCCTTTCTTTAAAATTATTATTGCAAGAGGTTGCTTGCTGAGTAGGGGAGCAGGGGAAGTAAATGTTTGGAAATGAATGTGATGAAAAAAAGGTATCACTATTGTTGTTGTTTTAAAGTATTATGAATATTGTTTATCTGAGAACTCACTTGCATTTTTTAAGAATTTAAGAATAGGAAGGGGGGGAGCAGAGCCAAAATGGTGGAGTAAAAGCAGGAACTTGGCTGATCTCCTGCTCCAACCACCTCCAATACCTGTAAAAAAATGACTCTAAACAAATTCTAGAGCTATAGAAGCCACAAAGTGACAGAGAGAAACAAATCTCCTGCTGAAGAGAGCCTGGCAGGATGATAGAAAGAGTCTATCACACAGGGTTGGGAACTTAGCACAGTCCTGCATGAGCCCCCTGGGTCCAGACCCAGTGGCAGCCTTGACCAGTAGCACAGACTGGCCAGAGCAGACTTCAGGAGAGTGAATCACCAGCAGCTGTGGTGGTTTCCAGACTTCTCAACCCATAAATGCCAGAGAAAAAATAAAAGGTCAGTAGGGAGCTCTGTTGGAACTGGGTGAGAGAAAAGCATTCTGGACCCTGACCTTGGGGCAAGAGGTGGCGGTAGCAGGGCAGTTGCAGCTGCTGCCCCATGGTTGCCTCCAGAGCTCCTGGACTACAGATCATAGGGGGATCAAATGACCATTCAGAGGGTAATCATTCTTGCTTTGACCTGCGTGGATCTGGGTCACAGTCTTGGGTGATGGTCCTGGAGTGAGGAACGCTAGTGTGCCAGAGCTTATTGTGGCTGTAGAGAGGGTGCCCTCCTCATAGCTCTGGCAACTGCAAAACCCCCAGCAATTTGGGACACAGCTCTCTCCACTCTGGAAGAAGAGTTCTACCATGGCAAAGAGCTCAAAAGTTAAGTGACTGGCTGACAAGATGAGCAAACAGAGGAAGCACAATCAGATCATAGAATCTTTTTTTGGGGGACTAAAAGGATCAAAACATGGTACCAGAAGAAGACAGCAAAGGCAAAACTCCTGCATCAAAAGCTTCCAAGAAAAATATGAATTGATTACAGGCCATGGAGGAATTCAAGAAGGATTTTGAAAATCAAGGAAGAGAAGTGGAGAAAAAATGAGAATGATGCAAGAAAATCACGAAGAGAGTCAACAACCTGACTGAAGAAAATGACACCTTAAAAAACAGACTAACTCAAATGGCAAAAGAGTCCCAAAAAACCAACGAGGAAAAGAATGCCTTAAAAGCCCAATTGGCCAGATGGAAAAGGAATTTTAAAAAACTCACTGAAGAGAATAATTCCTTCAAAATTAGATTGGAGCAAATGAAAGCTGGTGACTTTATGAGAAATCAAGATTCTATAAAACAGATCCAAACAAATGAAAAAATAGAAGGCAATATGAAATATCTCATGGGAAAAACCACCAATCTGGAAAATAGATCCAGGAGAGAGAGTTTAAAAATTATTGGACTACCTGAAAGCCATGATCTTTAAAAGAGCCTAGAAATCATCCTTCAAGAAATTCTCAAGGAAAATTGCCCTGATATTTTAGAACCAGAGGGCAAAATAGAAATTGATAGAATTCACTGATCACCTCTTGAAAAAGATCCCCAAAAGAAAACTCCTAGGAATATTATAGCCAAATTCCAGAGTTCCCAGGTCAAGGAGAAAATATTACAATATTACAAAAACAAATTGTTTTTAAAAAATTGTTTTTTTACATGTAATTGGGAAATAAGATACATAGGCAGTGGGGTATAGAAATCCATCTTGCCCTAGTAGAAAGTTGTGGGTGGGGTGGGGGAGGCTATAAGAGAGAATAGATTGGGGGAAGGGGTATTCAGTAGGCTCGCTATCTTGGGGTGGGGGTGTAGGGGAAAGGCAGGGAGAAAATTTGTAACTCAAAATCTTGTGGAAATGAATGTTGAAAACTATAAATAAATAAATAAATGAATGAATGAATAAATAAATAATAAAAAAAGAATAGCATGGGGACAGGTTGGCTAGGCCATGATTCCTGTGCTTTTAAAATTTAATGTTAGGCTGTACTGACTCTAGGTACCACTGCATAGTACATGGAAAATATTTTATCCCAGAAAAGCATTATATATAATTTTATAGCACTTAAAAGATCCCCCCTCTGCTTCTCCCCAAGGTAGACAGAATTATTATTATCTTATAAATGAAGAAAATGAGGCCCACAGAAAGTGATTTGCCTGACATTCCATGGCAAGTAACTCTGAGAGACAGGACTTGACCCAAGATCCCCTAATTTCAAGTCCAGCAGTTCTTGGGAAAGATCACTGAGGGTTGTAGTAACAGGGGAAGGCTTCATGGAAGGGGCTTAGCTGGAAAGAGAAATAAAGAATATAGACAGTGATGTGGCAGGAAATAGACCCATTTCTCCAGTCTTTCAACCGATCCTTTTATCTGTAAAAAGAAGTCACATGAACTGAGCCAAACTAAACAAAAATGTTATGACAGCAATTGCAACCACAACTGACAAGTATTTAGTGTTTGTTTTTTCTCTTGGGGGTAGTAAAATGATATTCATTCATTATAAAATAGCACCTATGGCTTATATAGCTTAGTATTTAAATACTTTTACATTTTTTTTTTCTTTAAAGCAATCAGGATTAAGTAACTTGCTCAAGGTTACATGGCCAGGTGTTTCTGGGTGGGTGCTAAGTGTCTGAGCCTGGATTCAATCCCCAGGTCATCCTGACACTGGAGCCAGTGCTCTTACTCACTGTGCTACCTGGACGCCCCATACTTTTACATTTTTAAAATCACAGATCCACCCCATATATTCATTAATTTTTTCTTTCATGTATATTACTGTTGCCTCCTCAACAAGACTTCTGGCTTCTTGAGGACGGCAATTGTGCCCTATTAATTTCAATCTTACATAGCATTTTACTGATATGGTACCTTCACAGACATGACCTCATGATCTCCCTAGAACACTGTAAGGGTATTTCAGACAGATACTGTTATCTTTATTTTACGTATGAGTAAACTGGGGCCTAGAGAAATGAAGTGATCTCTCTAAGGTCACAGAGCTAGTAGAGTGGATGCAATATCATAGGGTAGAAGGCATACTGAATTTGGAATGATAAGACCTGGATTTGAATCAACTCTGTTATTGCCAAGTTATGTGACCCTAGTCAAATCACTTCATATCTTTAGGCCTCAAATGTCTCATAAAATGAGGGAGGTGAATTTGATGACCATGACTAAAGTCTATTGACTCAGTTTCCCCATTTGATAAATTAAGCTAATAACACCTGCCTTGTCTACTTCATGGGATTGTTGGGAATGAGAAATGGGATAAGAGCTCTAGAAACTATAAATGGTTATGAAAATATAAGATATTCTTAGGATTTGTGGAAGAAGGTAGACAGGGTTTCATAACGGAATGGGTAGAGAGTATAGAAAACTTTGCTTCTTTTCCAGCCTGAGGCCAACTTGAAATGATTCAGTTGAAGAGGGTGAAAAGGAGATGGAGTGACTAAATTATTCTCACTGGTTTTGGGTGTGTGACTTTTTCTTTCAGAGAATTAAAAAAAAAACCCCAAACCCCAAACCCCAACAAACAATGAAGTGGCAGATTTCCACCCTATGATTCTTCCCTTTCCTGAAGCTCCCACACTGCTTGCCAGTCAGTGGGAGAGCTATAATGGGTTGGGCTCCTTAACTCCAGTCTGGGTCTAGTCACTCCCTTCTGGAATGAGGTCATGCATTAATGCAGACTTGCACAGAAATTGGGGGAGGTTAATGGTGGTGGTCCCGGAAGCACACATATTTGCTCATTGGCTAAAAAGTCCTGTCACTCATGGTCATGATGGACAAGAGAATCAGAGCTGTGTGGCTCTTCCTTGATTATTTTGCAGATTTTCCCTCAACCTCTCCTCCAGAGGGTCATCATGACCAGTCATCCTGTACTATTGAAGGCTATGCAAAGCAGGGTGAGCTTTGACAGGTTCTACCAAGTTGGGAGGGATTCAAGGGGAGTTCCAGTGATGGACAATATGTCTGTTGTCTGAGGACCAGCATAACTAAGTGTGGAGAGGCTTGTCATCAGCTTGGCCCCAAGATGGTAAATATTTTGACCATAGCAACTCTAGAAACAACATCTAGCTGAGTCACAGAAGGGTTGTAATCTATGTTGGTAGGATGAAATTACAAATACCCAAAGTATTGAAGCATTTTGTATAATAAGGGAACTTTAGCATTTCTTTGGTATCCACAAAATATTAGAAGACCCAGAGAAAGATCTTTATCACATGAGTTCAATCCTCTATGGAGGACTGACAGAAGGCTATGGACACGAATTGCACAGGATGAGATGTCATGTATTGAAGTACAGTAACTTCAGTGGTGACCAAGGAAAAACATGAAAGGATGGTCAGTAGAACCCCTCCAGATTTCTTAGTTACTTAAAACATTCTCCAGGAAAAAAAAGAAATACTAAGTCTCAGAGTTGGAAGGAACTATGGAAACCATCTGGACTGATTCACACCTCATCATTAAGTCATAGAGAGCATGGCCCCTCTGGTTCCTTCCTATTCTAGATTAGAGGATCATAGGTAGAATTTGAACTTGGGTTCTTCTGACTCTAAGTTCTATGCTCTGTATACTGCTTCTATAATCCTATGAATAGGATTATTTAGGAGATTGAGAGGTGGAAGGAACCTTAGAGGTCATCAAGTCCAGCTTCCTCATTTTAGAGATGATAAAACTGAAACCTAAATAGGTTATGTGACTTGTCCAAGGTCATCATTCTAGTAAATATATGAGATGGCATTTGAATGCAGGTCTTTCTGATTCCAAGTTCTGTCTTCTATCCACTATTTCATGTGTCTCTATAATCTGTTAGGAGACTTAATGTTGGAAGAGACAGGGAGCAAAAAGAAGGAACAGTCATTTATGTAGTACCCACCATTGTCAGACACTGTGCTAAGTACTTCTTACAATTATTATCTCATTTGATCCTCACAACAACCCTGGGAAGTAGGTGCCATTATTATTCCCATTTTGTAGTTGAGGAAAGTGAAGCAAATAGAGGTTGAGTGACTTTCCCAGGGTCACACAGCTAGTGTCTAAGGCTAGATTTGAAATAAGGTCTTCTTGGCACAAAGCCCAGTGCAATAGCTACTATGCCACCAGCTGTCAACAGCACAGGCTTCAGGTGGTTAAATTAAATGCCCAAGGTCACACAGTCAAGCAGCAGAGCTAGAATTCGAACCAAACTCTTCTCAATTCAAATCCAGAACTTTTGATGGGATTTCCCTTCAGTAACATTCCAGACAACTATTTATCTAGCCACTTTATGAAAGCCTCTATTCATTAGGAAAGCTCCTACTACCCTAATTTTACAGAACAGGAAACTCAAGCCAAGACAGGTCAAATGACTTGCCCAAAGTCACAAAGCTAGTCAGTGTTCCCCTGTGTATTCAGGGACTACAGAAGCCTCATCATCATTTGGAATCCTACATCTTGAATCCCCCTCTTATTTCCATAGGATCCACATCACTCTGTTCTGCCAAAATCATCATTCCCAACACTTGTCACCTTCTCAACTTTCAGCTGGGCCCCATTTCCTGCCCTGATTACAGAGATGCCTCATCTGATCCCAGATGAAACAACAGAAACTGTGTGTGTTGCTATGCTATGTCTGAAATTCTTGAAGAGACTGCCAGGGGTGGGTCTGTGTGACAGCAGCTGCTGGAATTAGGCTGTCCTGGGCGAGCCTGACCCTGTACTGGGCCAAAGCTTCCTTTGCGTCGGTGCTCATGAAAGGAAAGGAATTTAACCTTGGATGAGTCACTTCATTCTCTCTGGGTTTTTGTTTACTCATCTGAAATATGAGGGATGTGGAACAGAGAATCTCTAGGATTCTTTCTAGATCTAACATTTTATATTACAGGGCTCCTTTCTAGCCCTAACATTCTATATAATGGGGCTCCATTCTAGCACTGACATTACATATTCAAGGTTTGAACATTCCATGTTCCTTCCAGGTCTAACATTTTGTGTTTTAAGGAGGTTTTTTTTCCTTCCATTTTGAATGTTCTATAATTCTGAAACAGTGATTCTTAAAATCCAAGTTCAAGTTCAAGAACTTGGGCTCAGCCCAAGGTTGGCTTGGAGGCAACAGACATTTAATTCTTTCCAAAGTCATTGTATCTTAACAGAAGAGGAAATAGAATACTTAAACAACCCTATCTTAGAAAAAAGAAATTGAACAAGCCATAAATGAACTCCCTAAGGAAAAAAAACCCAGGACCAGATGGATTTAGAAGTTAATTCTAGCTAACATTTAAAAAACAATTCATTCCAATATTATATAAACTGTTTGGAAAAATAGGTAAAGAAGAAATCCTACCAAATTCCTTCTATGACATAAATACAGTTTTGACACCTAAGCCAGGGAGAGTAAAAACAAAGAGGGAAACTACAGATAAATTTCCCTAGTGCCTATTGAAGCAAAAATTTTAAATAAAACACTAGCAAGGAGATTACAGCAATATACCAAAAAGACCATACACTATGATCAGGTTGGATTTATACCAGGAATGTAGAGTTGGTTCAATATTATGAAAATTATAAGCATAATTGACCATATCAATAACAAAAACAAGAAACATCATATAATTATATCAATAGATATAGAATAGCTTTTTGACAAACTACAACACCCATTCCTACCGTGTTTCCCCGATAATAAGACCTATACCAAAAATAAGCCCTCCCCTGAAAATAAGCCCTATTGAGATTGCTACTGCAGTGAAGGTGATCCCCTGCGCTACATACTACATTACGGTACCCTCTGTATGCACCGTCCCCCCCCCCCCCCCCCCCCCCGGGTGAAACACACGCCGTGCTCCGAGCTGCATCCAATCAGAGCTGCAGCAGTGAGCACATCATCCTGTTCTTCCCCAGTGATTTGCTTGCTGGCGCCATTGAGAGCAGTGCCACGGAGAAGATCTGAGGCAGGACAACATAAGTCCTCCCCTGAAAATAAACCCTCTGGTGTTTTACTTTCAAAAAAAATTAATGACAGTGTCTTATTATCGGGGAAACATGGTATTAAAAACACTAGAAAGCATAGGAATAAATGGAGCCTTTCTTAAATGGATAAGTAGCATAAATCTAGAACCAAGAACAAGCATTATCTGCAATAAGGATAAACTAGGAGACTTCCCTATGACATCAGGAGCTAAGTAAGGATATCCATTACCAGCACTATTCTTCAATATTTTACTAGAAATGCTAGCTATAGCAATAAGAAAAGAAAAAGAAATTGAAGGGATAAGCACAGGCATTGAGGAAATAAAACTATCACTTTTTGTGGGTGATATGATGGTATACTTAGAGAATGCTAGAGAATCATCCAGAAAACTAGTCGAAACAATGAATTACTTTAGTAAAGTTGTAGAATAGAAAATAAACCCACACAAATCATCAGCATTTTTATATATTACTAACAAAACCCATCTGGAAGAGAAATTCCATTTAAAATAATTAAAGACAGTATAAAATACTCAGGAGTTTACCTGCCAAGACACACAACAGGAAACTTATAAACATAATTACAAAACACTTTATACAAAAAAATACAGATCTAAACAATTGGGGAAATAACACTTGCTCCTAGGCTGAGCCAATATAATAAAAATGACAATACTATCTAAAATTAATTTACTTAATCAGTGGCATACCAACAAACTTTGGCATATGAAATAAATTTTTTTATAGAACTAGAAAAATGATTTTAAATATTCATCTGGAGGAACTAACGCTCAAGACTATCAAGGGAATGAATGAAAACAAAAGTAAAGGAAGATAGCTTGGCAGTACTAGATCTCAAATTATATTACTAAGCAGTAATCATCAAAACAATTTGGTACTGGATAAGAAATCTCATGATTGATCAATGGAGTAGATTAGGCATACAATATACAGAAGTAAACGACCACAGTAACTAAGTGTTTGATAAATCCAGACACAGGCTATTGGAGCAATAACTCACTATTTGACAAACTGCTGGGAAAATTGGAAAGTAGTCTGGAAAAAACTATGCACAGACCAACATTTCATGCCACGTATACCAAGGTAAGATCAGAATGGGTACATGATTTAGGCACAAAGTAATAATATAAATTAAGGGAGCATGGAAAAAAATTACTTGTCAGATCTATGGATAAGAGAAAAGTTCATGACCAATTAAGAGATAGAGAGGATCATAGGAGGTAAAATGGATAATTTTGATTAAATTAAAATAAAAAAACTTGCACAAACAAAACCAAATGCAGCTACAAGGAAGAGGAAAGCAGAAAACTGGGGAAATTTTTTTTTTATGGAAAATTTCTCTGAAAAAGGTCTCCTTTCTCAAATATATAGGGAAGTGAGCCAAATTTATATAAAAAATCATTCACCAATTGGTGAAGGTTTAAAGCACATAAATAGTCAGTTTTCAGAGGAAGAAGCCAAAGCTATTAATAGACATATAAAAATACTCTAAATTACTAATAATTATAGAAATGCCAATTAAAACAACTCTGAGGTATTATCTCACACACATCAGATTGGCTAACATGAAAGAAAAGGAAAATGACAAATGCTGGAAAGGATGTTGAAAAATAGGGGCACTTATACACTGTGGTTGAATTGTGAACTGGTCTAACCATTGGAGAACAGTTTGGAATTATGCCCAAAGGACCATAAGACTACACATCCCCTACTACTAGGTTTGTATCCCCAAAAGATCAAAGAAAAACAAAAAAGGACCCATGTGCACCAAAATTTTTTATAGCAGTTCTTTTGGAGGGTGGCAATGAATTAGAAATTGAGTTGATTCCCATCCATTGGGAAATGGCTAAACAAGTTTTAGTATATAATTGTGATAGAATACTATTGTGCGGTAAGAAATGACAAAGTGAATGGTTACAGAAAAAACCTGGGAAGACTTACATGAACTGTTGCAAAGTAAAGTGAACAGTACAACATTGACACAGTAACAGCAACATTGTAACAATAATCAACTGTGAACGATTTAGCTACTCTCATCAATAAAATGATCCATGACAATTTCAAAGAACTCATGATGAAAAATTCTGTTCACTCTAGAGAGAGAACTGATGTACTCTGAGGGCAGACTGAAGCACATTTTCTTTCATATTTTTCTCGCTTTTTCTTTCTTTTGCAACATGGCTAATATGGAAATATGTTTTGCATGACTTTATACGTATAATGGATATTGTATTTCTTGCCTTCTTATAATGGGCGAGGAAAGAGTCAGAGGGAAAGAATTCAGAACAAAAAATAAAAATCTTTTTAAAAAGAAAAAAATCCCAAAATCATTGTGTAAAGAGAAGTTAAAATGTATAATTTCTAAAGGAATGGGGCAATGGTTTTCCTGCAAATGACAAAGCAAGGAAAGAATAGCCAACTTAGATCCTCAGGGGAGCAGTGGCTTTTGTCTTGTTGTTCATGTGTTCTGGAGTAGAAAGCTGCACAATTGAGGCTAAGCTTCTGCATCTGTATAATGGAAATTATGATACTTGAGATTTGTCTGAATATCTCTAATGCACTCATCAGGTTATGTTGTATATTCTAGTTAACTGTGTTTGGATCTTTTCCCTCTGCTGGATTCTAAATTCCATGAGAAGTAAGGATTGTGCCTTAATCTAACCTTTATATATTCTCTCCTTGCCTATGCCTCTACAGTTCTCTTCACATATAAAATAAATATGTATTGAATGAATAAATGAAGGAATGAATGAATGAAAGTTTTTGCACAAACAAAATAGATGAAGTTTGATTGGGATGTATTATTACTATTATTGATAATAACAATAAAAGTTTACTCATCTCTACCTTACAAACTCTAGTTTTCTTCAAAGCTAATGGGTTTAATTTTTCATTCCTTTCACCTCCCCAGTCTGTTTGATGACCAGTGGTAACTATCCTGTCTGGCTTTAAAGTACAGCTATGAGCATACTCCATTGATCAATCAATCTATTTCTTATCCAGTACCAAATTGTTTTGATGATTACTGCTTAGTAATATAGTTTGAGATCTAGTACTACCAATAGCTCCTGTCTAACCAGGGAATTTAACTAATTATTAAGTTAGCCTATGCCCAGAGCTTAACAGACATAACACAGTTTAGCTCTGGGTAAAATTAAACAAAAGGCAGCAAGTGTTAGGAATAGTGGATACCCCCTCAAATGTGGGGGAGGGAAATCAAACCTTATAAAGAAGGAAAAGGACACAGCTTCTCTTCACCAGCACTGAACTTGTCTTACTGGGTTACTACCTGCCAGTTATCATCAGGCAAACAGGACTAATGGGTTTCATATTTCATTCCTTTCACCTCCCCAGTCTATGTGATGACCAGTGGCAACTTTCCTGTCTGGCTTTAAAGTGCAGCTGTGAGCAGCATCGTGCTTAAAGAGCTAGGGCTTTGGGTGAGATGATAGCACAGACACAGCACAGTATTCTGCAAAATGGAAAGGGTATGTCAGAAAGGGTATTAGCCAGGGAGTTAGAATACCTGGGTTCTGATATGCTATATAGTACGTGCATATATAGCAATAAGCCATATGCATCATATGACCATAAGCAAGTCAATTCACTTCTCTGAGACTCAGTTTCCCCAACTGCAAAATGAGGGGGTTAGACTAGATATATTCCAAAACTTCTTTCCAGCTCTAGCTTTATTTAGTAACAACAATAATAGTTTTCATTTATATAGCACTACAAGGTCATAACATAAAAACATTAGAGGAGCATAGAAAAAATTACCTTTCAAATCTATGGATAGGTAAAGGCTTTATGATCAAACAAGGGATATAGAGAATCATAGGGATTATAATAATAATTATTATAACAACTAACACTTATATAGCACTTATGTGCTAAATGCTTTACATTTATCTCATTTGATCATTATAACGACTTGGGGATGTAGGTGCTATCCCCATTTTACAGATGAGGAAACTGAGGCAGACAGAGGTTAATTGACTTGTCCTGTGTCACCCAGCTAGTAAGTGTCTGAGGCTGGATTTGAAATCAGGTCTTCCTGACTCCAAGTCCAGCATTCTATCCACTGTGCCATCTAGTTGCTTCTAAATAAATAGATAAAATAGACAATTATTATTACATAAAATTTGAAAGTTTTTGCACAAAATAGATGAAGTTTTGTTGGGATGTATTATTACTATTATTGATAATAACAATAAAAGCCTACTCATCTCTACCTTAGAAACCCTGATTTTCTTCAAAGCTTGAGAAACACCTTCTCCATTAAATCTTCCTTGATGCTTCTATCTTCTAGTGCCCTCCCTCCAAAATCTGCATATTAATATACATGTTGTCTCCCTGAGTAGAATATAAGTTTCTTGAGGGGAGATACTATTTCACTTTTCTCCCCCAGGGCTTAGTACAGTGCTTAGCATATAATTTACATTTAAGAAACTTCTAATTGATGATCAAACACACCTATCTATCTATCTATCTATCTATCTATCTATCTATCTATCTATCTATCTATCTATCTATCTATCTATTGGTTTTACCAGGGGGAAGGCAGGGCACTTGGGGTTAAGTGACTTGTCCAAGGTCACACTGCTAGTTTTGTGTTAACTTTCTGAGGCTGGATTTGAATTCAGGTTCTCCTGACTCCAGGGCCAGTGCTTTATTCACTGCGCCACCTAGCTGCCTCCAAAACACTTATTATTATAAAAGAAGATAGTGTCTAATGATATGTTTTCTTGTTGGAAATTTTATTGGCAGAGGTAGAAATAATATGGAAGACTTCCAGTGAAGGAAAACTCACTGGGCTGCCCCTGGGGTAACTCACTCTACTTCAGGACAAGTTTAATTGTTAGGAAGTTTACTCCCTTTTATCAGGTCAAAATCTGCCTATGCTCAGGACCCACCTATGCTATTTGCCCTACATCTCAACATTTTTTTTCTCCCTCCCCCTCTAGGAAATCGGCTCACTTGGCTGGTGCTTCTGTCTCTCCTAAGTGGGCCACTGTTCTGGCCTGGTGACCTGGTGACTGCATGCATGGGCAGTCGCAGGAGTGTATCCCAGTGTCTCTGCCTCACAGCCTGGTAAACCTGAACTGGCCCTGTGAGTTATGGGGAGAATTACCCAGACTCTAGCCCATTTTCCAGAGACCTGTATTTGTCACGGAACTAGAATCTCCTCCTTATCTTCAGTCACCACCCTCATGTACTCAGTGTTGAGGAGACTAGGACATCCATGATGCTTTGCAACTCCAGGCTGACTTAATTTAAAGGTGATTTGTTCCCAGAGGGTTTGCTAAGTGAGGTACCTACTATGACCTCAGCTTTATTCCTAATTCAGGCCTGCTTTGAGACCCCCAACTCACCCTGGATGTCATCATTGAACATGCAGTACTTGTTACGATATTTGTGGAGCAGGCGGAAGGCATTGGCATTAGCAAAGTCTTCAAACTGGATGAGGCAGTTTATTCCAAACCTGTGGGCAGAGGAAGAAATTAGAGCATGTGGCATCATCTCTATGACAGATTCTCTAAGTTCTCACCTGGACTTAGTCTAGTTAGAACCGCACTGGGGTATGCAGGAATGTGGGAAGCAGGCAGTACAATGTTTACTGGAAAGAGGCAAAAAAAGCAATGTCACATAGAAGACAATGGATTTGGAGGCAGAAAAAGCAATGTTACATAGAGGACAATGGATTTGGAGGCAGAAGCCCTGGGTTTGAATCTTGGTTCTATTTTTTTATATGAATGACCTTGGGCAAGTCCTTCTCTGGGACTTGGTTTCCTCATCTGTAAAATGGAGGGGGAGGGCAGTTGGACTGGATCCAGGGGTGGGAAACCTGCAGCCTTGAGGCCACATGTGGCCTCAAGGTTGCAGGTTCCCTACCCTGGGATAATCTCTTTCACCTCAAATCCTATAATCCATTGAATACCTTTGCCATTTGTTTGGCTAGTTGGTTGGTTAGAATTTTTAAGACTAGGTTTAGTTTATCCCCTGGAAGAGAGAAGAGAAACCTGGAATGGGAAGCTCTTTGCTCTGGGTGGTCATTAGGATCTATCAGCACAGCTCCAGTTTCAATGCACCTGGAAGAGTTCTGTTCACAGGGGTGGGGCTGGAGATGAATATCCCCATGGGCTATGATTATCTCTGAGGGAAATACAGATAGCTCCCCCTCCTAGTTGTTCAACTGTTTCAGTTATGTCTGACTCTGTGACCCCATTTGGGGTTTTCTTGGTGAAGATACTGGAATGGTTTGCCATTTCCTTCTCCAGCTCATTTTACAGATGAGGGAACTGAGACAAACAGGGTTAAAGGATTTGCCCAGGAAGTCTGGTCTAGATTTGAACTCAGGACTTCCTGACTCCAGGCCCAGTGCTCTATCCACTGTGCCACCTAGCTGCTCAGCTTCTCTGTAGACCAAAACAACACAGAAAGGCTACATTCTCAAAGTTGTAAGTGATTACCAAAATTACCTGTATACACACACACACACACACACACACACACACACACACATAAGAATCCCCTCTACAATATCTCTGGCAAGGGAACATCCAACCTACACTTGAAAACCTTCAGTCAGAGGGAACCCACTTGTCTCTCTGGCAGACCATTCTATTTTTGTATATGTCAAATTGTTGGGAAGGTTTTTCTTACACTGAACAAAAAATCTGTGTCTCTGCGGAGTCCACTTACTGTTCCTCGTTCTTGTTGCCCCAGAGCAGGAAGAAAAAGGCTAATCCCTCTTCAACATGACAGTTTCAAACACTGAAAGACAATGTCTTATCTTCACTCTAGGCTAAACATCTCTTATCTTCTTCCTCCCTTATATGGCCTAATAACCTCCTGGACAGATTATCACAGGCCACTGAAGTGGTATCAGGGTCAGTCTTATAGGTGGGCTGTTTCCTTATATGTTGCCATCACCTCAAAATGTCCACCCTCCCCACCTGTCCTCCCCTTTGGACAATGCCTGACATAGTTCTTTAAGAGATTCATTCCTTAGTGAAGATACCAGTTGACAATTAATATGCTTCTGTCATCCATTAACACCTTGGTATAATTTGTACTTTGTTGCTGTTTATCTGGTACTTCTCAGCTCAAAAATATAACCTCCAAGTGAGAGCTGATTTAAAAAAAAAAAGGAGAGGGAAGTTCTGGGCTGGGGGCACTGCTCCAAAGGGCAGATATTCTTGGAGTCCATAGCAGGGGAACATAGCTACATTCTACTATAAGGGCAGCATGAGGGCCCTGGGCAACTGAGAGAATAGAATACTATTATAAAAGGACTGGGAAGAAGGCATCCACTACTAACTTTGCCTGTAATTTAAACCAATAATTCTCTTTCCCTAACATCAGCAACATCATTGTGTAGGCAGGTATTTTAAATAAATAAATTATCTTTAATGCTTTCAAAATATAAATAATCACATCAAATCATACAATGTCAGGGCTAGACGAGACATTGAATTCATTGAGTCAAAACACCTTATTTTACCAACAAGTAAATTAAAGGTCACAGAGGAAAGTGAAAAGTCCAAGGTCACACACATAGCAAGTTAGCTACAGAGGTGAGATCATCATCCCAGCTTTTCTGACTTTTTTTTTTGCTTTTTGAAAGTCTGGGCAATTGGGGTTAAGTGACTTGCCCAAGGTCACACAGCTAGTAAGTGTTAAATGTCTGAGGACACATTTGAACTCAGATCCTCTTGACTCCAGGGCTGGTGCTCTATTCACTGCACCACCTAGCCACCCAGTTTTCTGACTTTCAGGCTGCTCTTACCATTTCTGCTCCCTAACTCATAGAACCACAGAATTCTAAGGCTAGATGAAGAGATACTCTAGCAAATATTTAATAACTGGCTCTCCAGGGGGGAAAAAGTACAAATGTCAGGTCTTTAGATTTAATCTGCATTATTAACATTATATCCATCACTTTATTAAGTCTGAATACTCAAGAAAACAATAAATCGAACCCTGATTTTTAGCATTTGCTGGTTTCTGAGGCATAAATGCTTATTCTGAAAATTTAACAATAATTTATCATGAGCTGGGGTGAGTTGGCTCCAGCACACCCCTGACTGGAAGAGAATTTAGAGATAATTTAATTCATTTCCTTTATTTTTCAGATGAAAAGACTGAGGCAAAAGGATACTACTGGAAAGAATGTAGAAAGTATTCTTAAAGATGACGAAGCCTTAGTCAAGAAACTGAAGAGCGTAGAGGAATACTGAAGCTTTCTTCGCTGCTGCCCATTGGAGGTAAGGGATTCCAAAGAGAAAAACCAATTTGGGAGGTGAACAGCTGACTAAGAAGATGCCGTCTTGTGTATAATCTGTATCAAATTGCTTGCCTTCTCAAGGAGGGGGAAGGGGATGGAAGGAATTTGGAACTCAAAATTTAGAAAAAAAAGAACATTAATCTTTTTTACATGTACTTGGAAAAAAATATAAAAATTTTAAAAAGAAGATGGTATCTGATTTGGGGATCAGGGATCTGGATATCTGGACCATGGCTTACAATGTAGAAAAAGAATATATACATTTAACAAGGGTCAGTAAGAATGTATTTGCCTACACTTGTGCAAATCTGATAAAAAAATAATTTATACTGAAAAGAAAGGGGAAGGGAGAAATTTGCCAATTTCTGTCCATGCAGCTAAATATTGTAGAGAATAACTATAATGTCCGAGGAAGGATAGCTGTTGAGATACCCTGAAGTTGATAGGAGATGAAACTTCCTAAAGGAGCCAGCAATGACACCCTTTGCCTCTCATGCACAAATCCACTTTTTCAACAATGGAGGTTTCCTAAAATCTTGAAAAAATGGTGTGATTCTGTGAAATAACTTGCCCAAGGTTACAGTTACTCAGGGGCCCCTACAGGGCTCAGGGCTCTGCACTAAAGAACTAAAACCATATGCCTTCCTAGAAGAGTAAAGATTTGCCAAGGCCTGCACAGGGCATGAATTTCAAGTATTTGGGAGGAAAATAAAATGTTTTCTGGGGTTAGTGACATTTCCCTCCCCCCATTCCTACAGAAGTCTTCCTGTGCACAAACCCTTGATTCTCTTCTCTTTGCTGAATACTGAAAAGGTCAGAGCACAGAGCAGCGTGACACATACAGGCTCTCAAACACACACAGTTAGCTGACCTTTAAACAGCTCCATTCTCCAGTGCCAGGGGGTAATTTCTCTGCTGTATTCACTCCACAGGGCACTCTTTCTCTTTGTTGCACTTATAAGAACCATCAAACATATGGTGAAGCTCACTGCAGGCAAAGGCATCCAATCTACTTTCCAGTCACCCAAAGGCCCAAATAACAACAGCAGCAGCAGAAGTAATTAGTCAGCATTCAGAGTATTTAAGGTTTGTGGAATGCTAACTACCAACTATCCTGGGTATAAAAAAGGCATACGTCCAGACATTGCCCTTTGATGACATCGGTCCTCTGAAAACAAAGGATGAGCAATAATACTGTGGTCTCCACCCCTCACTAAAGTCATCTATCAATATTTATTATTATCCCCATTTGGAGACAGGGAGAATGAAGTTCAGAGAGGTTCACAGATCACAGAGTTAGAGCTGGAAGAGAATTTACACACTGCTTAGTCCAGACCCTTTGTCACAGATGGGAAAACTGAGCCTTGGGGGAGGGGGGTGGTTAGTGATTTGTCCACAATTACTCGGTAGATGCAAGGGCTAAGATTTGAACCTGAGTGATCTTGGATAGGTCACTTAATGTCTTTGGGGCTTAGCTCCCTTATTTGTAAAACATCAGGGTGGGGTAAGATCTCCTTGAAGGGCCCTTTGCAACTCTACATCTATGACTGCCATGGATCTAGGGTCTCCCTTAGCACTGACCACATTAGATGAAGTTTTTCCATGGTACTACTCACTGCCTTCCGTTGTTGTTAGAAATCTGTCCTTTCTGAGCTCATGTGGTAGGTAATTGCTGCCTGTACACATACACATACACACACACACATGCACATAGATATGAATATATAGATATCCATATAGATAGATACAGATATATGGAGAGAAGATATATAGATATATATAGATAGGTATACATATATAGATACATATGTAATATATAAATATCTATCTATATAGAGAGATATAAAGCTAGATAGATATAAATTTATAGAGACATGTAGATATATAGAGAGATATAGGTATATATAGATAGATAGAAATAGATATATAGATAGGTATCCATATAGATATAGAGATCTATATCTATATTTCTATATATAAATAGATATATAGAGAGATACAGGTGTATATAGATAGACAGAAATAGATATATTGATACATATAGATAGATATAGAGATACAGATATAGATAGGTATATATGCATATATAGATAGATGTCAATAAGTAGATAGATATATTATAGATATAGACAGCTATATATAGACATATATAGATATAGCTATATGTAGTTACAAAGATATAGATCTTTACCAAAATGTAGAAATTATAGAGGTAAAAACTTAGACTTTATTATTATGCTCAAGCAAAGTTCAGGCCTCAGAAAAAACCTGAACCCCTATTAGGATACTCACAAGCCCTATTATGGGCAAAATTACATCAGAGTGACAGAGAAATAACTCTTTTACATATTACAATTTTATACATTCTTCTTAGGCCATAAAAGTTAAAGAGAAGATAGATCATAATCCCATGCTGCCTAAAAGTTCAACAGATTAAACAAAATCTTAATGTCACACATGGGCAGGTAGGTGTCAGGTGGTAGGTGGATAGAGTATCAGGCCCAGACTCATTTTTTTGAGTTCAAATCTGATCTCAGACACTTACTAACTGTGTGATCCTGGGCAAATCACTTGACCCTGTTTTTCTCAATTTCCTCATCTGTAAAACGAGCTGGAGAAGGAAATGGCAAACCCCTCTAGTATCTTTGTCAAGAAAATGCCAAATGGGGTCATGAAGAGTCAGATGCAAGTTAAAAACAACTGAACAACAATATACATTGCCTAAGGAAGCAAACTTTGTCAAACAAACTCTATAGGTAAACTAAGTCAGGTTACAAATTAAACTACATTTAGAGCTTTCACAAATAGGCTGATTTAGGAAAATTTACATGTTGTCAAGGAGTCAGTGACAGTTGTGAGTCTTCCTTTGGCTTATCATCTAAGGAATGTTTAAGGCTCCAAGTAAATTTTGTCATCTTATGGCACAGATTTTGATCAGTTGAAGTTAATATTAATAGAATATAGACTTTTAGTTAACCAAAATTTGCAGGAAGAATGGCTCTGAGTCCACAATAATTAAAGGAAGTAAAAAAAAATTCCCCTAAAAGACTTCAGAGTGGAATGTTAAAGTTATTCAAGGGAAAAAGGTCTTTTGTATAATACTCCAGAAGCATCCATTAGAAGCAAATACAGGTAAATTGCTTCATCACAACTTGTAATTAGACCTATAACAACCTACGTAGACAAACCACTTTAGGTATACCATCCCAGAGGATCCTTACAACCCTGTGAGGCAGCCAATTTTGCAGTTGAGGTAACTGAGGATCTGGGAATTAAATGACTTATCAAAGGTTACATGGGTAGCAATCAATCAACATGAATTTATCAAGTGCCTTCTATATAATAGACTCCTGTGATAGAAACTGAGGGAAGATACAAAGACAAAAATGAAGCATTACCATCCACGAGCTTACTTTCTACTGGGGGAGAAAATACATACATAAATAAGGATGTGCAAAATATGTGAATGTAAAGTACTGCCTCTTTTCTATGAGAGCAGTTTGGTAACTGAAAGGGACAGAAAGTGGACTTTGGGGGCAGAAAATAAACCGTTGTTTAAAGAGTGTTAACTTGCCAAGGATGTAAGCTCCTTTTGCATATAAACAATTTTGATTGCAAAAGGGAGAAGAAAAAGAAGTTTTGTTTATAAAAAGTCAATAAAATTCAGTTATGAAGAAACACAGCTTTTGTATAAATGTGAGATGAGACAGACTTCTATGGAGTACTGAATAGAGAGTTCAGAGGATCTGTTAGGGGGCAGAGAAATGACTTGGGATTCAGGACACTATGGTGCCTTGGCTTGTTTGCACATGACTGATTTTTTAGAGCTTGAGAGGTTAAAACTCACAAAACAATAAATCAAGTAATTTGGAGAGGAGGGAAGAGACTATTGTCTTGTCCAAGGTGCAACATTGTGGAGCTTCATACCATGTATATACCATGAACTTACTTATCCAAGTTAACATTTTTCCTTGGTGGTGATGGTAGTGGGGAGCGCTAGCAAGTGGGGAGGAAGTGAGATAAAAAAAAGTATTGATGTAAGTGATAGAGCCTAGATTTGAATCTGTGTCTTCTAATTTCAAGTCTAGTATCTTTTCTACTACCCACTCTGACTCTTATTCATGAAATGCTTCTATAAAAACCTAAATGGGAACATTTTGTTAGTTCTATTGGAATGACCACATATACTTGTAATAAAACTAAGGAATAAGACTGTATTCCTTGTAAGGGTTCTACAATTTAGAGTTTCTGTTAGATCAGACTGGCCTTTCCCCAATGCATCCAGCTTAAGAAGGTTTAATTATCCTTGTGTATATCCAACCTTGGCTTTGGGAAATCTGTCTTGAATTCAACTCAACTCAAGTCAATTCAACAGGCTTTACTAAATGTGTACCATGTAGAATACCTAAAGACAAGCATGGTGCAGTTCCTTCCCTCAAGAAACTCACATTATACTGATGGTAACTAAAAGATAATGTAGACAACTAGACATCAGATCACACGAATAAGGAAACCCTAACACCCATTATAATAGGAGCCGAATCTCACAGGAAGCCAAAGAACCTCAGAGATGGAAATAAGAAGCAGGCATAATCCAGACACAAAGGCTTCTGCAAAATCATGTAGTCAGGAGATGGACTGCCAAATTGGGGGGGACACATAGAAGGTCAGTCTGGATAAAAAGCAGACCTTGTGAAGGGGGATACATTACTGAGAAATACTTAAAGCACTGATATTCAGCATTTTAAATGATCTATTTATGCCTCACTAAAGTAGCCAAGTTGACAGGAAGAGGAAAGAGCCAACCAGCTTTTAGAATATGCTGGCAGAACACATCGCATCTGGAGTTTATGTGAAGGCCTTACGTGAAAAAAAAAAGTGCTATAAACTTTCTGAAAATCTTAGGCTTTTATTTACTTAGGGCATCTCTGAATTATTCTAAGTCTTGAGTATTTCATCTCCAATAAAAATATATGTGTATGTATGCTAACAATATGGCAGAGTAGAAAAATTTACTATGGGTAGGTGGAGCCAAGATGGCTGAGTAGAAGCAGCTGGAGGGACTTCAGGAGAGTGGATCACCAGCAGCTGTGGCAGTTTCCAGAATTATCAACCCATAAATGCCAAATACAAAGTGAGAAGACAGTGTGGACTTTGTGGGAACAGGGGCTCCAAGAGTATCTGGCCTCTACCTCTTGGAGGGAGAAGCGGCTGAGGCACATTGGCCATGCAGCCACCACCTAGTGGCTGCTTCAGAGCTCCTGGACTGCAGATTGTAGGGGGACTAAGCAACCAGTCTGAGGGGTAATTGCTCTTGCTTTAACCTGCTTAGATATGGATTGCTGTCTAGGGTGGAGGTCCTGGGGTGTGTGACCAGGTGCCAGAGCTGGTGGAGGCTTCAGAGAGGGTACGCAACCAATAACTCTGAGAGCTGAGAAACCCCCAGTGATTTGGGACAAGGCTCTCCTCTGAAAGCAGAATTCTAGTATGGCAAAAAGCTCAAAAGTCAATTAATTGAGTGGCAACATGAGCAAGCAAAGGAAGCAAAGCAAGCACAGAAATCTGACTTTGGATTCCTTTTTTGGGGACAAAAAGGATCAAAGCATGGAACAGGAGGAAGACAATGAAGTCAGAACTCCTGCACCAAAAGCTTCCAAGAAAAATATGAACTGGTTAAAGGCCATAGAGGAGCTTCAGAAGGATTTTTGAAAACCAAATAAGAGAAATGGAGGAAAAATTGGGAAGAGAAATGAGAATGATGCAAGAAAATCATGAAAAGAGAGTCAACAACCTGACTAAGGAAAATAACACCTTAAAAAACAGATTACCTCAAATGGCAAAAGAGGCACAAAAAGGCAATGAGGAAAAGAATGCCTTAAAAAGCCAAATTTGCCAGATGGAAAAAGAATCTCAAAAGCTCACTGAAGAGAATCATTGCTTCAGAATTAGATTGGAATAAGTGTAAGCTAGTGACTTTATGAGAAATCATAATACTATTAAACAGATCCAAACAAATGAAAAAATAGAAGGCAATGGGAAATGTCTCATTGGAAAAACCAGTGTCCAGGAAAATAGATCCAGGAGAGATAATTTTAAAATTATTGGACTACCTGAAAGCCATGATAAAAAAAAAGAACCTAGAAATCATCCTTCAAGAAATTCTCAAGGAAAATTGCCTTGATGTTTTAGAACCAGAGAACAAAATAGAGGTTGAAAAAAATCCACCAATCACCTATTGAAAAAGATCCCAAAAAGAAAACTTCTAGGAATATTATAGCCAGGTTCCAGAGTTCTCAGATCAAGAGAAAATATTACAAACAGCCAAGAAGAAACAATTTGAATATCGTGGAAACACAATCAGGATAGCACAGGATCTGGCAGCTTCTACACTGAGGGATCGAAGGGCTTAGAATATGATATTCTGGAGATCAAAGGAGCAGGGATTAAAACCAAGAATCACCTACCCAGCAAAACTGAGTATCATGTTTCAGGGGAAAATATGGTCATTCAATGAAATAGAGGACTTTCAAGCATTCTTGATGAAAAAACCAGAGTTGAATAGAAAATTTGACATTCAGACACAAGAAAGAAGAGAAGCATGAGAAGGTAAACAGGGAAAAGAAATCATAAGGAACTTATCAAAGTTGAACTATTTACATTCCTACATGGAAAAATGATAATTGTAACTTATGAAACTTTTCTCAGTATGAGAATAGTTGAAGGGAATATAAATGTATATATATGTACACATACATATATATGTCTATATAGAAGGGTATATGTACATATGAATACATGTTAGTATGTATATATATATGTATACAGGTATACATAGACAGAGGTCACAGGACCAATTGAATAGGAAGGGATGATACTTAAAAGGTGAAATTGAGAGATGAGAGAGGAATATAATGAGAGGAGATGGGGAGAGACAGAATGGGGTAAATTATTTCATATAGAAGAAGCAAGGGAAAACTGTTACAATGAAGAGGAAGAACAGGAAGGCAAAAGGGAATACGTCAACCTTACTCTCATTGAATTTGGCTTAGGGAGGGAATGACATATACACTAAATAGGGTATCTCACCCTACAGGAGAGTAGGAGGGAAGGAGATGAGAGGGGGGGATGATGGAGGGGAGGGCAGTTTGGGGGGGAGGGAAGTTGGAAGCACACACTTTTGAAAAGGGACAGGGTCAAAACAGAGAAAGAACAAGTGGGGGGAGGGATAGGATGGAGGGAAATATGGTCACTCTTTCACAATATATCTACTATGGAAATGTTTTGTGTAGCTACATATGTACAACTGATATTGAATTGCTTATCTTCCCAGTAAGGGTGCGTGAGAAGGAAGGAGGGGAAAGAATCTGGAATTCAAAGTTGTAAAATCAAATGTTTTAAAAAATTATTATTATTATTTTTTACATGCAACTGGGAAATAAGATATACAGGCACTGGGGTATAGAGATCCATCTTGCCCTACTGGAAAGTCGGAGGGGGGATGGGGGAAGATATAAGAGAGAGCAGATTAGGGGAGGGGGGTATACAGCAGGATTGCTGTTTTGGGGTGGTGGGTAGGGGAAAGATGGGAAGAAAATTTGTAACTCAAAATCTTATGGGAATGAATGATGTAAACTAAAAATAAACAAAATTTAGTTTAAAAAATAAAAAAAAATTCTATTTGTATCTCTAGTGCTTAGCTTAGCATGATGCTCTGCACATAAGAGATCTTTAATAAATGCTTCATTCATTAAAAAAAAAAGAAAAAATTTACTGTGGTCATGAAACCATTGAATCACATAATGTTAGAATCAGAAAGGATGTCAGAAGTCTGAACAGGGTAGATTTCAGAAAATCCTGGAAAGACTTGTAAGAACTGGTGCAAAGTGAAATGAGCAGAACCAGGAAAACTTTGTACACAGTATTAGCAACACTGTGTGATGATCAACTCTGAATGACTCAGCTCTTCTCAGCAACATAATGATCTGAGACAAACAAGTACAAAGGAAAGGAAAATGCTATCCATATCCAGATTAAAAACTGATGGACTCCGAATGCAGATTGAAGCATATTTTTTCACTTACCTTATTCTTTCTCATGGCTTTAAAAAAATATGTTTCTTCTTTCACAACTGTGACTTATTAAGACATATTTTTTTACATGATAGCACATTTATAAACTATATCAAAGTGCCTACCATTGTCAGAAGAGGGGAGAGGAAGGAAGGAGGGAGGGAGAAAAATTTGGAACTCAAAATCTTGTAAAAATGAATGATAAAAATTTTGTTGACATGTAACTGGGGAAAAATACTATTAAAAAAAGTTCTGGTCAGTATATGAATAATAATCTCCTTTTAGAGCCTATCTGACAAATGCTCATCCAACATTTGCCTGAAGCCCTCCAGTGATAGGGGACTCACTACCTCCCCAGGTGACCTATTCCATTTTTAACAGCTATAATTGTAGGAAAGTTTTTTCTCATTACAAACATGTATATTGAAGTGAAACAAAGTCATGCATTAGCCATTCCTCCTACCTCAACAAAACAAAACAACCTAAATCTCCACTCTGAATCTATCACCCCTCTATATGGAGATAGATCACTTATTTCATCACGAGTCTTTTGGAACTGTGGTTGGCTACGTTGTGTTGATCACAGTTCCTAAATTTTCAAAGTTGTTTGTCTTTACGATACTGTCATTATTGTATAAATTGCTCTCTGGGTTCTGCTCACTTCACTTTGTATCAGTGCATGTAAGTCTCTCCAGGTTTCTCTGAAACCACCCCCTTCATCATTTCTTGCAGCACAATAACATTCCATCACACACACTACACACACACATGCAAACACACACACACCACAACTTGTTCAATCATTCTTCAACTGGTGGGCACCCTCTCAGTTTCTAATTTTTTTTGTCACCACAAAAAGAACTAATATAAATATTTTTGTACATATGGGTCTTTTTCCTCTTAGAAAAATTTTCTTTTAAAATGTATTTTTATTCATTTTATTAAATATTTTCTAACAACCTAGAATATTTTTAACATTAGTTTTTTAAAAAATTTGAGTTCCAAATTCTCCCCTTCCCTCTTGCCCCCTCCCATTGAGAAAGCAAGCAATATAAGAATTACGCATGTGAAGTCACATGAAACATAATTCCATATTAGTCATGCTGCCAAAAACACACCCCTAAAAGCAGAAAAAATAAAGAAAGTGAAAGAGTATGCTTCAATCTGCATCTAGAGTTCATCTGTTCTTTCTCTGGAAGTTGGATAGCATTTTTCATCATGGTCATCTCAGAACTGTTTCAGATGATTGTCTTGATCAGAATAGCTAAGTCTTTCACAGTTGATCATTATTACAATATTGTTGTTACTGTATATAATGTTCTTCTGGTTCTGCTCACTCCACTTTGCATCAGTTCATATAAGTCTTCCCAGGTTTTTCTGAAAACATCCTGCTTGTCATTTCTTGTAGCAAAATAGCATTCCATCACAATCATATACCACAACTTATTTAGTCATTACCCAATTGATTGGCATTCCCTTGATTTCCCGTTCTTTGCCATCATGAAAAGAGTTACTAAAAATATTTTTGTACATATGGGTCCTTTTTCTTCCTAGAAATCTTTTCTTGACATCAAGTTTAAATCTGCCTCTTTGGAACTTCCATCTCCCATACCTAGTTTTTGCCCACTGGGGTCAAGGAGAACAAGTCCAACCCTTCTTCAGCCCTTCAAATACTTGACAACTTTAACAACTCCTTAAGCCTTCTCTTTTCTAGGCTAAACATGCCCAGGTCTTTCCATTAATCCATAAATGACACGATCTCAAGGTTTAGTTCTGACTAAATCTGGGGTGAGTCCCAATTCTGCCATTCACTTCCCAATATAATATTGGGTAGATCTCCTCTTTTGAGAACTCTGTTTCCTTATCTGTATGGGCACTGGGCTAGGTTGCAGGTGTTCTTAACTTTTTTTGTGCCATATACTCGTCTGGTGAAACCTATGGACATCTTCTCAGAATGCTGTTTTTAAATGCACAAAACACATAGGATTAAAAAAGGAAACCAATTATATAGAAATAAGGTTACCAAAGTATTAAAGATTCCAAGTTCATATATCCCTTGAAATTTATCCACATATTTCTTGGCGTTCCATGGACATGAGGTTGAAACCCCCAGCCTAGAGGATCTCAATGGTCCTTTTAGTTCCAGCATTAGACAGTTCTAGGATTCCAGTCTTTAAATGCTCCTGACTTGAAAATTCTCTTTTCCACCATCATCTTGTAAGCAACAGAGGACTCCCCATCATCAGTCAATCCCCAAATGCACTTTTAAACTCTTTACACATGGATCCTGGCAGTGCTGGAGGAAACTTCTAATATAGCTATGACTAAAAAAAAATCCTAAAGTGATAGATGAGGGCCAACTCACTCCAAACACAGAGCTGGCCAGACTGCACTCTGGGAATCCACTGGGAGGTGGCCTTAATGCAAAAGCATTCTAAGAGTAGGGATCTCTGGACAAGCTGGAGGTTTCGTGGGTGGAATTTACATTTTTTCTTTCTTCTTTCCACTTCCCCCACCCCACTCCCCTGCATTCCCCTCGTTCCCCAAGTAGTTAATAAGTTCTAGCACACAGATAAAAATCAACTGATACCTCTAAACACAAATCAACTTTCAGATAAGTATGAGGACTCCTAGGATGATCAAACTTAGAGATGGAAGGGACCTCAGAGGTCAAGTCCAACCCCCTTCATTTTGCAGAGAGGAGGAAAATGGAGCCCAGAGGCAACTTCTATAAGCTGATCTGAATGGTGGAAACTTTATGTATGCCTGCTAGACCGATGCTGTCCTTCAGGGAATTGAAAGGATAGCAAACAGAGCCCTTCTCTTTCTAGTGAGAAAGTAGATAATGGGCAGCCTGAGGTTAGATAAGAACATGCTTTAGGGGGCCTTTCTGACTGATGGCTTGCTACACACGTGAGGACATGCCATTCTGTCAAACACCTGGAAACAGCTTGATTTCTTCTAGGCCTGAAAAAACATTAGGGACCAATGAGTGGAGGTGAGTTTGGTCAGATGCTTCTCAGGGAGGAACAATAAAAAGTGACTGTCAACATTTTTGTATCTTTCACTGGACAGGGCCTGCTCCTTTCCTCATCCCCCCTTTTAAAAACCATTCAGTGGAAACATCAACTATCACCTAACTCAATGTTATTTCCTTTCCTTTCAGGAACTAGTGTTGATATAATTATGGATTCTCTAGATAGAGAATCTAGAGAGTCTACCTTTCCTCTCCTCTTTGCTCTTCTCTCCTCTCTTTTTTTCCTCCTTTTCTCTCCTCTCTTCTCTTTTCTCCTTTTTCTTTTATCTCTCCTCTCCTCTCATCTCATCTCCTCTTCAATTTTCTCAAAAACTTTGAATGCACCTCCAGTCAGGCAAAAATTATCTTACTCACATAGTGAGAAGACCACAAGTTAAAGAATGTCTCAGCACGCTCCGAAGTCTCTTACTTCATCAGAAGACTCTCCTATGCAGCAGGCTCCCCAGCCTCCCCCATGTGAAGAATTTCATCAGCAGGACTCCGTGTATGCTTATAATGGGCTCAGTGGCCAATCTCTCATTATAGCATGCATGAGGCATTGGGAATAGTACATGTTAGTTGAACCAAAGAGTATGCAGTTGGGGTATCTTCTGAGATAAATAATAATACTAGAGAAGTAGGGGCTTGCTAGATTGCTAAAAGCCCTCTACCTGACAGAAAAAATCTGAATGTTATTCCTTGGTAGGCAGTAGGGAGCAAGGGAAAGTCTTTGAGCAGATATTTGGCATGATCAGATATGTGTGTGTATGAGTAAGATTATGAACAATAATGGGAGTGCACCAGAGAGAGCAGTGCAGAAGGCCTTTAAGGAGACAATCCAAATAATCGAGGTAGAGAGTAATGGAGGTGTGTACTAGGGTAGAGGTAGTAGCAATAGAAGAGGGGGTAGAAGAGAGAATTATTACTGAGATGGATTGACATAACTGACTGGACATGAAGAATAAGGGAGAGAAAAGAGTTAAAAATGATTCTGAGGTTATGAACATGGGAGCTGATGACAAAGGAGTGGAATCAGAAGGAGGGATGGGTTTAGGGGAAATATATGAATCGTAGGGTGATAGCAATAGAGATGGAAGAGACCTTAGGGACTGTTTAGTTCAATTTCCCTCAGTTTTGTCAGTCCCCCACATTCATAAAATTAGAGATTAGAGCAGAAGTCAAGGGACTTGAGTCTTCATCTTGGTTTACTAGCTAGCTGTGTGACTTTGGGCAAGATGGATTAGATAATTTCTAGCTTGAAACTTCTTTCTTTGTGTGATGACTTATTGGTCTCCTCATAGAGGGATTCTAGAATAGTGAGTTAGTTTGAATAGTAGGTTTGAATCCTGCCTAACATACTTACTAGATGTGTTACCCTGAACAAGTCACTTAACTTCCCTGTTCCTCAGTGTCCTCATCTGAAAAATGAGGTGATTGGACTTGATAATATCTAAAGTTTCTCCCAATCTAAAATTATGATCCTAGGAATGCAACCTCATGTTCCCTTAGATACTGTTTTAATGGTGTAATGTATGAAAAAGTGCTTTGGAGAGTATAAAGGGAGACATAATCAGTCATAAAGCATTTTTACTTTCCCTCCTCATTTGAGAGAACACAGGCCTTCACCCAGAGGTTCAGAGAAGCCAGATATAGAGATCTGCACTCACTCTGAATATATATTCTCCCATTCTTACATTTGGCAGAGTGGGGATAGGAGTGAGGAAGACAAAGAAAAAGGTGGGGTAAGAAGTATCTCCAGATAACACAGAGCAGAAGTGAATGGGCCTCAGGAGGTCAGAACTGAAAAGAGACCATCTGCTGCTAGAAATGGATGAGAGCTCAGATCTCTCAAGCAATGAGAAGATACTGGTACTGGCTGGCAGACCATGGACATAGTTCCTCATTTGAATTTTGAAAGTCCTGGACTAGCTGATCTCTGAAGACCCATCCAACTCTCACACTAGGCTCTGTGATTCTCATCTTTGTATCTCCAAAGGCTAGTACAACTCCTGGCACGTAGTTGGCATTTAGTAACTGCTTGTTGATTAATGAACTGATTCTAGGTCTGACCCTGGGGCAAAATAACCCCTGAAACAAAACTCCCTTCTCAGAGTAAAAAAAAAAAGAAGCAGTCATTTCACAGTCAAAGTTCCATTCCCAGTAGGTCTTGGTGGCCCCTTCTGGAATTCATTTCAAGTTCATGGACTCAGAATTATGAGGCTAGCCAGGGGTGGCTGCATTGGGCACAGACGGTTGGGATGCTTAGGGTGCACCTGTTGCTTTTAATCCTGTATACCACCAAACCATTCTAACTTGAACCAGGGGAAGGAAAATGCAACTTTTGAATCCCACCCACAGTGCAGCAGAGCTTTCCAATCAGAAGGGTCTAGTTCCCCATTTCAAGGTCTAGGAGGTGTAGAAGTGGTTTGTTTGTTTTTTTTGGCTGCCACCAGCAACAATGCAGCAATATAGGGACAGAGCCTTGGCCAATTACTATTCTTCCCTAGGCAGCCAGACTGACTGGCTCCTAAGACTTGTGTTTCTAAAGAGTAGACTCCTATATGCCAACCAACCGGATGGTTAGAGGAAACCATTACTTCTAAGCAAAAGTCCTAGAATAATGCTGTCTTCATTCAGGGTGCTAATCTGACAGAAAGTCTAGCCCAGACAGAAAACACTTTGGAATTGGCTTGGATTTCCTTGGAAATTTCCTTGTTTGTCTGATTTCCTGGACAAATATGTAAATGACGTCAAAAATCCCTGCCAGGACTGGATGAAGATGGTGCGTGACCTGCTGACTTCCTGACCTATCATAGTCCAATGAACCTTTTCCTGGTTTGGTTTCTCTGGCAAGTCCAAACATTTTCTCATAAAGTCCATGAATCTTTTGCCAGTAACTCATGTCTACAAGGCCGTTTTAGGCACTTTAGTTTTCTTTTTTATTTTCCATTTTCCCAATTAAAGATTTTAATATCAATAGCCTACTAGTGTTATGTGGTTGTGAATCATAGAACAGTACCATCTCCAAAGAAATGAAAATTACTATTGTCTAGATGGCAATAGAAAGGTCCATAGTGGGTGTGCCTGGACTACAACAGGATTTATGAAGAATTGGAATAAAGAACATTATCAAAGAAATGCATAAACTGAAAAAAAATAGATGAGCTGATTTTACACAGTGAGTGTGAGGGATATCACATGGATATACTGTGCCCACCACAAGTATCCTTGCAAAGTCAAGAGAATTCAAGGAATGCCTATATCAGGCTGAGTGAACAGTCTATGTTAAATTTATGGGAGGACACAGACAAAAGTTGCATAACAGGACAGGAAGGGTCATGATATCCATTTTTTGAAAGGATGAGACCACAGATCTATGAGTTTTTAGGTTTGAGCTTCAATACCTCCATTGTGTGGCTGGTCTTTCTGTTGGTACAGACTGTAACCACCTCTTTACCTTAGCAGACTATATGAGTTGCTGTGGCCAAAAAAATTCTTTGCAACAACCCTTTGTAGAGTAGTTTCTGCAAAGTTAGCTAAGTCAGTTCTCAGACAAGAGACAAGACTATCACCAGTGCCATATCTGAAGTCTTTCTATCTTGGTAGGACATACCAGAACCTTTGAGAATCCAGAGTCACTTCAGAGCATGAGGAGGCATCAGTGGGGAAGTTAGTGGAGGTGTCCCTTCAGTATTTATGACAAATCATTTTCCTGAGTAGATTTTCCACTCACCCAATGAAGCAGGCTTTGGAGGAAGCCACTATCACAACCTTCTGTATAAAGCCATGCTTGCCTCCTTTCACACATACTAATCTCCTTTTCTGATTCTCTAATGCACTACTGTCTCTAGTAGATATTTTGGCTTTTAATCATATATGATGCCTCCTCTTACAATTCTTTCTATTATTTTTGGCATAATTATCACATTATACCTGTGAGACTACTCTTTCTTGGTCTTTGAAAGATTAACATCCTTTTCTTATACTCTAAACGTTAGTGTCTTCCAAGTCTTTTCCCCCTTCTCTCTTTTTTTCCTAGACTTTTCTTTGGGGATCTCATCTACTAACATAGATTTGATTATAATCACTACATATATGAAACATATACTTAATAATCCAGACTCAGTTTCCCTCTTTAGGACCAACACTATATCTCCAGTTGTTTGCCAAACACCTGGATAGCCTGCTAACACCTCAAACTTAACATGTTCAAAGTTGAATTCAGGAATTGGAAGGGCTGCCATGAAAAAAAGGGATTAACCCTTTTTGACTTGGTCCTTGAAAGCACATCTAGAAGTGCTATGCAGAAGTAAAAGAGAAGGATATTTAAGCTTGACAGGATAGAGACAGGGATAGAGACTAGCCCTGTGATTTCATGGGTACAGAAAAATCTAAGATGATGATACTTCTTTCATTGTTGCAAGTTGGTGCCTTCCCTTCAATTCAATAGCCTTAGAGAGTTACCTAAGCAAGGAAAGGTTAAATGACTTGCCCAGGGTCATGCAGCAGTATACGTCAGAGACAAGGCTTGAACCCAGGTTCTTGACTCTGAGTTCTATCTACAATGACTCTCTTTAGGTTTACTACAAGAAAAAGACAAAACCTGTGTAACAAATGGAGCTATTCAAAAGTTGAAGGACTCCTTTAAGAGGTAGTAGGGTCCCCTTCCCTAGAGACTGGATGTTTACTCATTGGGGAAACTATAAAGAAGAATTCTGTTTAGGTATTGAGTTGGACTAGAGAATCTCTGAAGTCCTTGCCAACTCCAATACTCTCTGATTATGAATTCATTATTTTCTTGTCTATTGGTGTGTGTGTGTGGGGGGGGGGGGGGGGGGGGAGGCACCATCTTCTTATCACCCAGGCTCAAGATTACTGAGGGAGTGAGCTTTGATTCTTTCCTTTCCTCATCCCCCATATCCATTCTGTTGCTAATTCCTATCAATTCTTCCTCCATAATCTCTCTTACATGCTCATTTCCCAGGGTTGGGTTCTCATTATTTATTCATCTCATATCGGGAGTTATGAGTCAATTACTGTATGTATATTAGGTTATCTCCCCTCACTAGGTTCATGAGAACAAGAACCATATTTTACTTATTTTTGTATCCCTCCTATAGCTCTTAACATAATGCCTTAAAAAACATTTAAAAAGGGGGCGGCCAGGTGGCTCAGCAAGTAAGAGCACCGGCTCCAGTGTTGGGATGACCTGAGGATCAAATCTGGGCTCAGATGCTTAGCACCACACCCAGAAATAACTGGCCGTGTAACCTTGAGAAAGTTACTTAACTACGATTGCTTAAAAAAAAGAAAAAAAAACATTTAAAAAGAAGAAAAGAAAAAAACTTGGCAAAACCAACAAATATATCCAAAATAAGGCTTGCTATTATATGTAGTGTTCTATACCTATGGACCTTCACCTTTGAAAAAAAAATTGAGGGAAGTATCATCTCATCTCTTAGTTGGGACAAAGCTTAGTTATGATAATTTTATAGCACTAAATTTCTATTGCTTTTTTGTTGTCAGTCAGTCATTGAGGAGTCATTTGATTAGTGTTTATTTATTATCTATTATGTGCTAGACACTGAGGATACAAAGAAAAGGCTAGGTTGTCCCTGATCTCAAGGAGCTCTCAGCTTAATGGGGGAGGCAACAGCAAATAATTGTATACAGATAATATACAGATAGGATCAACTGGAGATAATAAAGAGAAAGTAGGCACTAGCATTGTTGTTATTAGTGGTCATTCTTTCCAAGAGGACTAAGAACATCACAAGACTGATGTCCTAACATACATGTGAATTGGATTTAAGTGAGGCAAAGCACCACAAAGTTGCTAGCCTTACTCTCCTCCAAAGACATCAGAGTCCAGTGGCAAGACAAAAGTCAACATGACTGGCAATGGCCCAGGATGCATTAAGGGGTTTAGGAAAGGCTTCTTGCAGAAGGTTGGTAGAATGAATGACTTCTGCCCTTAATGTTTTCTAATTGTTTTTTGTGCTTGATCGTCCTAAAGAGATATAAGCTCCTCTGAGGCAAAGGCCAAATCTAGTGCCCTTATGAAATCTGTCCCCACTTCCTATATTTCTCCTAAAATAGACAGTGTCATACTGGGGGTGTTAGAGACAAGCCCCCTCCACTGACATACTCATTGACTAGAATAGTGGATGGATTGTGATAGTATCCAGTGAAATGCAGGATGTCCTGTAACTCTTTCCCCACTTTTCTCATCTACTAAAGTAGCAGTAATAATAACTAATGACACCATGATACTTAGCAATGTCGGAAGGGAAACCAAAGTAAGGATAGTTAGTACTGGGTTTCTCCTTCCCTAGATGCTAGATGTGAGCTCTGGGCCACAGAAAGCATTCCTAGAAGCTGACCTGCTCTTACTACTGAGTTGAAACATGATTACTTCCCTGTTGAACTTCGGTTGCAAGTGGTTTTTACTTCCTAAGATGTTTAACTAGCACTTTGTTCCCCTCTTAGATTCTTATAATGTTCTACTCACATTATAATTAGGTGATATGTGTCCTATCCTTCTTAAACAGACTGTGAACTCCATGGAGGCAGGGACCATATTTTATTTATACTTTCATTTCCCTTAGAGTCTTGCACCATGTTCTACATGTAATAGGTGTTGAGCTACTGATCTCTATGTTTTGGAGGAGATTTTTGTTCAAGTATGGGTTGGACTAGATGACTTTTGAGGTCTCTTCTAATGCTGAGATTCTATGGGTTTATGATTCTAATTCTGTATCTTCCTCCAGCATTTAGCACAGAACACTGTACATAATACAAATAATAACCCAAATTTATATAGAACTTTGTAAGACCTACAAAGCATTTTCCTTATGGCAACTCTACGAGTTGTATCTCTAGGCTCATTACAAATCACCAACTGTCAGTTCCCTGCTAGACATCTCCACCTAGGTGAGCACCTCAAATGCAACATGCCCCAAATACAAATCCCTTAAATCTGACCCTCATCAAAATCTCTCTCTCTCTCTCTCTCTCTCTCTCTCTCTCTCTCTCTCTCTCTCTGAAGGTACCATTGTCTTTCTAGGAACTGAGCTAGGTCAGAGTGGTAATTCTTTTTCAGGAATGATTTGGGGGCCTAGATGACCCTTCCAATTTGGATGTTTGCTCTAGAATTCTTTGACTCTTGCCTCTCTGCCTTATTCCATGTTCCCATATCAGTTGTTAGATTGTACTGATTTTACCATCACCATGTTTCTCCTATTCACTTTCTTGGCTCTACTCACACAGATACTACCCTAGGTCAGGTGGAAATCACCTTTGGGTTCCTAATGAGTATCTCAGACAGCAGTCTCTCCCTTTTCTGTTCACTTCTTCATATAGCTGCCAAAATTCCCTTTCTAAGGAATAAATTTGACCATGACACTCCCCTACTTTAAAACATGTATTGGCTGCCTACTGTCTAGCGCTTTTTTGATGATATGCTTACTATTGGGAAAAATATTTTTGAGCATTATCTAATATCTATTTACATACACAAAATGTATATTGTTAAGTATGTGTATACATATATTTATAAATTATATACATATACTACTATGTGACTCATTCCGCTCAATCTAAAATAAAATAGGCGGTGGGCAGGTCTGTGCCAAGGGCGCGGGTCTCATTCAGCAGGATGGGGGTTTGTTAAAGTTGTAAAGAATAAGGCCTACTTCAAATGGTACCAAGTGAAGTTCCGGAGAAGGCGAGAGGGGAAAACGGATTATTATGCACGGAAACGCCTAGTGATCCAGGATAAGAATAAGTATAACACCCCGAAATACCGCATGATCGTCCAGGTCACCAACAGGGACATCATCTGCCAGATTGCTTATGCCCGTATAGAGGGGGATATGATTGTCTGTGCAGCTTATGCCCATGAATTGCCAAAGTATGGTGTGAAGGTTGGCCTGACAAATTATGCTGCCACTTACTGCACAGGCCTGCTGCTGGCCCGCAGGCTTCTTAACAGATTTGGCATGGACAAGATCTATGAAGGTCAGGTGGAAGTGACTGGAGATGAGTACAATGTGGAAAGCATCGATGGTCAGCCCGGTGCTTTTACATGCTACCTGGATGCAGGTCTTGCCAGAACTACCACA
This sequence comes from Petaurus breviceps papuanus, assembly GCF_028583685.1. Taxonomy (NCBI): domain Eukaryota; kingdom Metazoa; phylum Chordata; class Mammalia; order Diprotodontia; family Petauridae; genus Petaurus; species Petaurus breviceps. The sequence continues at coordinate 19,995,698 of NW_027187352.1, forward strand.
GGAAACAAAGTCTTTGGGGCCCTTAATGGAGCTGTGGATGGTGGTCCGTCTATTCCTCACAGTACCAAATGCTTCCCTGGGTATGATTCGGAAAGCAAGGAATTCAATGCTGAAGTACATCGTAAACACATCATGGGCCAAAATGTTGCAGATTATATGTGTTATCTCATGGAAGAAGATGAAGATGCATATAAAAAGCAATTCTCACAGTACATAAAGAACAACATAACTCCTGACATGATGGAGGAAATGTACAAGAAAGCTCATGCTGGTATATGGGAAAATCCAGTGTATGAAAAGAAACCCAAGAGAGAAGTTAAAAAGAAAAGATGGAACTGCCCCAAAATGTCCCTTGCCCAGAAGAAAGATCAGGTTGCTCAGAAGAAGGCGAGTTTCCTCAGAGCCCAGGAGCGGGCAGCTGACAGTTAAAATATCAAAATCTGTAATTTTCTATGAAGATTTTCAGATTAAGACAATAAACTTATTGAACATCAATAAAATAAAATAGGCAGTGGGTGGATTTCTTACTCACCAGTCACAGCTCTGGCTGGAGAGCAGGGACCATCACCTAAGGAACACTGGTCATAGTCGTGAGAAATGGTCTAGGTGGGGCAGGACATAGATATTATAGGAGTGGTGGGGGAATTTTCCCATTAACACTTATGGAGTTGCTGCTGTGGATGTTGGAATAGGGTTATAACTCACCTGATAGGTTGCTCAGAATAAAGGAGAGTTGGAGATTATCTGAGTATAATGGGTGAAAGGTCAATGTGAGTATGTTGGAAACAAGTCCTGATTAATGAAGAGGTGGCACCGGATCCATTTTCCCACCCTCTGATTGGTTGGTCATATATTTTGGGAAAGGCCCCCTTGGTCATATTATGGCTTCCCAGATTCCCTTCCCATTACCAATCTTTTGGAGACTTGGTCTAGAAGATAAAATACAAACTCCAAACCTAGCCTTTAAGGCATTCTACATTCTAGCTCTAATCCTCCTCTTTGGCCTTATTTCATGTTATTTCCCTTCACATACTTTGTTTCAATTATATTTCTAGTTATTTCTGGAACTTGATATTCTATCTCCTACCTCAAAGCTTTTGCATAAATTTTCCTCCCCACCTCTGCCTAGAAGATATTCTATCCTTAATTCTACCTTTCAGAATCCTCATCCTCCTTTAATACTGAGCTCAGGTGGTACCTGCAGGTGTGGCTTTCTCTCATTCCACTAGCTATCAGTGCTATTTCCCTCCCTTCCACATTCCCAGGGCTCTTGTTCTCTTTTTTGCTCCCTATCAAGAATTATACAGATTTTCATTCATTCCCCATTCCCCTGGTAGGCTGAAAGCTCTTGGAAGGTCAGAGTTCTGGGTATTTTATTTTATTTTTTGGCTTTGTCTCCACAATGCCTAGCTGAGTGCCTTGTACTTACTTGGGAGTTTAATCAATATCTGCTGAATTAAATTAAATCTCTCTTTATTAAAAGCTGAATAAATGTTTATTGAATTGCACTGCTGGACTTTGGGATGTCAGTCACCTATAGAGTGGGGCAGCTCTCAAACAGGAGGGGCTCATCAAACTGAATCTACTTACAGAATCTGAAAGGTTTGATCACCCTGAAATTGTTTATTTTAAATGTTCTTTGGGGGACACATTTGTTTACAATTTCTCAAGCCCTATAGGCCAAGTAGGAACTCCAAGAGAATCAGTGTTTTCCCTAAGTGAAGGAGTTAGGTCTGGCTGATGATCCAATGAGACCAAGTGGGAACCAAGAAGCCAATAAATCCACCGAAAGAAATACTGGATCACAGTGTCTTAGAGAGGAGAGGGACCTCAGAGGCCATCCTGTCTCACCCCTTGCTGAATGGGAATCTTCTCTCCAAACATCTTTGACAACTGGTCATTGAATCTTCCCTTGTAGACCTCTCATTATATTCTAAGGCAAGCTATCATAGGATTATAGTTTTGGAGCTGGAAAGGACCTCAGATGTCACTCCCTCACTTTACAGAAGTGGAAACTGAGGCCCAGAGAGGTTAAAAAGCTTGCCCAGAGTCACACAGCTAGTGTCTGGAGCAGGAAAAGAACCCATGTTTCTCTGACTCAGAATCCTACAGCCTAGTCTCTCTACGACATCACTATTTCCCATTAGATTTTGAAGCTCCTGGAGGGCAGTGACCATCTTTTGCCTCTTTCTGAATCCCCTGCGCTTAACATAGTACCTGGCACATCACAGGCATTTAATAACTGTTAACTGAATTGGAGTTGAATTTCACTTTTACATAATTATAACTATTTTGTTGTTGTTTAGTGTGTTTTCTTAGCAAAGATATGGGAGTGATTTGTCACTTCCTTCTCTAGTTCATTTTACAGATGAGGAACTGAGGCAAACAGGGTTAAGTGACTTGCCCAGGGTCACACAGCTAGTAAGTGTCTGAGGCTGGATTTGAATTCCCCATCTTACCTTTCTACTGCCTTCCTGAAATTCCAAGTAGTTTTTTTTTTTTTTTTACAATGGGATCATACAACCAGGCCTACTCCTGAATGATAGGGATGGATGAGGAAGATGACTAACTCACATTCATCTAGTGCTCTAATGTCTGCAAAACACATTCCTAGTAACAACTAACTCTGGAAGGAAGCTAGTGTGAATTACCCCATTATATAGATGACAAAAGTGAGGCAGAATGGTTAAGTGACTTTCCAAGGCCCAACATCTACCAAATGTTGGGTCTTCTGGCCCCCAAACCTGTGCCCTTTCTATCATGCTATACTCTATCTCATACCTTGCCCATTGTCTGCCATTTAGGATAAAGGACAAGTACATTAATTTTTGGGGACCCTCTCTTTTTAATTTCTTGTCCTCCTCTCCCAAGAAGGCCCATAAGAGACAGCAGATAAATTCCTCTTACAAGTGTGGGAATAGAAATAATAACAACTGCCAGCTAGTATTTATAGCACTTAGCACAGTGCCTGGACCATCACAGGCATTTCTAAATGTTTATTGATTCCTCAATATATTGTGCTTTAAGGTTTATAAAGTGCTGTACACGTGTTATCTCATCTGATAGTTATATCTACCCAGCCTCTGGGGTAGCATTGGTTTGTAAAAGTCTTTACTGGTATAGTGCTCTACCAATAGGAGGTCCTGACTCGGATGGTTCTTTAGTTGTTTAGTCTATCTGAAAAAACAAATAAAATAAAACACAAAACATAAAAATAACAATATACATTTCATAGCACTTATCTCAGAGAAAGAGAGTGCGCTAACTATGCAGTGTGGTGGGATAGTTCAAAATTGCTACATTCTCCCTAGCATTAAATCACTGTAAATAGGTTTAAAAATCCTCTTTTTTACTCTGGGACTGCTTTATTGCTTAAGCAAATGCTCAGTAAAACCTTTCTTGGGTAAGTACTCTAGTACTATGATTTTTTTTTTTGTTCAGACAATCAGGGTTAGGAATGTGGAGTCTGTGGAAAGTACTACAATTACAGAATTAGTTGATGGCTGTTTAGCAAAGTTTGGTGTTTGTAATGGTGCTCTGGGACCTTGGAGTACAAAATGTAGTTGCTAGCTTGGGAATAGCCAGGGGTGTGTAGATGGAGGGCCCCAGGGCATGAGAAGGAGGGTATGGGAGGGTAGGGAGGGGAAGTACTGTCTTGTCAAGGCAAGTAGGATGTTTATTTGGCTGTTTTTTTTTTTTAATCTTTCATCATAACACAGAGGAGGAAAGGACATGGGAACAAACACACAGCCACTTAAAGAGGCCATAAGTGAAGCCAATAAAAAGAAAAATGCCCTGTGTGTGTTTACTTCAAGGAAACCAGACTTTTTTTTCTTTCTTGTAGTGGAAGAGCTAGTCTGAGATGATGTGAAAAGGCCAGAGGCATTAGAGGATCAGGGACTCATTAAAGAACCAAGTTAATGAGTTGGATTGAGTTCTTGGTGCTGTCTTCTAAGAAGGACATTCATAAACTGAGAAGATGGGTACTGGACCAATCAAAGGAATTGATGATGGCTAGCCTGGGGGGAAGAGAAGCCGTCTTTAAGTATCTGAAGTGTGGACATCTGGAAGACGGCTCAACTAATTCTGCTTGACCAGAGGGCAGAACTGGGAGCTACAAATGGAAATTGCCCAAGCCCGTTTCAGCCTAAAGTTAAGAAAAAGCTTTCCTCCCCCCCCCCCCCCCCCCAGCTGAGATTCCTACCTCATATTCTACAGAAAAAAGCTGAGTCCATTTACCATGAGTTCCCTCTTCTTCCCTCATCCTCACTTCCTACGACTTGGGTGCCTTTTGCCACTATCTCCTCCTTTACCCTTGCCTCACATGATGAAGTGGCCTTACTCCTTACCAAGGCATCATATTGTCACCACCAATAAATTGACCTCTCTTGTCATCCTCACTTTTTCATTTATTTTCAATCTCTCCTTGTCTACTGATTCATTTCCTACTGCCTACAAACATGCCCATGTCTCCATTATCCTAAAAATCCCTCCCTTGATCCTTCCATCCTGGCTAACTATTATCCACCATCTGTTCTGCCCTTGTTAGCTAAATTCTGTGAAAAGGTCATCTATGATATGGTGCCTCCACTTTTTATCCTTTCACTCTTGCCTTAATCTCTTACAATTTGTCTTCCCACCTTGACATCCCATCAAAACTGCTCTTTCCAAAGTTACAAATGATCTTGGTTGCCAAATCCAATGTCCTTTTCTTGATCCTCATTCTCCTTGGCCTCTCTGCATCCTTCGACACTGCTGATCCCTCTTTCTTCCTTGATATTTTCTTCTCTCTACGTTTCCAGGAAACCACCCTCTCCTGGTTCTCCATCTACTTGCATGACCATTCCTTCTCAGTCTCCTTTGCTAGATTTTCATAAGTCATACCTGCTAACTATGAGTGTCTCATGAGGCTCTAGACTCTTCTCTTCTCTTCTCTTCTCTTCTCTTCTCTTCTCTTCTCTTCTCTTCTCTTCTCTTCTCTTCTCTTCTCTTCTCTTCTCTCCTCTCCTCTCCTCTCCTCTCCTCTCCTCTCCTCTCTTCTCCCCTCTCCTCTTCTCTTGTTTTTTGGGATATCCCTCTTTCCTGGTTTTCCTTCTACCTATCTGACCATTCTTTCTCTGTCTCTTTTTCTGGATCCTCCTCCAGATCATTCCTTCTAACCTTAGGTATCACATTAGTTCTATCCTAGGCCTTCTTCTCTTCTCCCTCTATCCTACTTCACTTGGTGATCTCATCAGCTCCCATGGATTTAATTACCATTTCTATGTTGATGACTCTCAAATCTACCTTTCCTACCCCTGACTCTCTGATGACTTGTAATCTCCCATCTTCAATTGCCTTTCAGACATCTCTAACTGGATGTTCAGTAGTCAACTCAATATGGCGAAGACAGAATTAATTATCTTTCCCCCTAAACCTTTCCCCCACAACCTTCCCTAGTCCTATAGAAGGTAACACCATTCTCCTGTTCCCTCAGATTCACAACCTAAGAGTCATCTTGGATTTTTCACTCTCTCTCCCTCCCATATCCAAGCTGTTGCCAAGGCCTACAGATTTTTCCTCTGCCACCTTTCTTGACAATGCCTCCTTTTCCCCTCTGACACTGCCACCCCTCTAGTGCAGGCCCTCATCAGCTCATGCCTGGATTGTTGTAATAACCTGCTGATGGATTTGCCTGCCTGAAGTCTTTTCTTACTCCAATCCATCTTCTATTTGGCCACTAAAGCAATTTTTCTAGAATGCAGGTCTGAACACATCACCCCCCCCCCCCCCCCCCCACAACTTGACAAACTCCAGTGGCTTCCTATCACCTCTAGGAACAAATAAAATGATTTGTTTTGCATTCAAAATCCTTTATAACCTAGGCCCTTCTACCTTTCAGTCTTCCTACACCCAGTCCCCTACATGTATTCTTTCATCCAATAACCCTGACCTTCTGGCTGTTCCACAAACAAGGCACTCCATCTCTCTGCTCTGGGTATTTTCTTTGGCTGTCCCCTGTACTTGGAATACCTTTACTCCTTCACTCAGCCTGCTGACTTCCCTGTCTTTCTTTAAGTCCCAACAAAAATCTCACCTTCTACAGGAAGCCTTCCCCAATCCCTTTTAATTCCTGGGCCTTGCCTCTGTTATTTCCCATTTATCCTGTATATAGATTGCGTTGTATATATTTGTTTGCAAGTTCTCTTTTCCATATGATTGGAAGCTCCTGGAGGGTAGGGACTACCTTTTGCCTCTTTTTGTATTTTCAAGACTTAGCACAATGCCTGGCAAAGAGTAGGCACTTAATAAATGCTTATTGATTGAGTTATGCAACAATGTAAAGGGCTGCCTCAGGAGGTCATAAGCCCCCCTTGACAAGAGGTCTTCAGTCAAAGGTTGGATAATGTCTTTTGGGGAAACTGTAATGGTTTTTGCTTAAGTACGGTGTGGATAAAGTGGTTTCTGAGGACTCTCCTAACCCTGAAAATCTGTGAACTTCTCAACTGAGAAATAAGCAGCCTCAAGATACTCAGGTAGAATGTGGCAGAGTCAGGTTTCAAAATCCAGTCAGTCAATAAGTATCAACAAGTGCTGGCTGTGGACCAGGCATTTTGCTAAATGCTTGGGGTACTGTAAGGGTTATGGGATTTAAAGATCTCCCATGCCCCATGGACGTGCTGACATAGCAGAGCAAGAGAAAGTGAAAAGCCGAGCTAACGGTCCTGCGGTTGGCAGTT
>NW_027187352.1:20002426-20010232 GCF_028583685.1 Petaurus breviceps papuanus
GCAAGAGAAAGTGAAAAGCCGAGCTAACGGTCCTGCGGTTGGCAGTTGGCGGCAGTTGCCTTTTTTTTTTTTTTTGAGTTAGGACTCCTGCTGAGGACTGCCAGGGGCCGGAGCTGCTGGGAGTACTCTTTCAGGATGCTGGGTGGTTGCTGTGAGTGGGGAGAGGAGGACCTTTGCCTGAGGTAGCCTGTTCTGTTTTAAAGGCTTGAGAATGTGGGTGCTTTCTACTTTATCTACCTGTGCCAATATCATAACTACTCTGATGGCTTTCACTTTCTGGTTTTGGGACTCAGTCTTTTGGTATCTTAATAAATTTTCTAGTTTATTTCCCCAAATGGCAAACCTGACGTATTTTGTGATGGATAATTATATCAGCATATTTGTAATCTCTATAGGCATTGTGAATATGGCATTGCTGATACAGGTACAAAGAAGGATATAAACATGGTCCCTGTCCTCTTGGGGCTTACATTTTAACAGAGAGTCAACATGCAAGCAATGAGGTACATATAAGATGTTTTGTTGTTGTTTCAGTTTTGCCTGATGCTTCATGAACCCATTTGGGATTTTCTAGGCAAAGATACTGAAGTGGTTTGCCATTTCTTTCTCCAACTCATTTAACAGGTGATGAAACTGAGGCAAAGAGGGTGAAGTGACTTGCCCAGAGTCACACAGCTACCGTGTTTCCCCGATAATAAGACCTATCCCGAAAATAAGCCCTCCCCTTACTGTGTAAGATTCCTCTAAAATAAGCCCTCCCCTGAAAATAAGCCCTATTGAGATTGCTACTGTAGTGAAGGTGATCCCCTGCACTACATGCTACATTACAGTACCCTCTGTATGCACCGTCCCGCCCCCCCCTGGGTGAAACGCATGCCGTGCTCCGAGCTGCATCCAATCAGAGCTGCAGCAGTGAGCACGTCATCCTGTTCTTCCCCAGTGATTTGCTTGCTGGCGCCATTGAGAGCAGTGCTGCAGAGGAGAGCTGAGGCAGGACAACATAAGCCCTCCCCTGAAAATAAGCCCTCTGGTGTTTTTCTTTCCAAAACAAAAATAATAAGACAGTGTCTTATTATCTGGGAAACATGGTAGTAAGTGTCTGAGACTGAATTGGAACTCAGACTTTCCTGATTCTATCCAGATCTTCCTGACTCTAGACCTGCAGTCTATCCACTGTGCCACCTGGCAGCCTCATAAGAAATATTCATTATGGATCTAAGGTAGTCTCAGAGAGAAGACAGTAATGGGGAAGGAAGGAGAGGTCCAAAGTAAGGACTCTAATATACCACCTCCCACAGGGTTTTGATATAGGTGATGAATTCTTATTTATCAAAACCCAGATGACCTGTGTGAACTCAGAAGTCAGGAAAAATTAGGTTTGACTCCTGTTTCTAACATTTACTTACTGTGTGCACCTGGTCAAGTCACTTAAATACTCTGACCCCTCAGTTTCCTCATCTGTAAAATGGAGGCAGTAATACTTATGCTCCTTGTTTCACAGGGCTGATCTAAGTATTTAGTGAAGTCTCAGTGATTTGATGCTTTGGAACTGTAAGGTGCTATCTAATGCAATTTCAAAAATTATAAGTGGTAGGATCAGTGGTAGTGGTTGTCATTGTTCAATCAGTCAATATGCATTTAGTAAATGCCTACTGTGTGCCAGTCAGTCAATAAACATTTATTGAGTACCTATTCGGTGTCAGGCACTGTGCAAAGTGCTGGGAATACAAAGAAAGGCAAAGGATAGTCCCTGCCCTCAGGGAATGTTCAGTCTAATGCAGCTGAAATAGCAGTAGTGGTCCTTATTATAGGCACAATTCAAATAAACTTGGTTATCTGGTGTCTTGGTCCATGGCAGATTAGAACATGTAAATTAGAATGGGAGGTCAAGTAAGGTGGCTGCTAGAGGAAGGAAAGAGAAAGGAGATAGACTAACTATGAGGACCAAACCCAAGATCTGACACTGTTTAGCCTGGCCTCCAAAGCCTCTCAATTCTTATTACTCTGATTATGTACTAGTAATACTGGGATACTTGCAGATATTCTCTGGTATTCTTCTCTAATAAGGAATAAATTATGGCTCTCAGATCCTGTTTACAGAGTGCGGGACAGCGAACCCATGGCCTGGAATTTCCCTTTTGTGTGAGTTTTTTTTTCCCCTTAAACTCCTTCATATTCCTGATGATAATGGGATAGGATTCCCTACTCTAGAACCAACAGCTTATTCTTCTAAACCTCTTCCCATCCTTTCCCTGAAACTTCTACTTGATGGATTTGCCTTCTCCATACTGTGAAGGGCTGTGGCTACCAGCCCCGCATCCAAGGGTTGCATGGGAATTGGGGAGTAGTAGCCCAAATTCTGATCCTTGAAGGCAGAAGCAGTTTAGTTCTTATCTTTAGATCCACTGTCTAGCACTTTGGATGAGCTTAATAAATATTTGTTGATTGACTAAAAGTGTAGGGACCAGGGCAATGACATGGAAGAACGTGTCTTTGAATGGGCTTTAATGGACAGGTAGGATTTCAATGGGTAAAGCTGTAGGGCATCCTAAACCATCATAGAGAGAAATCAGAAGGCCTCCAAATCCTGTGAGATTTGTCTGTATTTTGTTCTCATTTTCAAGAACTGGGTGATAAAATCAGGACATAAAAAAAAATAGGAAAAGAGTAACCTATTAGCCATAGATAATCTATCTTCCCAGACAGTAAACTTCCTATAATACATTTTTGCTTTGATCTGAAGAACTTAAACTTTGTGAATAAAAAATCCTCTAAATGGTTCAGTGTCTCTGGCTACCATATAAGGAGTGTAAATTGCTCAAATTCCTTGCTCCTAGTTCTTTATCTGACCATGGCTTTTTCCTGAACCCTTGTGTGAACGGAGGTGCTATATTTAACAAAAACTGAACACTCAGCCGAGAATCCCACAGAGAGCACTTTGGGGTTGAATGGCTGCCACCATTAGGCAACAGAGGCCTAAATTGGTCAGTTGTCTTTGTTTCCCCGGAGGCTAATATCCAGAAAGTCTCCAGGGTCCTTGGGATGCTTCCTCCTGTTTCTCTTAGTATTCTCAGACCCTTTCTCTGGATTTCCATCACTACCAATATGGACCTAGACCTCATCAGCTCAATCAAACTGGTTCAGAGTTGATTATTTCTTAAGTGTTCAGAATGTACAAAACACTACACTGGAAACTGCATGTGTGTATAATATGACAAGATAGAGTCCCTGTCCTCATGTAATTTATAATCTAGACAGGGAGCTATAAATCATGAAAAGTTAAAGAAACATGTGCAAAATTAAACCACAATGAGGGTGACCAACAAAACAATGACTTGTATAATCAGAGGATTTGTATTAGGATCCTGTTTCTGGCTCTTACTGGTTATATGCACATAAGAAAGGTGCTTAATTTTTTTTTTTTTGCTTTTTGTAAGGCAATTAGGGTTAAGTGACTTGCCCGAGGTAACACAGCTAGTTTTTGTGTTAAGCGTCTGAGGCCAGACTTGAATTCAGAGCTTCCTGACTCCAAGGCCTGTGCTCTATTCACTGTGCCACCTAGCCATTCCAGTGCTTAAATTCTTTAAGCCTGTTCCTTCCTCTATAAAAATAGAGATCATGATACTTAGAATCTCTCTCCCTCTAAGAACTGTTGTGAGGAAAATACTTTGTGAACCTTAAAAAAACTTGTGTAAATGTGATTGAATAGACTTGAATGGAATTGAATTGATTGAACAACTATTGATTGAATCAATCTACAACTGTTTATATTGCAGTATAAAAGCTATTGAAGAAATGTGTAACTATCAAATGAATGGTACAGATAAAACTCTGCACATGGGAAGGAAAAAAAAATCACAGCAAGATGGAGAGGTCAGGGAAGACTTCATGGAGGAGATGGCACCTGAGCTGAACATTAAAGGAAAAAAAAGATTCTGAATGGTGGATGTGAGGAAGGGATACATTGAAGGTATGGAGAATGGCCTGCACAAACGGACAGAGTGGGAAATGACATTTTGAGTTTGCAGACAGTTGGCAGTCCAGTTTGGCTGGAACATAGGATATGTGAAGGGTAATTTTGTGAAATATATCTAGAAAGGCAGATTGGAGACAGATTAAATATTAAACTGAGGAGTCTGTGTTTTACCTCAGAGGCAATAGGGAGCCACTAAAGATTTTTGAGCAAAATACAGAAATAGTCAAACCTATGCTTTAGGAAGATTATTTTAAAAGCTGTGTGAAGACCTGATTTGAGAAGAAAGAGAATTGAGGCAGGGTAACCAGTTGGGAGGCTAGTATAATGGTCAGATGAAAGATATCCCCTTCCAGGATAAATACATTACCTCTAGCTTATACCAGCCAAGCTGATAATTTGAGCTTTGATTGACATCACCTCCTTCTGCTTCCCCTCCCCTCTGATTAGAGGGGTGGAGGGTAGGTAGAGTACCAAACTCCTTATAAAGGGCAGAAACTAGCACCACCTACTTTGCCTCTGCTGCTTGGTCTGGTTTCAGTTCCAAGGAACGTGATACCCTCATTCTAGGTGTGTCGCTCCTGGGGTCACTGCTCCCCCACTCCCAATGCCTTCCTGTGTTCTTTTCTGTGTTGTTTCTCCCCATTAGATTGTAAGTTCCATGAAGGCAAGGACTGTTTTTTTATTCATCATATCCCCAGAGTTTAGCCTGGCACAAAGTAGGCGCTTGATAAATGCTTACTGGATTGGATTAGGTAGATGTAGGCCCTAAATAAACCAATGGAAGTATGAGTGAAGAGAAAGGAATGAATGCAAGGGATACTGCGAGTGTAAAATGGACAGTATTTGTCAGGTGATTAGACAGGGGAAGTGAGAGACAGAAGAGTCAGCTATGACTCTGAGGTTTCAAGCCTGGGTTTTTGGGTGGTAAAGACAAAGTCCCTGCCCTCATGGAGCTTACAGTCTAATGGACAGATGAGGCACATATGGAAATACCTATAATGTACATTGTGACTAGGTAAATAGATCAGAACATAGTAAAACAGTTCTATGCCCAATGTGAGGTCTGAGGTTATTGGCACATTGGGGTATCAGGGAAGGTTTCTTCCTCTCCCTTTGTTTTGTAGTTCTTCCTACTTTGAAAGTGAAAAAGAACCATGATAGAGGTATGCTAACTGCAGGCTTCCCTATGTTTCTGCTCACTACCAATATCTGCATGCTTGTGAAACAAGTTAATTCTAATTCTCTGACACACAGAAAGATTCCCTTAAGCCAGATGAATTTGTTTGGAGGGCAATAAGACTTTATCTTCTCCCACAAGAGGCTTTTTTAAGAGTCCCTGAATGAGCTGGTCATAATAGTCTTTACTTCATTGACACATTTGTAATCAACTGCCTATAATCTCCTTATGTATCATGAGGTAATGGTGGGAGGTTGGGGGGAGAGGCAGAGAGAATTTGACCTGCAAACATGCCTGCTCTCACGGAAGGCCTAATTCCGTCTTATGATGTATTTTTCCGGGCTTGGGAGCCACACTGTCCTTATTCATTATAACCCCAAAGTGTGAGTGCTTTCCCCACATGTGGGAATGCAATTATGTAGGGCATGAAGGAAACTCGAGTTCCTTTGTGCAAAAAGGCAATTCCAAGGGAAGTGGTGGAAACAGTCCTGCCTGGGAGGTTTTGAAACCAGATGGGCCCAGGTCAGAGCAACAGAAAGTACATTGTTGGGACAAGCCCCACACCAGTCAGGGAAAAGCCTGGATGACGTAAGAGATCTTTTCCCAACTCAAAGGCCTATGACTCTAGAGTTCCATGTCCAGCACTGCACTCATGCTTGAACAGGGCTCAAAGAAAGACCCTTCAATACTGTTTTTTTCTCTCTCTCCAGTATAGTATCACAAGCATTATAAAGACCACTGCCTGGTGTCCTGAGTTAGGTGCCAGTGTAAGGAGAGTTTGGAGATAGGGAAGGCTGAGGTAGATGCATCATGGTACCATGGGAAGAAAATCCCACTAGAATTAGAGACTGAAATACTAGGTTCAAATCCTGCTCATTAGTCACACCTATGTGACTTTGAGTCAGTTTCTCAGAACATCAGCTTCCTTATCTATAAAAATGATGAGGATGGGTGAGATTGTGTCCAGCATCCTTTCTGGCTAGAGATTCATCCCTATTAAATCTTTTTAGATTCAATTAAATCAGGATAGGTTCATAGAATTATTAGATTCAAATTCAATAAGGATAAATCTGTAATCCTGAGGTTTCTCTCATAATAACTTCTTGGTTTGATAAATGGCTTGTAAAATTTCTTCTATTTAATTGAATAGGCTGATGGGTTTGTTTCACAGGGTGAGTCTTGGTAGGTTGCTCCTTTCCTCTGTGTAATAATAAAAAAATGGTTCACCAGTTATAAGGACCTTTCAGGTTTTCAGGTTTAAGAAGCACTTTACTTAGCTTGTGAATACAGTCTTTTTTAGGTCACACCAAGATTCCATTCTCTTTAATTTTCAAAGGAAAACAGGTGCCAGCATTCCATCTACCAATAACCTTGTGGTTTTAGGCAGGTCACCAAATTTCTCAAAGACTTATTTTTCATCTAGAAAAGTAGGGTTGGACTAGGTGGTCTCTAGAATGCCCTTCTGGGCTTTAATCTGGAGAAGCAACAGGCAAAGGAAATGTGAATTAGGTTTTGTTTCTTGAAAGTTATATTCCTCTTGTGCTCTCTGTATCAGTCCTCTTCACACACACTCTCTCCCACACTCAATAAAGCCCACAAGCATAAATGGTATTTTTGACTTTGAAAAAAAGTATGCCTGTGATTTTATTAGTATAAGAGATTCCTAATGAGGAAAGTCCCTCTCCCAGTGCATATCACCCTCTGCTTTGCAACTAACAGTCTTATAAAGTTACCTGAGGCACCAAGAGGTTAAGTGACTTGCTTAGGGTCACACAGTCAGTAAGAGTCAAAGGTGGGGCTTGAACCCATGTATTCAGTTTGAGGCCAGCTCTCTATCCACCACACCATACTGACATTACACAAAACTAAAGAATTACACATCTAGGTAGGAATCTGTCAGTTACACCTCCCCAACATCTCTCTTGTTTGTCCCCTCCACCTCTTAAGTCCCACAGTCACCATCTTGGTATATAGACCCTCACTTCCTGATGCCTTGACTACTGTAACAGTCTCTTAACAGTTCTATTTCCCTCTCTTCCCTCCCTTCTGCGCATCACTTCATACAGTAGTCAGATTAATCTTTCTCATGCACAGATCAGATCACATCATTCCTCTGTTCAGAAATCTTGGGTGGTTCCCCATTGTGTCCTCCATAAAGTTCCAAATCCTTTGCCTGGCATTCAAGCCCCCACTCCCTCAATCTGGCACCATCCAACCTTTCCAGTCTCATATTATATCACTATGCTTCAGCCAGATTGTACTTCTCTCTGCTCCAACCACTCACTGCATTTCTATGCCTGTTACTGCTTATACCATTCCCCATGTCCTGAATGCCTGTCCTCCCTCAGTTCTTTGCTCTTTGGATCCCTACCCATCCTTTAACAACCCATCCAAAAGCCATGTCCTTTATAATGACTTCCTGATTCCCCTGCTCCAGAATGACATTCATCTGTTTAATTTTGACAACAGTACTTTGTAATGAATTTCATTTATCATGTACCATTTTACTACTGCTATTGCTGTTGCTGCTACTACTGCTGCTGCTGCTACTACTACTACCACCACCATCTCTACTACTACTACCTAGCTAGCATTTATGTAGTGCGTATATATATATATATATATATATATATATATATATATATATATATAT
>NW_027187352.1:20010242-20035253 GCF_028583685.1 Petaurus breviceps papuanus
TATATATATATATATATATATATATATATATATATATATATATATATATATATATATAAAATCTCATTTGATCCTTACAACAACAACCCTGGGAGGGAAGTACTATTATTATCTTCATTTTGCAGATAAGGAAACTGAGGCTGAGAGAGATTAAGTGTCTTGCTCAGGATCACACATCTAGTAAATGTGTGAGGTATGATTTGAACTCAGATTTTCCTGACTCCAAGTCCAATACTCTATACACTATGCCATGTTGCTGCCCCAAATATGTTATGGTTAATTGTATTTGCCTTATCCTCCTACTGAACTGTAAGCTCTATGAGAGCAAAGTATTATGGCTTCTCTAAGATTTCAGTGTCTACTGTAGGGCTCTGTACACAGCAGGTCCTTATTACTGTTACTGTCCCCACTGTAGCTGGGAGGAGGCTGTGTGATTTCCAGTGTGTGGGGAGAAGTTATCTCCATTTACACTCTTATTCTGTACTTTATCAGGGCTTCTGACCACCTCCACGATTATATACAATATTGCCTAGCTTCTGTCACCAGACTCCGTAGGTGGTGATCAGGAGAAGAGTTTTGCTGGAATACTTTAGAAGCAGTGGAACCAAATTCCCTTAGTGAAGGGGATGGGAGGGATGGAGTGAGGGTGAAAGTAATATTGGGCATGCTCATCAAATTTTCAGATGATAGCAAACCTGAATAGGTTAGCTAACACATTGGATGATGTGGAATTAGGATCCAAAAAGATCTCGGCAGATTGGAGTATTGGGCTAAATTTAAGAGTGAAATTTAAGAACATGAAATTAAGATTATGAATGTGAAGTCTTATACTTGGCTGCCAAAAATCAACTTCACAAGTATAAGATATGGGAGGTATGGTTAGATAGCAGTTCTGAAAAGATCTGGCGATTTTAGTGGGCAACAAACGTGATTTGAGTTAGAAGAGTGATGTGGAAGCCAAAAAAACTACATTAAGAGAGGCATAGCTTCCAGAAATAAGGAAGTGATGGTCTCACTGTATTCTACTCTTACCAGACCTCATCTGGAGAACTATTTAAGAAAAACACTGATAAGCTGGAGTGTTCAGAAGAGGACAACTAAACTGGTGAAGGGCCTTGAAATTGTCACATGAAGTTCAGTTGAAGGAACAGGGGATTTTTTAGCCTACAGAAAAGAAGACTGAGGGTAGGGGAGGCATCTGGAGGAGTATCATGTATGGGCTTAGTCTTGCTGGGTTGGTCCCAGAGTGTGGAAGCAAAGGGTAAAAATTGTAGAGGCAAATTTACATGTCAGGAAAAACTTCCTGACAATTAGAGCTGCCCCAAAGTGGAATGGGCTTTTTTGAGAGATGGCGGGTTTGCCTTTCTTGGAGGTATTTTAGCAAAGGATAGATGCTCACCTTCTGAGTATGTCATAGAAGACATTCCTTTGGTGTAAGCATTGGATTAGATAACAACAAAGATCCCTGCCAACTCCTAAATTTGGGGATTTGGTTGTCATAAGAGCATAAACTAGGAACTGAAAGGAAACTCAAAGGTAATGTAGTACAACCTCCTCATTGAATAAATAAGAAAATTATAGCCTGGAGAGCATCTTGTCCAAGGCTATACAAGTAAGTCACAGAACCTGAATTTAAACATAGGTTTTCTTAGTCCAAATCCGATATTTCTTCCACTGGACAGTGACATCATTCATTCATTCATTCATTCACTGGCAGAACTTGACTTTGGTAGCAAAAGTAGGATCAATGGGTAGAAATTATAGAAGTAGATTTCAACTCGATATAAGGAATAATTTTCTAACAAATAGTCTTCCAAAAATAGAATGGGTTAACTTGAATGGTAGTAAGTTACCTGTCACTGGAAGTCTTGAAGAAAGCTCTATGATATATTGTAGAAAGGATTTATGTTTCATGTAGGGAATAGCCTAGATGGTTTCTCTGAGTTTCTAGCTATATCATTCTATCATCTATCCATTAATTGACTGCTTCACAGAGTCCCCATGCTCAAAGGGACCTTCAAGGGCACCTAGTATAAACTCTTTGGCTGAGAAATCAAGAGAAGTGGTACAATCTGGGGAGAAAATACAGCAGAGGTAGATGTCCCAAGGTACAAAGGGCTTCACCACACTGCTGAAATGGCATGCTATAAATGGTAAGGAGGAAACTGACTGAACCTGCTTCACCATGGTTTTCTCAACTATAAGATAAGATTAGACAACCTTTCCTTTAGTTCTAACACTATATGGGTCTATAAGTCTATGACTTTGGGCCCATAAGACAGTAGCAAGGAAATTAAGTGGAAAACTGAAAGTCAAGTGAAGGAAGAAAATGATCATTACTTGAATTGACCACAGCTCCAATAGTCCAAATCATGAAGGTACATTGAATGCTATAATTGTCATCTATCTAGTTCACCCTCCCCCTTCATATTGCTGATGTGGAAACTGAGATTCAGAGAGGGAAAATTCCTCATCCAAGGCTACACAACTAGTTAGTGACAGAACCCACATCTCCTGAGTCTTAGTATAGTGTTCCTTCCACTACACTGTGAAGTCTGGGATTATGGTGATTATGAACAAATGCAGCTCATAACGGCTGAGTTTATATTATGCTCTAAGTTTTACAAAATGCTTTACAATGTCTCATTTTTTTTCATAACAACCTTGTAAGAAATATACTGTCATTAGACTTATTTATTTATTTTTACAGATTAGGAAACTGAGGTTCAGAGATTAGGTGACTTACCCTTGGTTATGAACTAGTGCTAGAGATGGGATTTGAACTCAGTTCCCCCTTGGCTCCAAGTCCTGTCCTTTTTTTTTTTTATCACACCACATTGCCCCTTCTATATCTTAAAGCAATCCCTAAATGGCTAGTCATCTAGGAATGGGAAACTATTTTAATGGGATGTTTGGAAAGACGCACTGATCCTGAAACCGGAACTCAAACAATTCCCAAGGTTCTTCCTTAAAATGCATTCCCTCTAACCCTAGAGCTTCTGACTCACCCCCCAGGCATTTTATTTTGTTATCATTAAACTCTTGGGAGCCCTTGGTATGACTAGTAGGTTCTCCATCCATAGTAACTAGGAGAAACATCTGCTTTATATTATTCATAAGTCAGAACAATGAATTTTCAATAAATCATCTTTACTAAATCAGACACATTCCACTCTGCTGACGTGTGTTCCTCACTAGGGTTTGTTCTGTGACTGACTGGGCTTCTGTTCGACTCTGAACTGGTTTTCATGACAAATGAAAAGAGTTTCTCATATCCTAGTTTACTTAACCTCTTTACATGAAGAGCAAGGACTTCTCTGTAGGGAATTACAGAATTGCTACTGACTCACTCAACAGATAAATGGCAGTCTTTCCAAAGCCCAAAAAGTGCTGTGGGGTATTAAGAGGTCTCCAAATACCAAAATTCACAGAATTTCAATGCACCACAGGCTCACCTAATCCAGCCCACACTTGACCAGGAACTCCCTCTTCAACATCTCTCACACATAGGATGCTTCTACTTGAACATGTCCATTATCAAATGCAAATAGAACGTGAGCTACTTGAGGAAAGGATCGTGTCTTTGCCTCTCTCTGTATCCTCAGTGCTTAGAACAATGTCTGTCACACAAATGCCCAATAAATTCTTGTTGATTTACTTGTAAAAACACTTTGAAAACCCTAAAGGGTTATATGTAGAACCTATATTATGCTAATATCTGACAAGTCGTCATTCAGCATCCTTTAGATATTGCAGTAAAACTCAAATAGAAATGGTGGCCACTAAACTGTACATAAGGATCTCTTATGTTGACTTAGTTTTAAAATGTCACATTACCCATGTTTTATTGTATTTTAAAAATTTGTTTTGTTAGATATTTTGTTAGATATTTACTCTGGTTCAGGCTGCCTTTGGGAGTGTTGTGACAGGGATGCATGCAACCTGTGGGCCATATTTCTGACAGCTCTGTTCAAGTTCACCTCTGCTGTTGGGAAATTCACTACTGCTTTGGTATAGCTTTAATCACTAGGTGATTTTTCCCTTACATTGAGCTGACATTTACTTCTTTACACCCCCCTCCTATCACTTGGTCCTGCCATTTGAGGCCAAGTAGCACAAGTCTAATATCCTTCCACATGACCACCATCAGGTCTACCATTCATCATCCTCTCATCTAGGCTAAGCAACCCTAATGCTTTCAAATAATTGTTGTATGGCTTCCTCACCGTCTTTGCTGTTCTCTGCCCTCCAACTTGTCAGTTTCTATCCTAAAATGTAATACTCCATATATGGTCTCACAAAACCAGAATACATCAGATCAATTATCTTCTTTGTTGTGTACATTATGACTTTTTTTTTTTTAGCACAGCTGAAGATTGAGTTAAGATTTTTTGGCTGTCATTCCATATTGTCAATTCATTTGATATGTGCATAATACTTCCCAGACTGCATTAATTCTCCAGATATTGTTCATGCTGTTGTCCAGCCATATCTCCTCTATTCTGTATTCATGAACTGATCTTCTCAAAACAAGTGTAGGGCTTTATATTTATCTCATTATATTCCAAGTTACTTGAGGACAAGGACTGTCTTTTGCCTCTTTGTGTGCCCAGGACTTAGCAGAGTGGCTGGCACATAGTAGGTGCTTAGTAAATATTGATTGATTGATAACTGATCCCATAAATTTTATTTTTATTATATTTGATCCATTGCTCTAGTCTGTTGATATCCTTTTGGATTCCAACTTTTTCATCCTATCACTTTTAGATCTGTGTCACTTGAAAATATCTTCATCGTCATCCAGAAAAGTGTAGAACTGCAGAGGGCCAAGCAAAGGTGCTTGAGGGACTGCAGTAGAGAACTCTTTCTAAGTCAGTGTCAATTCACCAATGACTATTGTTTGGGTTTGGTCAGTCAACCTGTTCAGAATCTATCTATTACTTTGTAGCCCCCATCTCTCTTTCTTGTCATAAAGTTACTGTAACAGACTTTGTCAAGCACTTTGCTCAAATCTCTAGAATTTTTTTTCTGCCAGTCTGATGGAAACAAGATTATTCTGGGATAACTTCTATAATTAGAATGAATTAGAGATATTTAGCCTTGAGAGAAGACTTAGTAGGGAAGGGGAGGAGAGAAATTATAGCTACCTTTAAGTATCTAAAGGGATGGTATGTGCAAAACGTATTAAACACATTCTGTCTGGCTACAGAAAAGAGAACTAGACACCATGGGTAGGAGTTGTAAGTTGTAAATTTAGTCTTGATGTGAAGAAAAACTGCTAAATAATCATAGCTATCCAAAAGGGGAATAGGCTGCCTCAGGAAGTAATAAGTTCCCTCTCCATGGAGGTCTTCAAGCAAAGGAAGAATGAAATGGCTATATTTTGGAGAAAAATCCTTTTTCATATAGATGGCTTTTCAAGACTGAAATACTATCACTTTTTTTTTTTTTTTGCTTTTTGGAGAGTGGAAGGCAGGGCAGTTGGGGTTAAGCGACTTGCCCAAGGTCACATGGCTAGTAAGTGTGTCAAGTGTCTGAGGCTGGATGTGAACTCAGGTCCTCCTGACTCCAGGGCCGGTGCTCTATTCACTGCGTGACCTACCCGCCCCCTATTATTTACTCTTAATGGAGTTGTGCCTGACTGTTGGCTATTGCTGCTTTCCTTTCACAAAGCTCACAAGACATCCCTTTAAAAAGATAGTCTAGACTTTTGTCTAGATTGAAACTTCCATACTCTTCCTTTTTTGGTGGGGGGTAGTCTGGGAGGAAACTGAGATATTTACCCTTCTCTAGTCCTGTGCCACCTCTCCAATTCTATTGAGTTTTCAAAGATCATTGACAATGGTTCAACAAAAAACATTTATCAATTTCTTTTGTATTTGGAGACGGAGTTATTTTTAGGCCTAGTGACTTGAATAAATTGGGGGCAGCTAGATTCTCTCTTGCCATCATTTCACACATCTTGGGTTTTGACTTATTAAATATTTTTGTCCTAGCCCTTCCAGGTCACAGAGCCTTCTCTTCAGACAAAAAAAAAAAAAGGAAATGACACAAAAATCGAGTAGTTTTGCCTTCTCTACATTATGATGGCATTTAATAATAGCTCATCTTTACATGGTGCTTTAAATTGTACAAATAAAATGGATTTTATTAATTTTTATTTTATTCATAGTACAATTTCCTATCTCTCCCTACCTTGCTATTTTGAAATGGTAATTATCAGATTGCTATCAGTGCTTTGAATACTGATACCCAGGGCCTCTGGTCAGGACCACACTCCTCTCACCATTCACATCACCCTCCTGGATATGTCCCAATCTGTCAATTATTGAGAAGAATTGGCCATTTCTGATCATCTAGGTACTTAATTGGAAGGATGTGTGTGTATATGTGTATTTGTGTGTCTGTTACATCATCCTACCTCTCTTAGGTTGCCATTTCTTGTCTAATCCATGGATCTTCCACACTGATTTTTGAAAACTTCACCTCAAGAAATTTTGTGACATCTTGTGGGAACTGATGGGAGATCTATCTTTCAGCTTTTTACCAGTTCCGGAGCTGGACGTTAAGCGGCTCTCCCACTGCTGTCTTATTCTACCTGACCTGGTAGTCTGAGATCTACGACTGGCTCCAAGCATATAGTCATAGAATAGAATTTGGAGCAGAAAGGAATATTGTAGGTCATCAAGTTCAAGGTCCTCATTTTCCAGATGAGGAAACCAAAGTTCAGAATGGTTGTCATAATGTCCATAGTAAGTGCCAGAAGCGTCACTTGAATCCTGTTCTTTCTAACTCTACTACCCCATGCTGCCGCATTAAACACATTAACTGTAGTAGTTGATTAGCTGATACAAAGTGGTTGCCTTAAAGATGAAGGGGATAAGATAAAGTATAGGTGAATTCTATGTGGCTTGGAGAGGATTTTGGGAAAGGATTTTTAAGGAAAAGCATAAGGGCTCCTGGCCAGGGATGACAGTTTTGGGGTATTGAGGTATATAACATGAAAAGGCAGCATGCTATAATAGAAAGAACATAGGATTTAGTCAGAAGACTTCCATTTGAGTCCTGATTTTGCCACTTGCTAACTGAGCAGGTTACTTTACTTTTGAGTCTGTTTTCCCTATTATAAAACATAAGAATGGTCAATAATACTTGTATCATGAGGCAGCATGGAATCCTGGCTTACCTCAGAGTTAGGAAGACCCACTTTCAGATCTTTCTTCATCCATACTGGCTCTACAGCTCTGGGTAAGTCACTTAACTTTTCTGTCCCAGATACCTCTCAAAGACTACAACTTAGAAGAGTTGGAGGCCTGCACGGGTGGAGGGGGTTTCCTCAGTGAGAGTTCCCTACACCCATAAATCCTACATCCAGGAAAAAAATGTATTCCTTACTATACTGAGTCATTGTGAATGAAATGGCATGCATGTAAAGTGCTTTATAGCAAATGAAAGCTATAATTACAGGAGACCAGGAAAGAATATGGAATATTTATAAGGCAGGGCCCCAAAGATAAACTTTATCTCCCTCAACATTTTGACTAGGACTTAACTTGTTAGGGGCAGAGGCAAAAAGGACTTTACCGCCAGTTCTTGTGACTATTGACCTGTTCTAGTAATGGAGGCCCTCACCAGGGTTTCTAACTGGAATGACAAGGGCTCTGAGGGATGCTGGGAAAACAAGAGAATTTTTAGCTAAGGCTATGACATGGAGCAGGGTCAAGGAGGCCCTATGACCGCCTGAATGATTCAGATGGAACTTCCCAGAGAGTCCAGGGGATAGAGGCCACATCTTGGAGAAATGGGCATGTTAAGGAGGTGGCAATGAAGACTGACAGGTGTGGCTGGTGCCTGTCAAAGAGAGGGATTCAGGAAAGAGAGACTGGAGGAAGAGGCTAATTCCCATCACTTATGGGGCTCCTTTCAATGCAAAGATCCAGGAGAGAAAAACATTTGAGGTACAACACCTCATAAATCTTACAAATCAAGAGCCCGTGTGGCTGCACATTAATATCACCTGGTCCTTGGGCAGAGGTGGAAAATGCAGCTAATGTACCAAAACTCTTTCCAAAGCCATTTAGCCTGGGGGGTAAATTTCCTTCTCTCTCCTCTTCCGGATACCAAGTTCACCTCATTATATCTTAGAGGAAACTGGATAGGGGAGAATGATTTCTAAATTTCCAAGAACCTGAAAGACTGTCATATGAAAGAGGGATTAGACTTTTTCTCTTTGTTCTCAAAGCAATTGATAGAAGATACATAGAGGCAATGTCAACTTGAGGAAAATTTTAACAATGGGAATTATCTAGTAGTCAATTGGGCCATCTCTAGTCTTTAAGCAAAGGCCCCAAATTATACTTATCAGGTACACTGTGAAAGAGAGTCTTACTTGGGTAAGGGTTCGAATAGATGGCTGCTGGGGTCTTTTCCAATTCTGAGATTCTATGATTTACACAGGAACTCCAGAGGTGGAGGTAGGATAATTTTCCTTTCAGAAAGCAGGGTGACTAGACTGGAAGTTCTTAAGCTAGAGTCCATTGACTTAAAAAAAATGCATTAATAACTGGATTTCAATATAATTGGTTCCCTTTGTAATCCTTTTCATCTTATGTCACACATTCATAAATATCCATAGGCTTCACAAACCAGGGTCCATGATATAAAAAAGGTGAAGAATTGCTTCTCTATACAGAGAAGCCCCCATGTCCTTGAGCCATTATCTCCCCATGGCTTCCATCTCGCCCAGACTCTTTCAGTGAACAAGCACATGTGGCTGGGTGTCCCCAACAACTCAGGGTCAAGATTTAATTTCTAGACCACCCAGGGAACCAGCACTTAGGAGCTCTTGCTTGTGTATTGGTACCCAACCATTGCTGACATTAGGTCTTGATTATATCTTAAAAGGAGAATGCCCATTTCAAAAATGAAGTAAAAAAAAAAGTGGCCTGCTTACTTGTTAGTCACAGCTTGCATGAACTCATCAATCAACTCGTCATACTCTTTCCCACGTACACGCTTGTGCTTCAGTCCAATATACAAGGGGTCTTTCAGTAGAGCCTGGAACAGACAGAATTCTGTTTTCAGTGAATACCTTAGGCAGGGGTTTTTACAACCCCAGCAATAGTCTCTGGCCTGTCCATTCCCAGTCCCATCTAGTATGGTTCTTCTCACTTGTGGATACTTAGGATCCTCATGGGTGGGTAGTTAGTATGGATTAGGAAGATAAAGGGAGAATAGGATACCTTCAAGCAAGAAGAGGGCCTCAAATCTAAAAGTGATTTAGGGGAACTTCATTCACTGACCTGGTTCAAGTTTTGCCATATTTCTAACCCAGTTCTCTAGACTATGAGATCATTACAAGAAATATGAATCTAGCACCACCTTGGTCAACTATTTCATAGGCTCATGGGATCATAGATTTAGAGCTGGAAGGGTTTTCAGAGGCCATCTAGTTCAATCCCTTAATTTTACAGATAAGGAAACTGAGGCCCACGGAGTTAAAGTGACTTGCCCAAAATCACACAGGATCCAAGGTGGGACTTGAACCCAGACTCTCTGACTCCAGAGACTGCTTTTCCAACATGCTGCCTCCTGTGGCATGAAATAAATTGAGTTGTTTTGTCAGAGAACTTTAGGGTTTAGAGTTGGAAGAGACTTAGGAGACTATATAGTCCATCCTTCCTATTTTGTAGTTGAGAAAGCTGAGACTCAGACTAATGAAATGACTTGACCAAGTTTACACAGGTAGAAAGAAACCTCCCACCAAAAGCCATCCAGCTCATACCCCCAGGAAGGATCGGAGCAAGACTGTATGGGTCTGAAACCCTTGTTCCTATAGGCTGACATTTATACTAAAATCCATTTAGACATAATTATGGGACACATAAAGACAAAGGGGAGGGGAGAGTAAGACCATTAGTTTTGCTTCTTCAACAAATGTCACTGCCTGGTTGAACTTTCTAGCAGTCCCTGGAATACCTGTGATTGGCCATTTTATTGAACTGGCTGTTGGGAGACGTGTAGAGGTCAGAGGATGCTGGATCTGGAAGACTAGGTGGCTATCAAGTCTACCCCGTACTAGAAAAAGAATGCCCTTTACAACATACCCAACAAGGTATCATCCAACGTCTGTTTGAAGACCTCAAGCAAGGGGTACCTACTACCCCCTGACGTAGCCCATTCCACCTCTAGACCACACTAATTGTTACGAAGTTCTTCCTTACTTTTCTGGCTCTTTTTTTTCATATATGAAATGAGAGAATTGAACAGAATGACAACTAAGATTCCTTTTAGCTCCAAATCCTATGGGCCTATGAAGTGAAAACAACATTGTAAATATGGCTGTTGTCCTTTGCTCTCAAAAAGGATCAAAATGACATCACTATGTTCGTCAAGTTTCAATGTACCTGACTGTGACTAATCAGACCAAAACGAGCTCAGAATGCTCTATCACAGGTTAGGCACAGATAGTCTGTGTGAACATTTGGGATGGATACTCCAAATTTGCACATCCTGTATTTCCTTTGAGTTGTTTCAATGGCTGGTTCAGAGTACAGTGGGATAATCACTTCCCTTGATCAGGACAGAATGTATTTATGTCTACAGTTTAAGGCTGTATCCACTTTTTTTTAGAAGTCATGTCATACTCGACTCATTTAAACTTTGTGCCAATTAAATATCATTGACTTTCAATATCAACTTCTGGGTCACTGTGCACCAAGCCCCTGAGCAAGGGGAATCGTGAAGTAGAACTGCTGAATAGGGAGGTAAGGAAGGAACTCAAAGAGAACTATAAAGGCAGCCTACTAGAGAAGAAAGAATTCTAGATAGGGGTTAGAAAGTGTGGGTTTGAGTCCTGGCTCTGACAATTCACTTTTTGGATGGCTATGGGCAAACCATTTCACATTTCCTAGCCTCAGTGTCTTCATCTGTAAAAGGGATGGAGACAATGATAATACTTAGCATATTGGGTTAGGAGTAAAATCCATCAAAATCCTTAATGTACTCTAGAAAGAAGCTGTTATTATTTCACAATTTTTCACAGGGCCAACCCTGGGCCTGATTGTTCCTCTCAAGAGTATCATGGCCTTCCTGTGGGATTTTTTTTGCCCACCTCTACTTTCTTCTTCATTAAGTTCCTAAAAGATAGAACATAAAGGAAATTCAGCTAGTTCAATAATCTCTATTACTTGACACATAGTCTCTCTCGAATCCTTATTTCCTTCTTCCTCCTTAGTGAACTAGTCTAGACAACCGGGGGGAAAAAAGCTGAAATTTGCCTTTTACTTTTCTTTCCAATAGCAATCACTGAATCCAAGGCAGCCAGATCTCCTCATTTCCTTTCTACTGGTCCCCACACCAGCTCTCCATCTCTTTAGTGAAAGGGCTTCTTAACCTGGGGTCTGTGGGCTTTAATTTTTTTCTATAACCATATTTTTAATAAATTAGTTTCCCATGCATTTTGTTTCAAGCTTTTAAAAACATTCTGACAAGGGGTCCATAGACTTTACCATGAACCCCATGACATAAAAAAGATTAGGAGTCCTTGAATTAGAATTAGCCTTCCAAATTGAAAGTGCCACCCCCACGCTCCCCTCCTGCAAAAAAAAAATAATTACATTTACTGAGCACCTACTATGTACAAAATTCTGGGTCTTACTAAATGCAGTGTTCTTTCTTCTTCTTAGCATCTCAGCCCAGTCTTATGAAGTAATTTTTTTATACCTAAGGAGATATAAAAAATGGTCCTTTCGGGGCGGCCAGGTAGCACAGTGAGTAAGAGCACAGGCTCCAGTGTTGAGAAGACCTGGAGATCGAATCCCGGGCTCAGATACTCAGCACCACACCCAGAAATAACTGGCTGTGTAACCTTGAGCAAGTTACTTAACCCTGATTGCTTTTTAAAAAATAATGGTCCTTTCCTTTCAGTGCAATTCATTATATATGCTAGAACTGCATGTGTGACTTTGTAAAAGTTGTTAAATTGGATTATGACTAGATACTTATTTACTTCCCTGAGGGTCAAATGATTCTTCCAGTTTGTGAACAGAGAAAGGAATCAGCAGCTGGTTGGGGCAGGTGTGAAATGTTTAATTGGACCCAGCCAGTATCATCCTGCAACTCCTATATGGAAAGTACCATCCCATCCCATCCCCACTCTCCAGGGGAACAGCCTGAATTCTGGGTTAACTCGCTAAGAGAAGGGGATCCAGCTTTGCATCTGAAGAGATGATGAATGGGTATCTGTGCTGGCAGGGAGGTTCACATGTTAGATCCTTTCTAAAGATAATATATTTGCCAGTCCATTCATTCAACAAACATTTAACTGTCTACTGTGTGCATAGCCTTTTTTTTGAGGTGTTTAGAAAGATATCCAAGTTTATGATTGACATAGTTCCTTCCCCCATTATATTTACAGTACAAGACAGGAAGCACAGATAACTATAATCTTAATATTATATGATAAATTCATTAGAGAGTCATGAAACAAAGTGCTATGAGACATCTGTAGAGGAATGAGAAAAATAATGAATTTTAATTTGGACATGTTGTGTTTGAGGTACCAGAAGGACATTTAGCTGAAGCAGTAGGAGAAGCTTGTCTGGAATCCAAAGGAACTCACAGCTCAAGAAATCAGAGGGTCTAATTTTAATTTCAAATTTAATTAAAATTTTACCTTTGACATGTCCTAATTGTGATGGGCAAATCACCTACCCTAAATGGCAATGAGTTTTCACTTCCTCATCTATAAAATGCAGGGATTAGGGCAGATGACCTTTGAAGTTTCCTTTCAGTTCTAGATTTATGATGCTATGATATAGAAAGCATCAGAGGAGAAGGGAAGGTAGTCAAGGCCAAACCCATAGGAAGGCCATGTCATAAAGCTGGGGCTACATGAAAACTAGTTGACAATAAAGGTGAGATAGCCCTAGAAACCATGCTGGCCATCAATAGATGGAACAGGGACATCTCAGGATACAATTTCCAGGCTCTATAATAAGTTATATAATTTTCTAAATGGTTTTATTTTATCTTCTTCCTCTTAGCTACTAGTTAGTGTCCCTTTGAAAAACAATCTCATTCTTGGGTGAACCAAGAGAAAGAAATAAAGTTGATGAAGATGAATTTCCTGGAGGCTAAGACAAGAAACAGCAGCAGCAAAAGAGGGTTTCTTCTCTTTCTTTCTTTAAATTTTTTTTTTCTTTTTGGAGGGGGGAATTGGGATTAAGTGATTTGCCCAAGGTCACACAGCTAGTAAGCATGAAGTGTCTGAGGTCACATTTGAACTCGGATCCTCCTGACTCCAGGGCTGGTGCTCTATTTACTTCACCATCTAGCTGCCCCAAGAGGTTTTCTTGACAGCTCTGGCATGAGGGACTTCACTGGAATGCCTCTTTTCATAGCATATCATTGATGCTTTCAGGGACCTTTCCCTGAGAAGACTGGATGAGTAGGATAGGCTATGGTACCTATACTTCAAATCATAGAATGTTAGAGCTGAGAGGAAACTTAGAGACATTTTAGTACTCGTTTGACAGGTGAGGAAACTGAGGTCCAGGGAAGTTCAATGACTTGCCAAAAATCTCAGAACTAATTAGCCACCAAAATCAAGACTAAAACCCAAGTCTTCTAATTCAGGGTTCAATGGTCATTTTTAAAGTGACCTCTTGCACAGTCCCTTATCCACTAAAATATTCATTGCAGCATTTTTTTGTGCTAGCAAAGAATTGGAAATGTAATGGAATATTACTGTAAAATACAATATATACCAAGAATATGATGCAAAGTGGATTAAACCAAATCAAGAAAACAGTACATGCAATAGCTACAATAATGTAAATGCCCAAAACAAAAACAAGTCCCCAACCCTTAATACTATGTAATTATAATGCTCAAGCTTGACCCTGAAGAAGAAACAGGAGAATGTACCTTCTGGGGGACTACAGATGTGGAATATTTTCCAGATGCTGTTGAATTTGGTTGATATGTTGGTTAGTTTTGCTTAAATGAGTTTCTTTTTATTCTGTTAAGGGAGAGCTCTTTAGGTGGGATAAAGAAATATATATGGAGGTGAAGGTGACATTAAAACAACCCTATCAATTGAAACAAATGTCTCTTAAAATTCTTCTGGGAAAAAAGTTTCTGTAGAGAGTTGATAGAAATTCACTTATTCGTTCAATAAATATTTACAAAGCTCTATATACAGTGCAGTGTGCTAGGTACTAGTGGAGACATACCTTTGTTCAAGTATGTTAAGGACTGTCACTTGGAAGGCATATTAAGCTTTTTCTTCTTGGTCCCAGGAGACATATCTAGCAATTATAGATGGAAGTTGCTAGGCAGCAGATTTCAGCAGGATATAAGGAAAAATTTCATAATTGGAGCTGTCCAAAATTAGACTGAATTGCCTCAACAGATAGTAGACTACCTATCATACAGGTCTTCAAAAGAAGGTTGGAAAACAGTGGTAACAGAAGAGAAACCAGCTCAGATATGGATTAGAATAGAAGGGCTCTGAAGTCTTTTCTAACTCTGATATTCTATAAATTTGATGTAAAAATAAATGACGCTTCCTATAATCAAAGAGGTTGTATTCTAGGAATGAGAGGTATGTATAGAGATAACTGGCACCGAGACTTGACCTTTGATTTCACTGGAATAAGCATCTCCTGGGTGAGGAAACTTCCTTTACCGACATGGGTCAGCATCTTCTCTGTAAATTACAGTGTTAAATTGCCTAGAGCATTGAGAAGTTGAGTGCCTTTCCCAGGGTTACATAGTTAGTATGTGTCAGAGTCAGAATTTGAACCTACAATCTTTCTGGTTTTGAGGCCTGCTCTCCTTTCAATATATCACACTGCCTACCTAATAAAAATTAACCTATGATAAATGCATAAAGAAATGTAAATTGTTAGGTTTGACATAAGGAAAGATTTCCTAATTTTTCTCTTTGTAAATTCCACCTATTGTTCCTAGTTCCATCTCCTGTGGTGAAATAGAACAAATCCAATTCCTTTTCAATATGATAACCTTCAAACCCTTGAAGACAGTCATCGTGTTCTTCATTCCACATCTTCACTTCTTACTTCCTTCGACCAATCCTCATATAGCATAAACTGAAGGATCAAGGATGGGGAGCCTGTGGCCTCAAGGTCACATGTGGCCTTCCAAGTCCTTGGGTACAGTCTTTTGATTAAGTCCAAGTTTTACAGAACAGTTTCTTTTATTAAGAGGGATTGTTCTGTGAGGTTTGGATTCAGTCAAAGGGCCTCACTTGAGGACTTAGAGGGCCACATGTGGCCTTGATGCTGCAGGTTCCTCACCCCTGCTCAAGGTCTTTTATCATCCAACTTGTACCCCACTGGATAACCTTTAGCTTGCCAATACTCTTTCCAACATGTCATTCCCAGAACTGAGCTCTATGATTTGACACTCTATGATTTGACAATACAAAGATACAGTGGGACCATCACCTTCTTATTCCTGGGAACCACACCTCTCTTAATGCCCCCTAAAATCACATTAGCTTTCTTGGCTGTGACATAATTCTCCTAGATCCTTTTCAGATAAAGTGTTGTAATAAACTTGTTTCCTTCAACTTGTACTTGTGAAACTGTTTTTTGAACTCACGTATAAGAGTTTTCATTTTTCTCCATTTATTCATTTTGGACTAAAGTTTTAGCCCATTAATATTTTTTGAATCCTGTCACACAATATGTTAGCTATTCCTACAAGCTTAGTGTTCCATGTAAATGCATGTCATCTCTATATATATCCAAGTCATTGATTTAAAAAAAAAAGTCAAACACCACAGATCTCTGGGAGATACCACTGCAGACCTTTCCAACTTGACATTGAACCATTAATGACAACTCTTTGGCTCTGGACATTCAACCAGTTTCAAATCCATATAACTTTACTATCATCTAGTCCATATCTACTTTATTTCTCTACTCTTCCAGTTTATTAACTTCATCTGAAAGTGAAATAAAGTTAGTCTGGAGCACCTTGTTATGACTGATGTCATGCTGGTTTGCTTCGATAAATTCCTTTTCAAGTTGGTCACTAGCTGCTCTTTTCATAGTAAATTCTCAATTTCATACACACACACACACACATTCTCACTGGTCTATCATTTGAAGACTCTGTTATCTTCCTTAAAAAAATCACATTTCCCCTTCTCCAATTTTGTGGTACCTCTCCTGTATTCTATGGCCTTTCAAAGATGGTTGACAACACATTAGCAATCACATAAACATATGCTGTCAGTACTTAAGGATGTGATCTATCTAAGCCACAGTAATTTAATTCAGTAAGAGCTGCTAATTGCTTCTTACTCTCTCATTAATTACCTTGGGAAGCAAAATTAAATTGATCAAGATCTGCCTTCTTTCTGTTATCAGTTATTGTTGTCCCATCTACCCCAAGAAGCCATCCCATTCCTTCTTGAGCCTCTTTAAATGTGGGGAAAAAGAAAATATTTTTAAAGATCCTTATTAACTTTTCTCACCAAACTCATTTCATTCTGAGTTTGTCCACTGTTCTTGTGGGATTGCCACGCTTTTACATCTGTTATCTGCTAGCTCCCCTGGCTTGCTTCTTCTGTAGATGTATTTTCAAAATGTGTTATCTAGTGAATTCCTTTTATATCTATATGTTTCTTTAAATAATTAACTTTTTTTCATCTTCATTGTTTCTCTTTGCGCTTTTCTTAGTGTTTTCAGGATTTCATTCTTGAGATCTAGTGCCATTTTTACTTATGGAACCCATGGGATCTTTTTTGTTCTTTCTGGCAAAGTTTTGAAACCTCTTCCCAAATCTAGAGTGCATGTTTAGAGTATTCCTGGCTTTTGTGTTCT
Source organism: Petaurus breviceps papuanus (assembly GCF_028583685.1). Lineage (NCBI taxonomy): Eukaryota > Metazoa > Chordata > Mammalia > Diprotodontia > Petauridae > Petaurus > Petaurus breviceps. Next base: position 20,027,102 of record NW_027187352.1, read on the forward strand.
TCTTCACCATAAATTATAAGATAGAGGGGCCACTTCCTAATTCTCAATACTTTAAACAGAAACATTTTCACCTGATCTTTTTAGGTACATTCCAAAACTGGACAAGAAACTATCGTTCCTTAATTTTAAGCCATGGTTCAGAAATCCAAATTTTATTGTCAAATATAATATACTTAACCAGAAGTTCACTTGCCCCATCTGTCCATGTCTTAGAAATACCCGTTATTCCCTCTAAGGCCTTTAGTTTCTTGCCTAAGATTTCATAATCTTTAACAAGCTTCCTATAGCAATATCATGTGAATCATAGGAAGTGGGTAGTAGTCATACATCTTGACAAGTCTTGGGAAGTTCTCTGTCTCTGACACATGCCTGAGAAAGACTTTCTATAATCTTTCTATTGTTAAAACAGTTGCTTTAAAATCCCTCAACAGGAAGATGCCAGCCAACATTTCTTCTCTCTCCTGGCTCTGGCCTTTAATGGATAAGCTCTCCCCTCAAAACATCTGTGGAACCACATCAATATTCCTTGGAGGACAAGCAGCTGCTTCCTTAGTATGTAGTTCCCTCCTCTTTGAAAAGACTCCCATATTTGTTTAGCTCCAAGTGTTCACTGGTCTTCTTTCCCTTCTCTTCTGGTAAAATTTTCCCATCCTTCAACCTACCAATATGTCAGGATTCACTTCTCCCATTTTGGATTATTTCTCTTTGGTTTTATATCAAAGCTCTTCTACCATTGTTTTAAGCAACATTTTACTGTCCATTATCATCTGGATAGTAGAAATGTGTTACTCAAGAACTTTACTTTCCCGTCTAGGAGGGAAACCTAGTTTGAATTTTGGGCATAATTAAGGGCTTCATTTTTTCATCTTTTCTATGTTCTCACTCACCTACTGTAACTAGGAATTATCAATCAGAAATGTATAATGAAAGTAGACCATCAGGGTCAGGTTAAAGGTCTGTAGACATGGTAATGTTCACATGTCACAGCTATAGCCCTTTGGTCTGTAAGAATCAGAGTTGACAAATGGGTTAACAGAAAACTTAGTTATATGTTTTTTTAAAATACCTTATAATGGATGCTACACTCTACCTCTGCAATTATCATCCAATGAAGCTCTTGTATTTTTTCTGTCTCTTGAGCTTCTGTTTATTGCTTCTCCAATAAACTGTTAAAGCCATCTGTTGGAGATATTAGCTGCTGCCAAGGCTTCTTATTCATGGGATTGGTAGGGCGAAGGGTCTGGAAAGTATCACTGCTCTTTTGTGAAACTGGACTGGGTCAACATGCCTTTGAGATTAATAAACACATTTTCAGCCCAAGGATTACTTAAACACACTTTCATTTTTTGACAGCCATCAAGAACTTGTCTTACACCTTTCCTACCTCTCATCTAGGGAAAAGTCCCTTCAACCTTCAATCACAGGTAGATTAGAGGGACTGAATTCTGCTAACTCTCATTATGCCTAAAGCAGGGGAGAGGTGGTGTTGGCAAGCCTTACCCTGCATTCCTGCCACTGTGATAAAGGTCCCTTTCTCCCTGGCATCAGTTCTGATAGGCAGCTTGGCAATGTGGAAAGAACAATAGACTTGGAAGCAGGAGGCTGAGATCTAACTGAGTAGCTGTATGAACATAGGCAATCTTTTAACACACTTAGCAATTCCTTGTCTGTAGAATGAAGAGATGATTTACTTTAAATGCAGAACTATGTTACTTCGCCTTTCAATAAATTGCAGTAGCTCCCTATTGCCTCTAGGATAAAACATAAATTCTGTTTGGCTTTTAAAGCCCTTCACAACTTGGTCTCAACCTACCTCTCCAGCCTCATTAAAATTATTTCTCTTCTTGTACTCTTTAGGCCAGATGAGCTGGCCTTCTCTCTGTGCCTCATGCTTGACACTCCATCTCCCCTTTATTGCCTTCTTTGCACTGGCTACTTCTTATGCCTGGAATGCACTCCCTCTTCATCTAAAGGTTAAAGAATACCACCTAGTATTTAACTACCTTATATTTACTCTCTATGTATACATCTAAATTTTGTCTTCTGTGATAGAAAATAAACTCAAGGATCATTTCAATTTTTGTATTTGTATCTGCAGTGCCTATCACAGCTACTATAAAATAGTTGGCATTTAATAAGGTAAGACTATAAGAAGAGCTAGTGCCCGACACAGTGCTCGGCACACAGTAGAGTTGGGTTTAAAAAGTTGGTTGGTTAGTTCTATGAGCTTAAAAGTCACATACCTAGTTAGTACCGGAGCTAGAACTCAAGCTCAAGTCTTGACTACCAGTCCAGTGATCTTATCTTCCTACTTTATGATCTTTATTCCAAAGCCAAATCCATCCAATCCAATAAAAATGTATTAAGGATCCATTATGTGTAAGGCACTGAGCTATGTGCTGGAGAAAATCCTATGGTTTTGTATTTGTAAGCTATGCCTGTTATTCAAAAGGAGGTCAATGGGAACTTTCTGTTATAGTGTTTAGAAAACATCAAACATCCTTCCCCACTGCCCCAGGTTTCTTGGGTTTCTTTCAGGACTATTTTCTTAAGATTTTTCATGACAAAGAAAGATTGCTAAATCAAATGATTTCCTTAACCCCCACTATATCTCTCTTGCCAGATCAGAATGTGGAGGTGGATTCAAGCTGGAAAACAAATGGACCTTCTAATTTAGAAAAAAAATATTTATTGAACATAGCAACAGGCACACCAATTTCTTCTCATTTGGAGAAAGGCTCTTTGAACCAGGGACTGCTATAATTGAGCAGACCATAGGTCATGTGACAGACACAGGGATAGGATTTTGGGGGCAATTTCTTTTCCCTCGTTCAATATGACATTTAGAGACTAATTGTTGTTTATCTCTCCTCTACCCCCAAACTCAGTTAAGTCCTAGGGTAAACGGATTCTGGGAAGGCTGATAGAGGGCGTTTTTATGAGAAAAATATATTGTGAGTGGTATTAACAAAAGATGTTGGGGAAGTAATCACTGGTGACTAATTTGGAGAATATACTGGAATTAAGGCTTGAGCTGATGGCATTAGAAAAACCCCATAGCCCTTTTGGGCTACTGCCAGAGGATGTCAAGGGAAAGAGAGCCAGCAGAACTCTAGAAATCTGACTTGTTAGCATATATTTCAGTTGGAAGAGTACCCACAGAGTGTCCTTACATATAGAACTTTGTCTGGAATAAATGTTGGGCCCTTTGCATTTGCAAGGACCTATTAGAGAGATTCTCTACTCATGATTTTAATTATTAGATTTTCTATTTTTGAGGATCCACTAGAAAAAAATTGCTAATTTTTTTCTTTTAATTCAGGGTAAAAATGCACAGCAATATTTTTTTTTCAAATGAGTTTCCTTTAAGTCTGATCATTTTTTTTTTGAGGTTACTTTTACATACTTGAGAGTTTAAGTATTTATACCTGTTATACTACTGAATACTTTATGTAACATAAAGTTACTCACTCAACTCACACTGTCACTGGCCAATTGGGTCCCCAGAGGAATGGCTGTTACTATTTTCAAGGTTCTAGGGGGTCACTCTGTGGGTACCTATTCTCTAAAACACTAGTCTGAGTCCGCAACAATTTCCTTCCACTTAAGAATAGGCCAGTTGTATTGAAGTAGATCTTTAGCAAAAGCATTTATTCAAATAGCATAACAAGAACAGTAATTACAAATAATTTTTCCCCATACCAAAGGCATACTTCCTTACAAATATACCTAGAGTCTAAGAGGAGTAAATAGTGGGCAAGAACCCAAAGTACAATAACAGTAGGGCATACTTGTCTAAGGCAACTCATAACTCAGAAACTACAAAATTTTACGTTTTCTCTCTCACTAGAGGATCCTCACATAGTTCATTAGAGGCCCCTTTCCTATTTAGCTGGGTAGACCATGTTTTCTCTGCTGGATTGGTGTGCATCTAGGTTTGATCCTCCTAGGGCATGACTCATTTGGATGGACCTATCTGCTGCTGGGTTGGGCAGATCACTCAGTGGTTGTTCTGGCTCCACTGTTGCTGAACTAGCCTGGGCAGGCTGCTTCATTGCTGAATAGTGCTAGGGAGGTCACTAGGGAGTGGCTACTAGATTATATTGGGCAGGCTGCTTTGCTACTGGGCTCCCCAGACATCTCTGCTGAACAGGTCAATTCACTTTTTAGTGGATAGTTATAGTTTTAATTCACCTTTAGCTACTGAGTAAGCTGAAGGGTACTTAATTGTCTTTGACAGGAGCTGAAAAGATCCCTGTAACACTCCAGCTAAAGTTATGCTGGACAGTATACTTTTTTTTTTTTAAGCAATCAGGGTTAAGTAACTTGGTCAAGGTTACATGGCCAGTTATTTCTGGGTGTGGTGCTAAGTATCTTAACCCAGATTCGATCCCCAGGTCATCCTGACACTGGAGCCAGTACTCTTACTTGCTGTGCTACTTGGCTGCCCCTAGACAGTATACTGTTAAGTTGCTCATTATTAACACTTCCCCCCATCATTTTTTCTAAGTCTAGAAATCAACCAAATCCTCAAGTCAAGCCTTAATTTGCAGCATTTACCAATTTCCAAGGTATAAAGGCTCACAATTGAACAATGAGTTCTCCAGAATTGGTCAAACTAGCTCTAGTGCCTTTCTAGCTATAGTTCTATAGGACCTCTTTTAGCTAAATTGACAGCCCTTGGTTTTGTTGTTATTGCTGTCCAGTCATTCCGTTGTGTTTGGCTATTCATGACCCCATGGACCATGCATGTCAAGTCCTTCTACCTTCTACTGTCTCTCACAGTCTGTCCAAGTTTATGCTCATTGTTTCCATGATACTATCTATCTATCTCATCCTCTGCCATTCCCTTTCACTTTTGCCTTCAATCTTTCTCAACATTATGTGCCCAAAGTATTTAAACTTTGGCTTCAGTATTTGATCTTCCAGAGAGTGTCTCCAGCACCACAATTTGAAAATATCGATTCTATGGAATTCAGCTTTCCTAACAGTCCAACTTTATCACAGCCATACATTGCTACTCAAAAAACCATAGCTTTGACTATAAAAACTTTTGTCAGCAAGGTAATATCTCTGCTTTTTAGTGTGCTGTCCAGATTTGTCAAAGCTTTCCTTCCAGGGAGAAAGTGTCTTTGAATTTCATGGCTGTAGTTGTTATCTGCAGTGATCTTGGAGTCCCAAGAATATAAAATATGTCATGACTTTCACTTCTTCTCCTTCTTGCCAGGAAGTAATGGGACCAGTTGCCATGATCTTAGGTTTTTATATGTTAAACCGCAAGCTAGCTAATGTTAAACCTCAAGCTAATATTCTCCTCTTTCACCCCCATGAAGAGGCTTCTTAATTCCTCTTCAGTTTCTGCCTTCAGAGTGCTATTGTCTAAATATCTGAGATTGTTGATTCTCCATAATCTAGCGAATATTGTCAATTTGGTCTCTAGTTCTTCTACCTCTTAGAAAACCAGCCTATCTCTTAGAATGATCAGTATTTTTTTTTCACCTCCTCTACTTCTTTGGGAAACTTATGTATATGAGTGACTAGACACAACTGCATAGATATAATCTATGATTTGGAGGCAGGATTCATTGTCTTGCTGGACACTTCATCGGCAATTTTGGTATGTATGCAAGACTCCAAAGTCCATCTTGCATCTGAATGCTTTCCTTTTTTAACTTTTCAAAGTCTCAGTCTCTTTTTTTTTTTAAGCAATTGGGTTTAAGTAACTTGCTCAAGTTTACACGGCCAGGTGTTTCTGGGTGGGTGCTGTCTGAGCCTGGATTTGATCCCCAGGTCATCCTGACACTAGGGCCGGTGCTCTTACTCACTGTGCTACCACCCCTCAAAGTCTCAGTCTTTTAAGCCTCTGCAGACCTTTCATTTGTACTGAAATCTCACTTGTGCATCCTCCCTACCATCTATCTTCTCTCCTTAGTAAGAAATTTTCTGTGCAAATATGACAAAATCATTGCAAAATCTCAGTGCAAATACTTGCAAATAACTTGAGAGATACCAGGATGTCTCTTTTGACATATGTTGCCATTTCATAGAGCTCACATAGTTAAGATAAATTCAGTACAAAATACAGTGTATGTCAAGCATAATCTTTACTACATACAATTATATAGCACCCATAACATAGTTGAATATAATAGCCCAATATATAATTCCAGGTGGGAAACTGGGGGCAGGGATTGGGAGCAGGAGCAAGAAATGATCTGAAAAAGTACTCTAGGAAAATTTGAAGAGAGAGAAAAAGCATGAACAGTTTTTTTTTTGGGGGGGGGGGAGGGATATGGAGTCAGATGAAAGTTTACAAAGGGGAGCTGAACCTTGAAGAAAGAAAGATGCTGAAATTCAGAGATGAGAAGGGAGTATATTCCAAGTATGGAGGAAGGCTTATATGAAGTCATGAAGGTAGGAGATAGAAAGTCAAGTCCAGGCAACAAAAAAAAATCTATGTAGCTAAAACACCATTTATATATTTAGCATATCCATGGTCTATTAACACTAAGAGTCCTGAATTTCTTTACCATTATTAGTATAAGGTTTCATTGTCTATGATTTCACTGGTATAAGGAATTCCTAGACAAAGACAATCTCTTTATCAATGCAAGCTGGCACTTTTTTTTGCTTTTTTTTGGAGGGGCAATTTGGGTTAAGTGACTTGCCCAAGATCACATGGCCAGTTTTTTGTGTTAAGTGTCTGAGGCTGTGTTTGAACTCAGGTCCTCCTGACTCCAGGGCTGTTGCTCTATTCATTGCACTACCTAGCCACCCCAACACCTTTTCTTTAACTTATAGAGAGTTGTCTGAGGCACTGACAAGTTAAGTGACTTGCCCAGGGTCAGACAGCCAGCATATGTCAGAGGTATTTCTGAGGAGTGTTCTCTATCCATAATAACCACACTCACTGTCTCTCTAGGATTATCATTATATGAACTTGAGCTCAGTGCATTATGCATCTGTATCTAAGGATCAGCCTGACTTTGGAAAAGTTCATCACCAAAATGCTGACCCTAAGTAGTGAATTATGAGACTGCAATAATTTATGAAATACTCTACTCAGGCATTGGGTAGAGGGACTGAGTCAATAAAGGGAAGATATTTTACAGATAAAGCTACTGAGATCTACAGAAGATAAAATGACATATTCAAGGTTATAAGGCTGTTAAATGTCAGAGCTAGGTCTTCCTTTCTTTTCTTTTCTTTTTCTTTTTTTTTGTTTTTTGGAGTGGGGAGGGCAATTGGGGTTAAGTGACTTGCCCAAGGTCACACAGCTAGTAAGTGTTAAGTGTCTGAGGCTGGATTTGAACTCAGGTCCTCCTAACTCCAGGGTCCATGCTGTATTCCCTGGGCCACCTAGCCACCCCTGAGCTAGGTCTTTGGACTCTAAGTGCAATCCTCTCCACTCTACCCCTCCAGGATGAGTCCTCATTCTCAGATCAGCTATTGACACTTTGGGTTGAGGATTTCAAGGGTCTGAGGATTCTGTCTGCAAGTTACCCAATCTTAGCACCATAACCATGATTTCCTTCAGTTCCTTGGCAAAAACTTATGGCGTGGGTGGCAGGGGTGACTTCAGAAGACAAAGATTTTTCTTCTTTCCAAAGAGGAAAGAAGAAAAATAGGAAATAGGAAAAATAGTAATAAGTAGGGAAAATAAAACAAAGGACAGGACATATAGGACACAGTGACTACTGTGGTTCTCTGGGGAGGGCCAGGTGAGCCAGTGGCCGGATATTTTGAAGGACTGAAGTGAGTAATCAGGGAAGGACTCCCTTCCTTTCAACCCCTTGCCTCAGGAACTTAGTCATGGGATATCCTAGTGGGAAATCCCTTTTTCATGGGGTTGCTGCCCTGTATATTTATTATTTTAAACCTTCCCTGGTTTGGCAGGTAAAGTAGACTCAGAGTTTTGGGGCTCCTCAGGGCAGATGTTTTTCTTCAAACAGGAAACCTATATGGGATTTTTTTCCTATGATTTTTGACTAGGGTTCTTTTCTTGTTACCTTATGATATTTTATGAAGGCACACATACAGTCAGGTTATTATGATGCTAAAAAAAAAGAAACCCAGGACAAAACACATATACACAATAAATACCTCCCCCCCCACCCTGACTGAATGACTGTGGGGTGGAAATAACAAAATC